>NC_087065.1:67606397-67853255 GCF_963678635.1 Symsagittifera roscoffensis | reverse complement strand
GTAAACACGCAAAGCAAAGTTTTTGTTCGGCTACACGTTTCGCTCGCTGCGTAGCGTTTTTCTCTTTGAATACGGCGCAATTCCAAAGAGCGTGTTCACCTTTACATACAGAACATGGAGGGAACTTTGATTTTTCCTTAGTCTTATCACTCACCTTTGCATTACTAGCAAACACTTTCGTACCTACTTTTTGCTTCACTGGTTCTTCAGACTTAACCTTAGAATTAATTGTTTTTAGCCTCTCGTGACCCTCCGCTTTTTCTTTAAGCAATTTGTTGAAATCTAGCAGAGTTGGTCGATGCCACTGGCGTCTTACGGTTTGCATTGACCATGCTTCCTTAAGGTTTGGGGGAAGCTTACTCAGAGCCTGATTCAGTAAATTAACAATTTTCAGGTCATCGTTAAAAGATAGAGACTTGAATACGGCAACAAGTCCAGAAATTGTAGAGGAAAAGCCAATTACATTTTCCGAGTTATGCATTTTGAGCGGCGGAAAATTACTCAATTTTTCTAGATGAGCCCCTACTACAGCATGCGGCTGCCCGAACTTTCTTTAAAGAGTTGCAAATGCGTCTTTATATACTACTCCGATGTAGCTATACTCAGCGATTGCGGATTTTGCTTTACCCACTACGAGCGTTTTCAGATATGTAAGCTTTTCATCGTCACTGCGTATGGCTGAATCGACCGTCAATATGAACTGCTCAAACCACTCATGCCAATTAAGTGGGTTGCCATCGAACTGGGTCAGCTTCCACTCAGGGAGATGATCTTTTCGGCTGTGCATGAGTATATTAACCAACTCTCGTGTCGAAAGTGGACGCTCGACGTCTGCACCAGGTGAATCACCGGGAGTTGGCTCTGTGTAACTCGAAGAGTTACCGTGACAATCAGTAACGAACGGTTGGTTAGCATGTGAAGAATTTTCAGGCTGTGCAAAGAACACAGTCCCTCCACTTGTATAAGGAACAAAATTATTCGGAGGAACAATCGGAGTTACTGCGGAAAAAAACAGTCGTCGAAGGAAAGTAGTGTTGTTGAGCTGACATTAAAGGGGCAGCAACAGCTGGTCTCCACAAATTACTATAAGGATTATAGTGGTCACTTGAAAAGTTATAACTACTAACGGGAACACCCATATGTTGTTGTGATGGGATTACAGGTGCTTGGTAGCCAGCTACTACTGATCCTGTAGTGTGATGATTTATATAAACCTGATTAACTGCTGTTGATGCAGGAACGAACGGTGCTACACCAGAAGGAACATCTGCAGATATTGTCGGAGCAAAATAACTTTCAGAGGTTACCGGGACTATTGACCCTGTGTTTGGATTGCCTAGCACCGGATGAGTGGACAAAAGAGTTTGCTGAGGCAAATTATTAGAAACAGGTTGAATGACCTGTTGTAACCCTACTGGATTGTTAACGCAAACCTGCGATCGGACCAAATTCGACAGATTATGATGTTGTCCGTGAATGTGGTTACTGTAATGCAATCCCGGATCACTAGAAGCTGCCTGGCCCTTATCCACTCCTGTAAAATTTGATGAGATTAAGTAATTTGTTGATGCAGGATAAGTTGCCTCAGGAGCTGTTGAACGAACATGCTGCTCTTGATTGGGAACTACAACAGCATCAGGCTGATTTTGGTCGACAGATTCGACCCAGTGACGCGTACGATCCTTTTCGTCTATTGTTAGTTGTGGAGAGATTCGAGTTAAACCACTTTCCTCAGCATTCTCGCTGATTTCCGACAACTCATCTTCTAACTCGAGCCCTTGCAACTCAATTTCTGCCAGTTTTTTCCTGTGTTCTTCAGCCAATTCTTCCAACTCTAAACGGTTTTGTTGTTCTTTCAGTCTTAATGATAACTTTGCCTGCCTCTCAAGTTCCTCTTGTTGTTTCTTTGAAATCATTAAATCGCCTTTTTTCTCAGAAAGTGTTTTCGACGGAGCGGCGGTATAGCGGTGGTATAACTAGATTTCTGAGAACCCGAATGCTGATGTCGGCTGCTTCGATGCGACAACTTAGAGCTGGTATCTGTTTTATGCGACCGGGGTTTTTCACTTTTTTCAGAATGATGAGAAACTTTTGAGCTGCTATCTATTTTGTCCGGCTCTGTTACTGCCTCAAAACTTGTTTTATATGTGATAGCTACCCGCAGAACTTTATCGTTGCTTTGAGTCAATTTATGAAGCCACATATCCTGTGCCGGTACCAATTCGTCGGGATTGGCACTTTTTGCAGCCATATCAATCAACTCACTATTTATCTCGACCGCTTGTTCTATATAGTTCCTACATTTTTCAATATAAGTATCAATTTTTGAGCAACAACTCTGACTCTCTATGTATTCTAAAATTATTTCATGGCATTTATAAAGTTCGTTTTCGAGAGTGCTACGTTTCTCAAACAACTTCTTAATTTTCTTCTGAAACTTAACTTCCATGCTTAATAATTTCAGAAATAAACGACTCTTAGAAAATACTTTATTTTCACTCAAGTATATCCACAAATTTTTCTAATGCATCAATAACTTACAAGGGGGGGTAACTTGAAGTTTTAATGCTTTAAATCTATTTTGAATCGCTCTACAATTTTTGGGCGACAAACGGTTCCACTTCTTTTTAGCTTTCAGTGTACTTAGGTCAGCACTGTATCGTCTAAGTAACAACAGAGTCTTCAACTCAAGGGAAGGGGGCTGGTGCAGCTCTTTATACTTTTCGATAAGTATTTGGTCTTTGGCCTTTCGCTTTGAGATAAAATCCTCAACTATGTTAAGAACGAGAATACCTGTCTTTTTCAACTCTTTTTCTATATTGACCGTACCGTTGCGGCGAAAGTATACAAAGGCGGTAATATTCTCCTTGTATCTCAAAAGAAGGCTCTTAAGTTGGTCAGTACTCAAACTACGGTTGTTGTTACTGCGGTGCTTACGAATGGAGTTATTTATGGCGTCGTGCCAAATAACTAGATCTATTCGATTCGACAAAAAGTGATGCAGACAGTATTGGATAGTTTTCTGCCAGTCCCTGGCGTTAAAGCTAAAGCTGAAGCCGGGCTTTGTGAAACAAGTCTCTTTCACGCGCTTTTGAGACGGTGCGGATAGTATACGGAGCGCGTGATCCAAAGAACTAGATCCTAGAATGAATACCATACACTCAAGAGACCTATGCGACGGCTACGTTACGCTAAAGTACCAATGAGGTGGGGAAATTAAAAATGTCGGTTGAACTCCAACAACACACACGGAGTAAACCTGAGGATGAAAGAGTTCAACTTAACTCACCTAATATCACCGTACCTGACCACTTAACGTTAGTGTCGCGCAACGAAGTCAATTATCGGACGGGCTGAAACGGCTTATATTTACTTGAAGCGAACTGGCTTTCAGTTTCACCAATGTGGGTGGGGGATCAGGCAAATTGGTTAAGTTCTAACAACACACGCGGAAAAAACCTGAGGATGAAAAAAATCAACTTAATTTGCCTGATATTTCGCTAACAGACCACTTACCATAAGATTGGTGTCAAGTTACAGCACAGTTTCGCAGAATTATGGGGACGTTTTGAGGAATTTTTGGCAATTTTTTACTTTTTTCCCAAAATTTTTTGGAAAACTTTGGTCAGCAGGTTCGAGTCATAAACCAATTCAAAAAACTAGTCTAGCACCTCTTATCTATGTTCCGATTTCACGGACTAATATTCCGTCCACAAATATCCAAAAAATTTTGGTGTCGAGAAAAATTACCACTTGTAGCTTGCTTTGAGTTGGGGTACAAAATAAAACATCGTATGTAATTTTATTGCAAAGAAAATTTATGAAAACTAGACGAGTATTACAGTTTTTGACGGTTTTGGAGATTGAGCGTCACCGGAAAAAATCCAAAAACTTCGGGTGTCGAGAAAAAACACAGCTCCACTTTGACCAAAAGTCAACAATCAGGACACCTGAACAGGCCTCTCTTCCGCTAGTCAGTCTGCTTTTTCGTCCGTCTGCTATGTCGTCTGTCGGCCAACTGGGTACGCTATGCTAACTTTCGAATGGGACTCAAATGTTCTACAATGGTATCTGACACCAGATTTTTCAGTAGCAGCGTATTCATAGACTCAATTTCTTTCAGCGAGTCAATAAATCGTGTCCCTTGTGCTCTTCGTGTCCCTTGTGAATAACTTCGGACTTCGTTGTCCCTTGTGGGGCGCCGAAATATGCGCGTCAATCTCCACGATTATATAAAAAACGGTTTTAAAACACTTTAATTAATGAGTATTTTCTCGGCAATTTGAAAATATAACGATAATTTTTAGCAAGCTTTATCATCGGTAACATCGGCCACAAAAAAAACTGCATAACTCAAAGCAAGCTGCAAAAATGGCCAGTATTTGTCCTTGAGACAAATTGCTCTTTTTAAAGGTCAGCCTTAATCAAGGCTGAACCAAATTAGAGCGAAAAGGCGGTTAAAATAGGTTTGGGGGGGGGGGGTTCGAACCTGTAACTGCTCTTCTAATTTTAGCTATGAATTCTGGCGAGAACGTCCTCGCCCCTCAACAGAGAGAGAAGAGGTAAGAGCTCCAAGGTCAGCCGGGTCAGCTCTCAAATCCAGGAACTGCTCCTGTCCGGGTCGGCGGACCATATTTCTGCCTCGTTTCGGTTCTGAGGCAGATCGGTTTCGGGTAGCTGGCCGATTGACAACATTTCAATTCATACGTAAATTAACCGTAATCATCGGAAATTACAAGTCAACAAAGAATAACGAACTGCCATAAATTTCGGTATTCAAAAGCAGAATACAATGTCATAAAATACGCAAAATGAAGACATTAAAAAGTCAACTTTAAAATGGCGCCTGAAGAGTTTGTGAACTTTGTTTCAGTTTTCATTTTTGAACTTTTTCTCACACACTTCTTCGTACATCGGAAAATTCATTAGTTGTGACCTTGGTTTTTTTAGCTATGAATTTTAGCGAGAACAAGCGCTATGCCAAAGACTCATGAGCTCTATATTGGTTGAGGTACTATATTGGTTGAGGTAGATTCTCCATGTGTTCAGTGGATGGGGTATCTTTGAACAGTTTTATTTGTAGGCTTGATTACTATAACTATACGATGGCTAACTTCATTCAAGAGTTTTTGTGTTTAATTTCAGTTTCACCTTAATCGAACAATTTGCAAAATATGGCAAGACGCGATAATAATAAACTAAAAAGAGCGGCTGTTTAGTCTAAGTGAGGTCCTTGACGAAAACTCCTAATTGCTTCATTAACATTTTAAGAGAGAGCTCATGATACTTTTTGGCGTTTTAGGTAGATTTCAAAAAAAAACGTATCGGTTTAACTTTAGTTTTCTGCAAGACAAAGGTGACGGATGTTAAATTTTTGTGTAATGTCTTACCTTGAAGCCGAATTTTCTCTAATTTTTGGTTACGAACAGCTAAATTATGAATCTCTTCTTTGCCCCTTTTTGATTTGTCTAGGGTTCAAAACACTCTAACATATGCTAAAACTTTGTTGAAAACCTGCGGAAAATTACTAAAAATTTTGTTCAGACTATTAAAATTTTTTCACTCTAATCATAAACTTGTATCAAATTACTGCAGCTTGTTTTGTTTTCATAACAAGCGGCAGTCTTCCTTCACAAAAAATGTTTTTTGATATCATGCAAGATATTTGGTTCATTTTCTTTAGCAGGCTGTTTTACAAGATCTTTGCAATTATTGACGCTTAAAGGCAATTGCTAGACTTCTTCTTAAACAATCAATAGGTCTTAGGTTAATTTTGGTTCCGTTAGATAGCATGTAAAACCTGAGTGTGGCTTGGAAAAACTTAGAATTTCATTTTCAGTTCATTTTGACATATCATTTGATCAATTGCACCTTTTGATGCTTTATAAGAGTATGTTAAAAAATTGTTAAGAAAATTTTCAAAACTGAATCTGCTTTAAGTGAGATTGATTCTCATACTCTCCGCAGATCAAAGTTTTTTTCTTTCTTTATTGTTGTGAAAAACCGCCTTTTGAAAAAATGATTTTTCATATAAAGCTGAGTGTGATATGCATTCAACATAGGCTAAAATCTGCCTCTTATTGAAATTACCTATGCTTTCAATCATGGCCATTCAACCATAGCAAGAAGTTTGGTTTATATGTATACAAGTCTTTCTACAAGATTATTTGGCCTATGATCTCTTACTATATTGTAAATAATTTCGATATTGAATTTTTAAAAATCAAAAAATTTAAAATCGTGCGATAAAAAGTATGACCCATGGTCGACTCTGATTTTTCTTGGGAAGCCGTGAAGATGGCAATAATCGTTTGAAAAAAGGGCTAAATTTTTGGTCTAAAAGTATCTAAAAGTCACTCAAAAATTAGCATCGGTCAAAATTTGGTAACTGGAAAACAAATTCCCATTAATTTTTACCTTGTGTCATTCTTCATTTCATAACTAAAACCTTTTCAATACTAAAAATTGGATCACAGGTAATCGGATGGTATGCTTTGGTTGTTTTGGAGCAAGTTTTGATTAACTAAATTTTTACAGTAAAAAAATCCAAATAAACTAAGACCATACAAAAATAATATCTTTTCAATAAAACTTCAGCAGAAATTTATTTTTGGAAATCTCTATTGATGAAAGAAAAATATTTTCATGCAAACATTGCTAATTTTTAAAAACTAAATTGTTATTTTTATCATATCAGCGGAATATTTTTATTCTTTGAGTTTGTTAGATTTTGAAACATGGGCTCTTCTACTTTATCATTTATTGATTTTAAAATTGGTAAAAAAACAGAAGTTTCTCCAATTTTTTGGGTTTTATAGTCATTTTTATATACTTCAATGATGGAATTGCCTTATGTGCAAATGTTTATTTGATTTCACTCTATCTTAAAAAAACTTCAATATATATTCTTGAAATGTTTGGCAGCTTTTTTTAATTTCAAAAATGGTCTTTTTTAGAATGGTTCTCAATTTTTTTGTTTTCTCAATTGAAAAAAAATACTCACTTTAAAAATAGTTTATCAAAAATACTGAACTCAATATTTTGTCCGGCCAATTTGTCTGATTAGTTAACTCTAGCTAGAAACAAATCATCTTAGTTTTTTCAAAAAAGTTCTCTTCGAGAGTGTTTTATGAGTGAGCCAAGTGTTAACCTTTAAATAATAAAGTCTTGGAAGTGTTTTCACTTTTTTGTTGACAAACCACTAGATTTTTTCAAACTTTGAACCGAATAGGATTAACTCGCTTCAGCTTCAAAAATCAGTTTTCAATCATGTTATGGTACTAATCGTGTCCATTTTTTTTTGGTTTTCTTGTTGATGACAATTTCCAAAATTGTGAAAAAAAACGTGAAAGTAAATATAAGTTTGTCTGGTTGACTTATTTTCAATTCTGTGAGCTTTTTTGGGTTTCTGACAGTTATCAGTTTTATTGCAGAGCTTAGGGTCAAAAGTATCACACAAAACTGGCAACAAAAAACTGGAAACAACTAAATATAGAATATGTCCAACTAATGAGTTTTGTTCATGATTGTTTTCATCGATTAAAAAAAAACAAACAAGTTAGTTTTTTGTTATTATCAACAATTTGATTTAACTGAATATTCACCTAATTTTTTTTCTGAACAAAAGCATAACTTTTAGTGAATTTTCATTACCTACCAAAGAAACTAAATTTCCCAAAACGCGAGAACTTTTTTTTCTTCGCAGAGTTCTTTTTGTCAAAACAACTCAAACTGTTAAAATTTTCGACCTGCGTATTGTACCACCCGCATTCAAGTTTACGCGTAAGCAATCGATTATAACGAATCATTATGAAAATTTTTTGACAATCATGATTGATTATAATTACCAAAATTAGGTGTTTAAAGATTTATAATCGATTATAATTGTGATATTTTCCAAGAGATTATAATCTATTATACTCGATTATAAGTGATTACAATTCATACAAAAAACACTTAAAATCAACACTAAAAGAACAATTTAATTATATCTCCAGGGTTTTTATTTTTCTATCAATAACAAAATCTCTAAAAACGAGATGTCTTATCCCACTTTGGTTCATCTGAACACAAATTTTTACCACGAAGCAAAAATTTCATAAAGATCTTTTCGTATTAGTTGGAAGGTTCCCGTAGTTGGAGTAAATCATAAAACTAAAGCAATGTGCGGATATTTTGGTGGTTAAAAAACATAAGATGTGTATCATGAACCAACTTCAACAAAAAAAGAGCAAAACTAAAATATATATAAAATTGAATTGATTTGATAACGTTTAAAGTAATTCTCTCAATTTTCAGACAAGTCAACGTCTACCAAAAGCATAAAAAATAAGCCATTCGGATGCAAGGTCGAAGACAAATTGCGCTAACAAAAGGGATTATAATCGGTTACAATCGATTTAATTTAATTTTTTTTCCGCAACATATGAATTAGAAACTGGGATAAAAATAACCGATTAAACTGTATCATGATCGATTATAATTGTATCAACAAATTGACGGATCACTAATCAATTGAAATCGATTAAAATGTATTATGATTGATTATGATTTGAATATCAAAAAGAGAGATTATAGTCGATTAATAACTGATTAAAATCAATTTTTTCTCAACTTTAGTGAAACTGGTATTAAATTTTAAAAAAATGATTATTAACGCTTGAAATTGAATGCCGGCAACTTGATGACATGGTCTATTTGATTTTAGAAAAAAAAATCAAATTTCCCAAATTCAGGCTCACAATGCAAACACTTTTTTCTAAGTCTTCTTCATTGTGGTATTGTAAACTTTGATTTTTTGGACCAGCGTGATGTGCCAGGTTTGATGAGTCAGAAAAAAAATCCAAATTTGTATACATTTCTTCAGGTATTTCGTTTTGGTGAGATTTGGCATGATTTTATTCAGCATATTTTTTTCGCGGACCGACTTTTTACCAGACTAACTTTTAACCAGAAAAGTCAAAACATAGATCTTTTAACAGGCTCGATAAACAAATTTGATTGACAGATGTAATGCCGCCATTTAGTGTGGTTAAAGACAATGATTTCACTGTTTCTCAGCGAAGTTTTGTTTGTTCTAACCGCATCCTTTTCAAATCTTACACTAATTTTAACTTGTAATAATTGAGTCATTGCATTGTGGTCTGGTAAAAAGTCGATCTGGAAAAAGGTCAGTCTGGTAAAAGACCTAGCCTCATTTTTTCGATTACTGCTCCAACTAACTGCATGAATAATACTTTAACACTTGCTACAAAAACTTAACGGCCTAAAGATTTTGGTATGAAGAAAAGAATATACTGCAGTTTTGTCACACTGTTAAAACTCAACCTTGTAGTTGTGCTTTTTTGCAAAGCACCCAGAAACCAAAACTGTCAACTTAATGAAATTTTTATTAATTTTGATTTTACCTTGAAGATCACAAGCGGTCGAACAAAGCGTAAATAAACAAAAGAGTAAATCAGTCAATTGACAAAGAAAGCATGAGCACAGATTTGGAACAAGGCAATGTTTGAAAATTGAGTTAGAATAAATAAAAAACGAGAGAGCGTATTTCAAGCGAATCAACGAATTATATCACCAATTATTGAATCAACTGGTGGTAAGATTTTCAACATTTTTTGAGTCCAAGTTTTTTTAAAAAATCTAGAAAACTTGTTAAATAATGCTGATAATGTTGCAATTTCTAACCAAACCGAAAACTAAAAGTTTTGTGGTTCATCAAAGACTGATAATAAAAAAAAAACAGATCTAGCAGATCTGTGTTTTAGCAGATCTCTTTTCGATCATATATTTGTTGAATGTTTAATGTAACCAACTAAACTGTATCAAATTGCCAGCAGCTTACCTTTTAGTTTAAATTGATGAAAATTGCATGAACTATGTTCAAAAATATTACAAAAATTATTAATAAAGATAAACTAGAAAGTATTGGAATTAATACATCTCCAAACTATGATTTTGGTGTTTATGATTCTTTATCATCAATTTAAAAAAAATCAAATAATCCGGCTTGTTGTATAAATTGGCCAGCTGAGTCTTAAGAATTCAACTAAGATTGTATTTTAGCTTTATAGTTTTGGTTGAATAGAAATGAACCTAACACCAAAATGTTCAAAATCCTGAAGCCAGACTCACAATTATTTTTGTTTCTGCTCAGTCAAGAATTTTTGCCTGTCGAACATTTGAAAATTTCCAAATTTTCGAGGCAATTGCTTCCCTTTCAGATCTCTACTTCGTCATTTTCAAAAAAGAGAATTTTTGGACAAGTGTAATGTTTCAAGTTTGAAATCATGAAATTATTACGCTTGTAAAGAAAAAAATTAGAAAAAAAATCGTTTTCCCTGATACTTTCAAAATTTTTCTGTGCTGTTAGCTTATGCAGTGTTTTATAAAGTATGTTCTTGTGCTACCACTGAACATTTGGGGAGAAAAGAATATCCTGCAGTTTTTCAGCTCTGATAAGTCCCGAATTTTTAGCTACCCGCACTGGAGTTTCATGGAGTGGATTATATTTAACCCATATAATCAATTTTCTTGACCCATTCAACCATGAAAATTGATTTTTAGGGATTATAATCGACTTTTTTCAATATTAAAAAATCCATGATAATCGATTATTTTTACCATATAAATAATTTTTTAGGCCACAAAAATCCATGAAAATTGATATTTTTTTCTGCAGAAAATTGTTTAAAGGTAATTAAACTCTTGAAACATGTGGATAAGAAATTTGCACAATTACATATTGTTTAAATACTTCAATCCCTGAAACCAGCGTTTATGAATGTATCAGGTCTTCAACCACCATATTTCGAGAAAAATCAACTTATGAACTAATTGATTTTTTTTCTGAAAAAATGGTGGAGGAAGACTTGAAGACCTGGGACATGGGAGATGCATAAGCAAGCGTTTCACGGCCTTAAACGCACGCTTATGCATGTGCCAGGTGTTCCCCTACCATCTCTCCCCCCCCCCCCCCCGTAGAACCCCTCCCCCGTAGAATCATCCCCCGGGAAGGGGCAGTAGGCGGCGCGGATGGGTAGTGGGTGATTGGCATTTTTAGTGGGCGATTAGCTTTTGGTAAAAAAATAACAGTTAAATAAACTGTTAAACTGCCAAATTGAAAAAGAGAAAATTAAACGATTAAAAGCTTATGTGAAAAATTTAATTTTATGAAACGTTATTCGTAGCAACACCACTAAACAGGAAGTGAGGTAACTTGAAAAACTTACAAAATTCACCAATAACGTCTCAAAACATCCATTAATATTGCAATGGATTATTTTGATATAAAATATATTAGGATTATAATAAATTTATAATGGATTATAGTCGATAATAATTAATTATAATAGATTATATTGATATAAAAAATATTAGGATTATAATCCATTTTAATGGATTATAATCGATTTAATTAATTATAATGGATTTTTTGATACAAAAATAACAGGATTATAATCCGTTTTTAATGGAATCTAATCGATTACTTTTGTAATTTAACATACTGACTATAAATTGACAATATAATCGATTATTATCTATGAAACTCCAGTTCTGGTATATTATATTCAATGCATTGATTTTGAATATCCGATATCAACAAACTCAAAACTCAAGTGTTTTATTCATTATTACATTGGTGATGACAAGCAGTCGATTAATTCTAGCGTTTTGGCAAAAAAATTCATCAAGCTGCAAAGAAAGCATTAATATAGATTTAGTAGAACACGATCAAACCAGGAGACTTTTTTGTAATAGGTTTAACTGATATTGGCGAATCCTGCAGAATTTCGAGTTACGTGTAGTGAAAAATGTTCACAACTATAAAAATAAGTATATCTGAACGAGATGTTAAATTTTTGTCGCTCCTCTTATGTAGTTTATGATAAAAACTTGGTTGGGTGGGGTGCACCGCTTTTTTAAGAGCAAGAAAAATGCTTGCTGATAACGCATGTGAGCTGAACAACGTGGAGCTGAGGATTTTTCTTGTTTTGGCTGTGTTTTTTTGTTTGTTGAAACATCTCGAGAAAACTCTCCTTGACCGCTTTTCTTATTCTCACCCCTCTATTTAGTTTGTTTCAACCGAACTTATTTGAGAAGCTTGTTTGTCATCATGATTGTCACTTTGTTTATTTGCAATTTCGAGATGAGTTTTCCTTAAAATCACAAACCCTGATTTCTTGAACCCAGCGAAAATCACCAGATCCTGCGTTCCATTCTTACCATAGCATTGACATTTATATATGCTCTCATCAAATATAAGTCGCCTTGCACCCGGTTTTTGACCTCTTGTCAAACGAAAAGAGAAAATTTGTTGAAAAACAAAATTCAACCTCAGTCGATTGATAAACAAATAGTTTAGTTACATTTTCAGTCAAAATGAATGAAATAAAATTCCCATAGGGTTCAAAATCTCTGTTTGCTAAAATCACCGGTCGCAAGATCGTTTCAGTCATTCAAGATAAATTCAGATTCGAAATCATATGTTTGGCATCTCAAAGTCGGAGTTACAATCGTATCATTTGGCATAGCTAGCCAGTCCTAAACGGTCTTTTCAGCGACGTTTCAAATCTCTAAATTTAATAAACGCGCGATTGTAGGGCAATAGTTCAATCGATCCTTCATTACTACCTTGTAAGAGCGCTTTGAGTACCTTCTTTGTTCTGTAAGTTCATAAGGTTTAATGAAATTATATTGTATCAACTGATTTGCATGCAAATTTGAATTTTCAGGCGACCCTCAGACATAACTTTAGTCTGAAATATCAATTTTTGGATCCAAGAAGTTTCTGAATTAAATAAATTGCTATTTTTTTGAAACTGTTGAAACTCTTGGAACTCAGTGAATAAAAAGTAAAAGTTGGAATGAACAAAATGAATTAAAAGAATCAAAATTTCCATGCAGAATTTTATCAGACACAAAAGAAGTCTCAAGGTCAAATTTGATTCAAGGTCATTCTAATTTTGACTAAAGGATATTCGAAGCATCAAAACTGCATGCAAAATATTATGCTAAAAATTTATTTTATGTATAATTGTTATTTCTGATTGTTAGTTTCTAACATTTTATCGATTTCCAATTTTTTATATACGTTTCAAACATTGAAATAATTTTGACCTCCAAGCTTCAACTAAATTTAAATAAATCTTTGAAGTTTCGCGTTTGCCTTTTTGTCGCCCTGTTTTATCTGTTTTCTGCCTCTGAAGAAAAGCATGGGCAGATCGTAATTGAATGAATTTTTTTCGATTGCAGTCCTGACATTAGGCAAAAAATGGACGTCACCGAAAAAACGCAATCCTGTTTGTATTATTACAGTTTTGACAATTCGATTGTTTTTTCAAGGTCAGAACTATGTCCAAAAATAAAGATAAATTTGTAAAAACTACAACTTATTCTTGTTGCCTATCTTGTAACAATTAATTTAAAAATCAAAACTCGACTAATGTAGAGTTGGAAAAAATTGGAGCAGACTATCTGAAAATAGTAATTGACCTATTCAAGCAAAAAAACAGCCGGAAAAAAAATTAATTTTCAGTCCAAAAGTAAGGACTCAAGATTACCCAAAAATTCAAAATTGCATTCAATAATTTCTCAAAATTGGTAGACGGCTCTTCCTTAACTTTTTGCTACTCATTATAACTGATATTTCTGATAACTATTACATTCATTTTACATTTATTTTAAAACTCAAAAATCATATTTATTAATAATCCTCGAAAATTCGCATTTATTTGAAACAGTCGGAGCCTTACGAGCAGAAGGAGAGATGGCGACCAAATGGGAGTTTGGTGAGTTTCTGGTGCTGCTGTGTCTGACCATGTGTTATGCCACAGGGGGCGGATTAGTGTAAGTTGATTTATTTAACACAAACCTACTCTAATTAACACTTACCCCCTCCCCTTTCAAGAAGGGGATGTAATTGTTAACTAAATTAAGTTAGTAGAATTTTCGACAAATCATAATGCAGCAAAATTTGAATTATAAATAGAACGCTCTAGTGCTAATTCACTGTTTGCTTATGGGGATGGAGATTCTTTAGTAGATACCATGGGGTGGGCGGGGGAGGGATTAGTTTAAGTAGATCCATTTAGTTTTTCCTGGTGTTTTCTATTACATGGCCCCAAAGCTTGTCATTTTTTTTTTTAAAACTGGATCAAACTGCTCGCATCTGGTTGGTTAAAATTAACTTCAGCTAAGCAAACCTCGATTTTCACTCAAAACACACGGTAACAACTTAACCAGTAAACTAAATAAGAAAACCAAAATTTTTCCATAATTTTTGTTTGATAAGAACAGGTATTATGAAAATGTATGGGATCTGGTTTTTTTAATTTAAGAATTTTTTGAGACGCTTTGGAAATTTTTTTTCGTATTTCAAAAAATTTAGTTTTTCTCAAAAGTTATTCTATCGGGGTTTTTAAAAAATCCGCCCACTGCGCTGTGTGTATGTGTAATGCCCTAGGCAGGGGCGGATCTAGGATTTTCTCGAAATTTTGTCGAATTTTTTTTTAGGTCAACCGAATTGATTTTTGAGCTCTCCCTAAGCATGGTTTGGTCCCTTTTTAGGCAAAAATTTGAAAAAACAGTCCAAAAAAGGCGTTTTTAGGCACTTTTTGGAAAATTTTGACCAAAAAATTGCTTTTTTTTCGGCGCGCGCTTCCCCTCAAAATTAGAATATTTTGGCGCCCAAGGCTCCTTTAGAAAAATTTTTGGGTCAATCGGCCGAAAATGGATTTCTTAAAAAGTACCAAAGGGGGGACCCATCGGGTCGGCAGGGGGTCGAATCCCTGAGGGGGAAAGGCGTCCGCCACATCCCTAAATCCGCCCCTGGCCCTAGGCTGTTTTTATCTTACTCCACTTTCTGCAGCCTTCGAAAGAGAGTGTGGCGGGAACTTTGACCTAAATTTCTGGATTTTTGACATTTTTCTCAAAACTACCTTCCCAAATCTGAAATTATGAATTCAATGGATAGAACAGATTGTAGGAAGTTCCCCTGCATTAGCAGCTACGCCCAAGTTTTTAAATACAAAATTTATGGCCCTCAAAAACGTCAATTTTCGATTTTCTTAACCTTTTTTGAAAGTTTTGAGTTTTCTCAAAAACTACTCTTCCAAATCTGAGGTTTTGGTTCCATTGGGTAAAAAGGGTTGTGGGAAGCTCCCCTGGTTGCATAAAATGGTAACGCTCAGTTTTTTTTGCACAAAAAGTTATGACCCTCGGTTATGTCAAATTTTTGGTTTCTTGAAAGTTTCTTGCCGTTTTTTGACTTGTCTCGAAAACTACCATTCCAAATCTGAGATTTTGGGCTCAATTAAAACAGAAATAGCTGAGCAAAAATTCATTGTGTAAACGCTCACGTCCAGATTATCTTTAAAAAAACTATGGCCTGCAGTAATGTCGATGTTTTTATTTCTTGTCCGTTTTTTGAAAGTTGACTTCTCGAAAACAACTCAACCTGATAAAAAATGTTTTTTTTTCGAGGCAACAGGTTGTAGCATGTTTTCGTGCATAAGATGGTACGCCTTAAAATGGTACAAACAATTTTGTATCTGGGGAATTTCCAAAATCAGTAAAAATTTTCACTTATATTTCAATAGAGCAACCACTGATGTTTTGTGTGAAGATACCCTTCGTCGTATTCATGAGGCAGATTTAGACCACACTGGCGACTGCAAGGTCTTACAGCAAAAGTGTCTCGCGCAATACCGCGCAAAAAACTTACGAGTTTACTGCCAAGATGTCACCGTAACCTGCACCAAATGTAAGGAAGAGCGAATGGTCATCCTAGACACCGTTCCGATGTATCATCTATCGCATAAAACGCGAGCGAACATATGCCAGACCCTAATGATGCCCGTCGAAAACTCGGGAAATAGAAAAAGAACAAGAAAGTCGCTTGTCCCCATTTTCACCGCCGGGGACCGCCCGGTCCGCACCCAGGACAGGTCTCAATTTTGTTAATTTCGCGCACATTTGTCAAAATTGGTAATTTTTGATCTTATCTTATCAAAATTGGTGACATTCAAAATAGCATGAGGATAAAATTAGCTATCTGAATTGGTAAGTATCACTTTTGAACTATCTTTCAACTCCCCCGCCAATAGTTTCGCGCCTACACCTAATTTCCGTCGACGCACGACCACACAACTACCACTAAACCTATAGCTACCACGTAAATACCCGTTCACTACTGCTCGTAGAAAAACAACCTATCCATAGTTCCACGTTCCCAATTATGAAGCAGTAGTCCTAATTCCTATCGCAGATTACTCAGTCAGTCCCCATGGTATATGCGTTACATATGTCCTGGTAGATAGCACTAGAAAAGGGTCAGATGAATATCTGACTGTGGACTTGACTCTTATAAATTTACTCCGCTTGGCACAACCCAACCTCTCGTGTTTCTATCATGCCCAGGTAAATTTCCGAGAGGTGGAGTTACACCTGATTACAAAAGTTTAAGGAACGAACCGGGGAGGTTTCGAATCTTTCTTCCCCACTTTAAGTACTTTCAGTAAGATACCAATATGAGTACACCATCAAACTTAATAGGGCTATCTTCAATCGCAAACTTAGTGTTAAGTTTTCAATGTTGCCCAGTGTTTTTTAAGAAGTACGCAACTAGTCTGAATTTTGAATATCTTTGTTTTGAACATAATCGTTTAATGAAGAGGCAGCTGATATATGCCGTAATTATAGTGTGCACTGAGTTATTTGTCTTTGTTTATAGTTCTTTATTCGAACTTGGTCTTGAGAAGGCTGAAATGCATTCACGCTGGACGATAGTAGCCGAAGAACAAAAATTGATGTAAAAAACGCGCGTATTTCACAAAAAGTGATGTGGAACTCACTCCTTTTCACTTGCGAGAGCAAGTAACTTGCAACCGAGAGCAACAGTTTTCCCCCGTAAACAACTTTTCTAACATTTTCTGCAAACAAAAATGACTGCATGCACATATATCTTTTAACGAAGAGGCTGATTTGCTCAAACTTTATAAAATTCAAATGAAACTACTTCTCTTCACTTCTTAGATCATCTTAGGTCGTAATCAGTTTTTTAGTCGTTTTCAATGAGGGAAAAGTATATTTTTTTGGATTTTTGATTGTTTTGTTAATTGCTGTTGGCAGATTTTCTGTTTTTTTTCAACTGGAATTATATTGAATGGAACGTTTTTCCAGCATTTTATTTCCATTGCTTAAAATTTTTTTTATCGATTTTTTCCCTTCAGTTAAAAATTGTTTTTTAAGTAGTTAATTTAGAAAGATTCAAGCGGGAGTTTTAAATGCTTTTGCATGTTTCAGTAAGGATGGGTTGAAAAAATTTAGAGTATTAAAGTTTGATAGTTCAAATTTTTTTTAGGACGACAGTTTCGTTTCGGCTGAAAGATGGTCGACCTGATTTTATCTCCTTAACTGCTGCTCGTTTATTGATTCTCAATGCTTGGTAGGGCTTTTTATGAACGTAATTCAAAGCAAAGAAAAAATTTTTTGAAAAAAGATTTTTTTTAAAATTCTTTTTCAGTAATATTTAACCTCCAAGTAAAATCAATATCAAAAACACTAGAACTCCTCCATTTGTAAAAAAAATTTAGA
Source organism: Symsagittifera roscoffensis (assembly GCF_963678635.1). Classification (NCBI taxonomy): domain Eukaryota; kingdom Metazoa; phylum Xenacoelomorpha; order Acoela; family Convolutidae; genus Symsagittifera; species Symsagittifera roscoffensis. Next base: position 67,835,660 of record NC_087065.1, on the reverse strand, counting down.
AACAATTTAAAATAACTGCTTGTCGCTTCTTTGATCATGGATCTTTTTTGTATGTTTGCAAAAATCTTTAATCCGGATGATGCACAAAATGTCAGAAAACGAAACAATTAACATTTCAAAAGTTTTATTAAATTTTTTTGTGAACTTCTAATAATTTCAGCAATAACTTATAAAAATAATCTGCTTCTGACCAAACAGAAATCAACACGTGAACTGTGCAAAAACTTTCTATAGGTTTTTAACAGAGCTATAAATGTTTCAACAAGTGTTACCATCTTCTTAGATATAATGTCACTAGTGTTTGAAGAATTTTAATAAGGCAATGATAGTAGCTGCCTGGCAGTTTTTTCACAGACTGAACCAACTCGAACGGTAGGAATGGAAAGAGACGGAGTTGAAGATATACGCAGTCCCCGTTCTGCCTCTTTTAGAAACCAAACACTGGGAACAGGAGAAAAAACTACGACATTTGATGAAACGCTCACCTGTGGCCAAAAAGCAGATTATCATCCGGCACGATGTGATGAACAAAAAAATGGTAACTCAACGCACCAACAACTATACTCCATGCCAAGTTGATGAGTTACTTCTGTATCTGCAATTGAAGTGACAACAGGTTCTATTGCTGAAGAACGGGTAGTCCCGATAATTTTTCCAAACTGCAGAATGCTGAGCTTATCGTTATCAAGACAACAAGTTATCTCATCTTTAGAAGCAATTGACAGAAGCCCTTGGTATTCAGAGAGTATCTCAAACTACATCATTCAAGCGAGTTGAGCTTAAGTTACTGCGTATGGCATTGTCCCATCGAGATTATATGCCCGGTATTTCTTCGACGACTTGGACGCAAACCAAGAAATCATCGCAGAGACGTCACAAGGCGCGAAAACAGGCGTTGTCTGTGAGAATTCAGAAGAAGACGAGGGGTCGACCACCAAGTAGTAAGATGCTATTGGGTTTTGTTTTGGTGAATGCTGCATTGGTTTAATTGCTCGTGGCCTGCAAAAATGGGACTGCAAGGTTGTTGGTACTACCACTCCTCATATTTCGTCTTTGATATATTAGTATCTTATGCACTTTAGTAACTAAAATAAATTTTTCCTGAGAAAAAACTCTCTGACAAAAAGTCTTGATAACGAAATTTTACCAGATTTCTTGATGTTTAGGGTGCCGAAAAACAGCGTTTTCGATTAGGTAATGCACAGCCTTCACTTATGTCAGCTTGGAACTGAGCCAGGAAAAGACGAATTGAGTTCAAATAACCCTAGCTACAGCAAAGGAGAAAACAAAGTGCGTAAAAGGAACAACAAAAATTGATGACCTTCAATTGTATTCTATCTCAGTCAGCAATTAAGAGGTAATACCAACAGCCTACACAAAAACAAGCTTCAAACGCTCGGAAAGACAAAATAGACTATACAAGAATTTAAGACAGAGGCAATCAAGGTTTTTTAACAAGTGAGCTCGCCGCAATAGATGAAGGAAGTGTTGATTTTTGAACAAAACTTTCGATACGAGAAAAGTTCAAAGAAAGGAGAGGAAAAGCCAGAAAAAATAGTACAAGACAATTGTCTTTCGGCTGTGCCGTTTGACAATTTCGTAGATTTTTGTTGAATGATTTTTTTCCCATCAGGCGATTGAATCAGCGAAGAATTTTGATAAAAATCGTTTTGATTTAGAAAATACAAAAAAAAATACTATCGACGAAAAAAGATGAAATCAGCGAGGCGCTTTATACCGGCTTAAGATCCAAAAGTGGTGCAGCCGGTTAGGTTGTATGGGTTAGCAAAAGTGCGAAAAGCACAAACATACCGGCCGCCTGTCTTTCATATACTTGAGAGCTCGTATGACCAATTGAGCAAAATTTTGGCACAGTACTATGAAAAATTTGATGGGTCAAACTTAGAAACGATTATTCACATGGCTAGAGAGAACTTTGAGAATAACGAAACTTGACTCTTACGAAAGCATAATTTTTCATTAGTGTAAAGGGTTTGTATACTACAATTCCACTCATTGAAGCTATTGATACAGCCATGAGAAGATAGTTCAAGCAAATCAATCCTCCTGTATTGTCTTGCAAAAACAGTTTGCTAAATTTGGCTGTGAATAAGGATCTATTCAAATTCAACAGTTTTTGGTATGTAGAAAAAGATGGTCTAGCAATGGTTGCTCACTTGCAGTAATTTTAGACAATTTGAGGCTCAAGAAATAGGAACCTGCATTTATGAAGGAGGTATCAAAATTTACGTTGCAAAAACACTCAAATTGAAGTCTGCCCTACGTGTCAGGAAAGGGTGAATTAAAAAAAACTAAATGGGTAGAATGTAACGTCTGCATGAGTTGCTAACACTTGATTGTGGTGGTATTTCGAAATCCGAAATAACGAACTTTGCAGAAACAGTCTGGTATTGTAGGGCATGCTTGTTATAATAGAAAACAGATCGGTACGAGACGGGTGCTTCAGTTTATCTAAGACATGGATGACATATTTAAAATTCTGAGGGGAAACCCTGGCGGTTTCGTTGAGGCTGCTAATGAGTTGCAGCGCAGCAAACTTGCAATTACCTAAAGAAGATTTAGAAGAAAACGGTACTCTGAACTTCCTGGATATATTTCTGTGTGTTGACTCATGGAAACAAGTTACATGTCGGTGGTATTTGTAATTTAAACAAACGCGACTCTTTGATGTACCAACAAAACGTCCTTGAGGATTGCTCTATCGAGTTTTCAGAAGTACATCACCATAGGAATTTTTTGACAAAATCTCAAAAAAAACGAAAAACAATGAGTTGAAAATCAGTACCCGGAATAATGGTTGAACGCAAATGTATCCTGATCTCCTAACAATATCAATGAAAATCGAAAATGTCAGCGGTTTCAAAATCAAAACAGAAAACAATAACTCTTCGCGTGGTTTACCCCTAATTTGACAATTCAAAACCGAGACAACCCATCACAAACACCAGCTGCGAAACTGCGCCAATTTTTTGGAGGGCAAATTTATTCCAATGACAAAATGAAAAGAGACTAGCCATCCCTCATAACTTTGTTTACATGTGAAGTGAAATCCAAAAAGGTGTGTAGGCTTACGTGTATTGGATTTAAGCCAACTCCATCAATGTCGGCCAAACCGCGAGGCGTTCAGCTACGAGGGTTGATGAACAACGTAAAAAAGGACTCCACACAAGGACATTATTTGCAAAAAACTTGGTGAGGCAATCGGTTGTACTGCTGAGATCAATTCATAGATTACAGGCCAGGCACGCAACCATATTTGGAGCATATTTGGTGCGCAAGGCCGGAAACTACACGCGTGAGGAAATTATGAGCTGCGATCTAACACTTAATGTGACATTCGACCAGAATGTACGAAACTGCAGTTTCGCATTCGAATTTTTATCGATCAGAAAAGAACATCTGACCTGGAAGATTAATGGTTTTAACGGATTAACGACGTTTTTGGAACGATTAGACAAATCTGGAGCGGTTAGTTTAAACTGATATGCTAATTTTTAAAATTTCGATTTGGACGTGAACGACTCGTAACCTTTTTATATTTCGCTCACACTAAAACGGCGAAACAGAACAACAATAGTGGCAGTGAAAACAACTACGAGAAAATAACGACAGATTGAAGTTATAACTGGAAATCGTCAGAAACCGCTCCGAGTTGTAACAATTGTGCCGCTACAGTTGTTACCGAGCAAATCACAAGAACGAGGAAGGGTGTTGGGACGACGTGTCCAGCCTTCCGGAAAGAAATAGGAGTGCTATTTTCCCGGATTCCAGAATCCGGAGGGGTCTCGGGCGGAGAACTCAAACTGTTTCATATAAACTTTTAGTTTCCTGGTCATGCCCTGTGTTGAATTTAAATAACATCCAAATTCATATTCAGAGAATGAGAAGCTAGGAGTTGGGCAAAAGGGTTGATCCATCTTCGATGGAGATGATGATTTTTATCTACTGAACAAAAACAATAGTAATAGTTTTATAATAAATAGTAGTAGCCCTGTTTTTAGGAGTGACCTCGTGGTCTGGTGATACGGAGACCGAGCCATGAGCTCACTATTTTTGCATATAATTAAGTTAATTTCAGCGTTTTGGTCGAAGCCGGAAAGCAGTAACGTTTTGTCGATCTGATGTTAGGAAAACCACCAAAAGACCTGGCTTTGGCAGAGACGGTGAAAAGCATGTAGAGCTGTGCTTAGACGCTAGCCAGTCGTTTAAGAACCTAGCTTTATTCTCCGTCGATATGTAGTTCCGGGCGAATGTACATAAATTGTAGTCCATGTATAATCAAGGCTCAAATAATTTCATATATTGAAATGTCAAAATTAAAAAAAAACTCTAGAAACGGACAACTATAACTGCAAAAGCAAAAACTTAAAAATGTTAAAAGAAATTTGTAGGAAAATGTTAATTTTTATTGTGAAATTACTGCGTATCATTTTGGTCAACCAAAACTTTTCAATTGCATCACTTAATTATATTTCTCACTTTTCTTGTCTCGTAGGGGTTAATGACGCTCAAAATGAGAGAATATGCTTGAATTGATAATATAAAATCCTAATGAAAATCCATATGGTTGTCAATAAAAATTGATTGCAATTTCAAAAACTTTCAATGCACTGTAATCAACTATTTTGATTACTTCGGGGTTGTTGCGAAGCCCAGCTTCCCATTTTTGAAAATTTTAATTCAAGCAATTCTTATACATTTCAAATTTGGTTCAAAGTTGGTAAAGTTGCCTCTTAGATTTTTTTGTATTTTGTTTCAATGTTTGTGGGCGCTTTTGCTTTGTTAATTACTGCTCAAAAGCATTACAATTTGCACCTGGCCTACGGTGGCTAGTTCTGGTTAGATGAAAACATAAGGTGAAAATCTTTTCTCCTTCAATTTTTTTTTAATATGAGACGCTTTTGGAAATTCTCAGTTTTTTTTTCGAAATTTAGTCAAACGATTGTCAAAAAAATCGTTTTATTGGAGCTTTTTTCTGTGTTTTTAGGTTTTTTGCGGGTCTCTTTCCTACTTCACCGGGCGTTCTACGATTTTAAAAACTTTCAGTGGGAGGGAGTGTCTGACCGATTTTTTGTATAACTTTTTGGATTTCATCAAAAGAGTGTGTTTTGCAAACATATCCTCTGAACAAGCTCTAATTTCTGTAGAAAAAGAGTTTCGGTCTTAAAAAGTCTCCAAGTTTTGACTTTTAACAGTTTGTTGGAGCCTGTTTCTTGTGTTGGAAATTCCCTGCTACTTGTTAGGTTAAATTTCAAGTAAAAGAACAGAATGCGAAGTTTTGGTGCTTAAATGATGTTGCCCTATCAAGGGTCGCGAATCTTGCCTCCAAATATGACTGTTCAACTCCTTGTAGTTTTCGAGATATGACGTTTTTTGTGATTTTTGCAAAAAATTTTCAGAAAATTTAAAATAATTTTTAAAGCAAAATCTGAAATTCCCAACCCTGTAGTTGGGCACTGTCAGCGTGATCTCAAAGATTGCGAATCTTGCCTCCAAATTTGACTGCTCAGTTCTTTGTAGTTTTCGAGATATGACGTTTTTTGTGATTTTTTCAAAAATTTTCAGAAAACTTAAATTATTATTATTCTTGAAAAATTTGAAATTCCTAACCTTGTAGTTAGGTGTCGTCAAAGTACTCTCAAGGATTGCGAATCTGGCCTTCAAATTGGACTGCTCAAATTCTTGTAGTTTTCGAGATATGATGTTTTTTGTGATTTTTAAAAAAAAATTTCTTGAAAATTTTAATTAATTATTATTTTTGAAAAATCTGAATTTCTCAACCCTGTAACTGGATACTCTCAGAGTACTATCAAGGTCGCGAATCTGGCCTCCAATTATGACTGCTCAATTCTTTGTAGTTTTCGAGATGTGACGTTTTTTGTGATTTTTTCAAAATTTTCAGAAAGTTTAAATTAATTATTTTTAAAAATTTGAAATTCCCAACGCTATACTTAGGTGTTGTCAGGGTACTCTAAAGAGTTGCAAATCTTGCTACATGCGACTGCTAAACGCGACTGCTCAAATGCTTTTAGTTTTCGAGATGTGACGTTTTTTGATTTCTTCAAAATTTCTCAAGGAACTTAGCTACAAAGAAATTTGAAACTACTAATTTGATGAAGATAAAACCTTATTGTCAGCGTACAGCCAGGCATCTCAAATCTTGGCTCTTAATATCAATGCTCAAATCCTTTTAGTTTCCGAGATAAGACGTTTTTTTTTCGATTTTTTTTTTCCTGAAACTTAGGTTAAAAAAATTCTCAAAATTTTGGATTCCTAACCCTAAAGTAGGGTGCTCTCAGGGACTCTCAGTGGTTGCAAATCTGGCCTCCATAATTCTCCAGAGGCCCAATAAGTTTTCGAGATGACGTTCTTAAAATGGGAATTAAAAAAATTTAGAATTTCGAAATTACCAACCCTGTAATTGGTTGCTGTCAGTACACTAAAAGTTTGCAGATGTTGTTTCCAATGTATGCGGTTTTTTTCATGAGTTCTCGAAAAATTTCGAAGCACCGAAGGTGCGTTAAGCGCTAGTTGAAGTAACTGCCTTGACCAAGTTCTTTTTTTGAAATATTGCTGCTTTTTTGGAAACTTTTTGACTTTTAGAAACTCATTTAGTCGATCCAAATATGTAGGCCCTAGTTTTCGCTTGGCAATTGATTTTCAGTGTTGAGGCTTTTCTGTTCATCATCAGAGACCAATATATGAAATAATCGTAGATATAATTTTTCCGAAGTTTTGAAGTAATATTTTAATAAGTGATGAATATATTTATCAATCAATAGCCAGCCCCTGCACTGAAATTTTTCGAAGTAAGCTCTGCAAGAACTTGAGCACAAGTATCGAGGAACCCATGGCAGGTTGTTTTCCTAATCAGAAAATCTCCCACGCAATACAGGTTGCTAACGCTGCTTGCGTACTTGGCAAGATAAATGATACAACCTTCTTTCGAAGAAACTTTTTATGTGGATAGCCAAGGGAACAAAAGCGCAGCTTAGTATAAGGATCTGATAGAACCGTAGCAATCTTTGTAAGTTTCTTTCAATTCCTGTTTATTCTGTGCAGGTGCTGGTTTTCTCCATCTGACTGGCTTGATTCCCAGCCATCCAATTGATTCCAATGGTTGTTTGACTGGGTGATTTGATAATGTACTACTGAAGTAACTTCGTTTCCCATGATAGGTTCTGGCCTTCTGATTTACTATATTTGAAACAAAAGCAAAAAAAAATTCAAAAATAATCAGATGCATTTAACGCTGATATAGGACTTCATTGATAAAATGATACAGTTGCTGATGTATATGCATTTTTATAACACTGGTATGGCCCTATCCAGCTTGTGCACTGACCGTAACTAAACGGAAGGGCCATTTTTGTAATTTAGGTTTTTTAAACCGAAGGTCAAAAGTATCATAGTAACCGAGGTTACAGTCAGAAGTCACTTCATCACATATTCCAGACGAAATCCTAGGAGTTTTCGAGATATGGAAGTGATAATTATTAAAAGATGATTAGAGAGATAAAAAGGGGGTGAATATTTCTATTACAAATCGTTCGTTGAAAGTTGTTTTTTTTTGTCATTTATTGTGCCGAGTACGCACGCGGAATTCGCAATTTATATTGCCAGGGAAATTCTCTGTCACCAGCGAGAATAAAACGTATTTTTTTCAGATTGATTTTTCTAAATGTATTGCATCTTTTTTTTCTGTTTAATATCTTGTAATGCAATGTTCAAAATAGTATCGCAAGTTTTGCGAAGCTCTGCTTTGCCTCTCAGTACATTATTATCAGCCATATTTTAGCTCTGTCTACGGACAAGTTTAGAGTAAGAATAATTTTCAACTGTGACGAAATTTCATGTTATAAATTTTTTCAAGGGGCAGATGAACAGGCCCCGGATTTTAGATAAGTAAAAAACCAAAAACCAATCAAATAGTTGATGAAAAGTTAATTAAAACTCCCGTTTTTACAAAAATTTGCTGCAGTAACAGCAATAAAAATCATTTTTCAATGAATTTTTTAAATAGATCAAAGAAAACCCCAGTATTTCATTTGTGGTAACATTTACCGGAAAATTTTAAAATTTTCAGTTTTGTAATTTATAGCATTTAATCAACTCCCCTCATATGATCACAGGCCTTAGTGAAGATGTCAATGTTGGTGTATAAATTTTTTGAAAAACTATCGGTTTTCTGGAAAGTTTCAGCAGAATAGTTGAAATAAAGCATATTTCTCTGATTAGTTAATTTCCTCCATTTTCTCAGAAATAGTTAACGAAAAATAGTTATTTAACTAAAATCCGGGGCCTGCAGATAAAGAGCACTTTAAATACTTCTTGTCGATGCATATACTGGATACTCTTTCTGAATTTAAATGCCTTAAAAGGCACAGAATTTTGATTTAACAAATTTTAACGATTTTGCTTAGGTACTGTTTGGGGTTAATGCAAGGAACATGGATTGCCAAGCTCAATTTAACAACATCTGAAGCATCTGTCATCAATAGTGTAACATTCGCTGTTACACTTTTACCTGCACCAGCTGTACAGTTTTTGCGTGATTACTACAATGTTCAACCTTACATCGTGTTTTTGTCTGCAGCCACTTTTGTTTCTATCGGGCTTTATTTAACAAGCATTGCTACCACATTCCTCACAATTCTGATTTCGAATGGAGTAGTTTTTTCGATTGGAATAGTGTTTTCAGTTACTGGGACGCTGACAACTGTCTATCATTACTTTCTGGACGATAAAATAACCCTAGTATCGTCATGTGTATCAGCAGGAATGGGCATGGGGATGGTTATGGTGTCAATGTCTTTCAAGTATATGGAGCCTGTTATTGGGTGGCGCGGATTCGTTCAGTTCGAACTGATTTTTGTGATCTCCTACGTTATGGCCTTTTTAGTGTTTTTTCCTCCAATCAGTCGCGTTCTCGGTGTGCGAACAAGAAAAATGAAAGAACTCGAGCTTAAACAACTGAATGCAGTGGAAACTGAAGGGCTGCTGGCCGAAAACAACAACCTAGAGAATGAACAGAAAATTGTAGTTGTGGAGAAGAAACAAAAGGAAGATGGTTCACTGAGTATCTCAAATGACTCGTTGCCGAGTTTAAATAACCATGGTCATGATATGGACTCAATCTCACAGTCAGTCAAGGATAAAGTTAAAAAGGCAAAAGATAATCTGCTATTCAATCCTCTCTTCCTGTTATTGTTGTTTTCATGGGTGTTCAATGAGGCTACGTACAACGCAGTGATGGTTCATCAACCAGAGAGAGTGGTTAAAATGGGATACTCTCTGATAAATGGAGCCGACACGCTAGCAATCAACGGTGCCGTTCAAATCGTCGCCCGGTTCAGTGTTGGTTTAATCGCCGATCGCCAGCTGATTTCGGTGATACGGCTCAGCCAGTTGTCCAAGCTAACATTAGGTGTTATGGCTATTGTCAGTACCTTCTTTCCATTTCTGATGTTCCAGACGTTTTTCATGTTCCTGGTGGGAGCGTGTGGTGGAATTGTGTCGACTACAGATGTTATCCTGATTAAAGATTGCGTAAAGCATGGCCGTGAGCTGGGAATTTCGATTCTGTTGTTGATGGATGGACTGTCTTCATTTATATCGATAGCGTTGGCAGGTGTTCTCTATTCGGTCTTCGAAAGCTACAACGCAGTTTTTATTATCTTGGGCGGATCCAGCTTGGCTGCTTTTGTTTTGGTTCTGATTTTGGACGTTCTTATGAGAACCAAGTACCGAGAGCGGGAACACACATACTCGAGGATGTGAGAAAAAGACGTGGAATTGTTTCTATTTAAGTTGCCATTTGCATTATTCATTAACTCTCTTCAGCATTTCTTCATCTAATAAAATGATGTATATCCTCATTTTGAAATGAATTTATTTTTTCATTGTAACATTTTTAACGGTTCAAGTTCGAGTTCAAATTGATTGACCGTTTCAGAGTTTGTATGACTTATTCAGATGACGATGAATCTGCGGCACGTAAACTGGACAAAGATAAAATTAAATCCGAGGAGTTCAAGAGAAAAACAAAACAAGAAGTGAAGCGGGAAAAGGAATTAGATGAGGCTAGAAAGGCGGGAACAGCGCCGGCCGAAGTAGACGAAGAAGGTCGTGATATTAACCCACACATTCCTCAGTTTATAGTGAAAGCGCCATGGTATCTGGGAATTGACAAGCCCACCTTGAAACATCAAAAACCACATGAAGAGAAACAGAAGAACTTTGTTGATATCAATGAAGAGTTTGTGCGTAAAGGTATAATTAAGGTAAGCAAGCAAATGTGTCACAATCAGCTTCCGAATGTACCGATCGCTGATATGTTGGTTCTGGATTCAATAAGTGTTCTCACTTTAATATGTTTCTGATATATTAAATGTGAAAACAATTTTTGTTCAAAATTTTAAACTAAGTTGTAGTTTTATATTGGTTTCCGAGGTTAATTTGAAAAAGTAATTAATTTGACTTTTAATCGAAATTTTTTTATTTAGAAGTATTTTCATTCGTCCGCAAGTTTATTCGTATCAAGACTTCACAGAATTCACATCCAGGCGTACTCCTGACCAATCGAAATGTCAGTTTTTGTCAGTATGCTGTAGAAAACCGTCAATAATATCATAGAGAAAACAATAAAATTCAATGCTTTAATTTCAAACGTTTTCAACCATGTTTCGTTTTCTCAAGATAAAACTGCCAGTGCGTGAGAATAGTGAGTATAAATTTGGTGCTCATTTTTCCATTTTTGTGATTTCAATTCTGGTTTGTTTTGAAGATTTTTGGAGACATAAGTAGGTTCAAACATTATTTTTGTAGCTGACGTAATTTGGACAGCTCCAATAATTTTTTTTATAAACTGCTGATTTGAAAATCTGAGTAAGTGAATCTGAAATTAATAGTTAGTGAACGAATAAAGTGCTGGTTACATGTGGGAGACCAATTGTCTTGCACTAGGGAACATCTGTTTTCCACCAATTAACTCTATAAAAAAGTATTATCAAATTTGAAGATGACTTTTTCAGCTTAACAACCAGTTTAACACAATCACTTGAATCAATTGTGCTGCTGACATGCTCAATTTCTTGAAATTCAAATTAAATTACCGTATGTGGCTACTAAAGCTTCTAATTACTGGTCAATGCAACATAAACGTTTTTTTCTGATAATTGTCCGGCTTCATGGTTGTCTCCACTCTGAGCTACGTCGGTTTAGTGGCCGAATCGCGTATATCATCCTTATATAGCATTCGTAGATCCTATTTTAGCTGTATTTGCAGTTTTTGCCAAGATTTTTTGCCGACTCTGACAATGAATTTTCGAAATCAACCCCACAAATATATGTATAGATATGTAGATATGTAGATATATAGATATATATTATATATAAAGCAAAAATGAACTTTGAAATAAATAATCCATCCCGTTTTTCTAGCTCCCTCTTCAATGGTTGAATTGTTCGAAATCCACGTTACTAATTCTTGAGCGCTGTGATTTTTTATTACACGTGTGAGTGAGAGTAAGTGGCCTGTAATCGGTAACCACAATTTTTTCTCGTAAGCAATTTTTTTTTTTACAAATCTTTAACATATTGAACCTCCTTATATAGAACCTTAACAACCAGTCCATCTTCCCTTTGGTCTGGAGTTAATGCTATTGCTTTTGTGCTCTAAGTTTTTGCTTGCGAATTTCGCTGGACTTTGCTGTTTTTAGTATGTATGAAAATGACCTTTTTCCGGGAAAGTGCATGGGTTGTTTATTGTTTGTCTGCTTATGTCTGCCATAAGAATTTTTTGTTGCTTTAAGTGTTGTTGGTTAAAAGTCATAGCTGTAGTGAATACTTTTACATAGGTCTCAGTGTTTTGTTTGTTTGTTTTTCAGGAAAAATGTCTGTTTGTTCGTTTTTCACGAGAAATTTGATTTTTCGCAGTTTGACTTTTTATTTTTTGAAGTTCACTTCTTTTCCTTTATTGAAAGGAAGCAAACTCCACTATCGAACAGCAAAAGTATAAAGTAACGGAAAAGGTGATCAACTTCTTGTATCGAAAATCGGTATTATTTTTTAAATTTTCTAATGGAATTAAAAGTTTACCTATTGATCCAGTTTTCTTATCAAAAAAAGTGTCAATCATAAATTGTTCTGTAAATTCAAAGAGCTTTAAAGCCATTTTTTTCTCTGAAGTTCGAACGTTGAATTTTAAAAAAAAAACGAGTATTTTTCTTTATTTTGTTGTGTTCATGACTTTTCCAACTGCCTGCTGGCTATGTTTTTCTCTTGTAACTCTTACTGTTCGTGACTTTGAAAAGTTTCCTCTGAATTTTTTATGCTATAAAATTTTATCCGGTTTACTTGATGCAGTTTTATTTTTGAGCTGCTTAAAAATAATTCAAGTCGGTTGTGATATAAAAGTGGGATGTTTTTTCGTCGCTCGATTTTTTTTATATTAACATTTCTTTTTTAGCGTTTTTTTTATTTTGGCTTAATGGGCTATTTTGACTAAATTTGACTTAATGGGCTTATTTTGACTTAATGGGCTAAGTCTACAAAACGTGTGGTTTACCCACGTTTTGTAGACTTAGTGGCCAATCGGATAATAAGAAAAGCTTTTTAAATGCTGGTAGTTGTTTCTGGACTGTTTTTCTGAAGTTGATTTTTTGATTTATTTCAAAAAAAAATTGTTTTTAATCGTTTTTTTCGACTTTGTTGTTTCCTTCTCATTTTCTGTTAGCTGGCTTTCAATGCTATGCTTGCATTGTATCGCCTGTGTTTTACGGTTGTGATTGCAGACAATTGAGTGAGTGAGTTTCAGCGCAATTCTTCAAATCAATTTTTTCAGCATTCGTTTTTTTGTTTATTTGTTTTCTAGCCTCTTTCGAGTACAAACGATTAATCTTGTGAACTATTGGCCAGTGTTCAATTAGCAAGCACAATGAAAGAACAAATAATAACCTTTTAAAGTTATGTTTGCTCAAAGTTATGACAATTTTTTTTACCATTCACTGCATTTCTCTCATTCTCTACTATTTGAATGTAAAAACTCAAATTTCAATGACCTTCTTTACACTTGCGAAGCAAAAAAGTTACAAAAAATATTGGTGCCTCTTTTTGGGCACCTTTACAGCTTTTTCATGGCATGTGCTTTGTCATTCGAATAGTAATAAGTTAACACAGTTGATGCATTTTAAGTTCATCAAATGAACCGAAAAAAAGTGATTTGTTTCAAACATCATAACATTAATGAAAACTCAATTTCAGAAATTTTCTTATTCAATATATCTCGCAACTTTTTGAAATGGATAAGTTATACATAATGTGGCTTAATGCTTTGCGATTTATTACATGCAAAGTTAGTGTGGATGACTTCAGTTTGTTATTTTCTAAATTATTACTTGCAAAATTGAGTCTATTTGTATTTGGTGCCACTTTTGCTGAAGAGCATTGGCAATTTTATCGTGACTAGTGTTTGTCGGTTATTATGCTTGATAAACTCAAAATCTCTTGATTGCCTTAGGGTAGAGTTTTTACTATTTCGAGGCTTATTTCCGTTTTTTTTATATCACCTGCTAGAGCTGCTTTTTAGTCGTGTTCTCTCAAGTGTTTGCGAAGCGCAGCTTCGCCTCTGTGTATAATCATTTTTTTACTGTTGATCCCTTTAGCTATACTTTGTTTGTGATGGTTTTGTATTTATATACATACTTTTTTTTCTGCTGCTGAGTTTTTTTGATTTCACAGATTATTAGCTGTTTACTGCTGTTGTTTAATAATTGTTTTGATAATTTGCCCTGGATTGTTGTCTGTTTTTTTCCATCAAATCTAATCAGTGTCTTTCGTTCTTTTTAGGATAAAGTGATAACCAAATTCCGCAAGGGGGCGTGTGAAAACTGTGGGTCTATGACTCATAAGAGGAAGGACTGTCTGGAAAGACCACGGAAGATAGGTGCCAGATTCACAGGCCAAGGCTTCGGAAACGACGAATACATAGGTGAACAGTACAGTAATACATACATGGTATCTATATGGGTGTGCTGCAAAAAAGGAACTAAGATAAAAACAACGAAAATGAGAAACTGACGATAGTTTGGCGCTTTCGCTCAAGATTATTGCAGCCAAATGGAAAAACTTAACTCTCTGGAAAATCAAAAACTATCGTTATTCTTGGCTGGCGTTTGCGAGTTTTTTTTTCGATTTCAATGGTTCATGGCTCTAAATAGGCTCTTAGGTTTTTTCTTTCACGTGGGCCTATTACCCTTGATTTATGGTTTTAGTCACTTTTGCTAAGAACCCCTCCCCCAGTATTAATTAAAAACTAAGCATGAAGCAGTTACTCCTAAACGTGTGCATGCCATGATGTGTTTGGCAGTTCCCAACAAGGAGAAGAGTTTCGAGGGCAAGCGGGACAGATGGGTCGGCTACGACACTTCCCGGTACCACGAGGTCATCTCAGACTACGACAAGCTGGAACTGGCCAAGGCGAAGTTGAAGTCAGAGCGACTGGAGAAGGAGATAGAAGAAAGCGAGTCAGCCACGCCCACTCCCAAAAAGCCAGAAGTAAGTCTGATTGAGTTTGGGTGCCTCTTTCTGAAACACTTGTGCCGAATGTGCGCAACCTGGAACATAGCCACTGAAAAATAATTGGAGGTACCATAGGACATCAAGTTCAAAATGATGTCAGCAAAAAAAGAAACTGGTTTGACTATCTTTGATTGTATAGATTTTTTCTTTACTAATGGTGCAACATTCATTTGACAGTTGCCTTCGTTTTTCCGTATTCTTGAGAAAAAATTGAAAATCAACGAATCGTTACAAGGTACAAAATTTACATATGCTTAACCCTTGAGTTATTTGTTTAAAGGGGTGGCACTTCGTTCCTAGGTTCCAAAGGGTGGAATAGTTGAAGAGATGCTGTGTTATAATAGGTGGCTGTACCGGAGGGAGGGGCGGGGAGTGACGACGACGAGGATGAGTTCAAAGTGAAGGACGACCAGGACATCATGACAGGGACCAAGTGGGACTCCAAACAGAGAATGACTGTGCGAAACCTCCGCATTCGAGAGGACACAGCTAAGGTGAGCGATCCGAGTGATTAATTTGACAAATCTTTCTCTTTATTTGAAAAGTCGTCAGTGGCCTTGAAAACCTGCTCCTGTCAGTAGTTTGTCATAATATCAAAAAACATCCGGACATATAAAACAATTATGATTTCAGTTTTCCTCTCCATCAAAGCAAAGTTAATTTTTCTTAGTATATTTTCACAATTTTTTTTATGAAGTTACTTGAAAATTGTTAATTTCAATCTTTCCTATGAAGTTAATTGATCCGAGTGATATTATTGAAGAATCTTGAAATTGAACTGTTGCTTGCTAGATGATGGATGATGAGTCTTTTGTGTTTTAGTATCTGTACAACCTGGACCCTAACTCTGCCTACTATGACCCGAAGGCCAGGTCAATGAGGGAGAACCCATTCGCAATCCAGGGCAAAGATGTCACAGAGTTAGTATTATGACCACTTCTAATTTCGAGGGCTTCAATTCAGTTTTGTAGTTGTTTAAGAAAAAAATAATAGGAAGTTAAAATATTGTTGAGGTAGGCTGAACAACATTTTTCTTATACTTAGTCATTTACTATCAATTGTGAATACTCAGTTGTCGAAGTCCTAAGTTAACCAATTTTTATAGCGCACTTTGATCATCGAGAGAAATTTTCGGTGTCCTGCTTTTCACTGATTAGCTGTTTTTGTTTTTGTAATGAAATTGACAAAAATCTTCGTTCAAAATTGATTATCTCAATCTAATTTTACAAAAGTTTTGAACTTTTTTTTGCTGATTCAAGAATCAAAGGTGTTTTTTTTTATCAAACGTGCTCCTTCCGTATTTTGAAATTTGTAGATCAATGCTTGAATTTGACTGGTTGCTGAAACTAACTAGAAGAAGAAGAAGAATTTATTTTTCCATATAGTTGATAATACAAGCATCAATTTATTTAAATTATTAAATCAACAAAATGGAGGGGATAGACAAAAGGCGCAGTATGTGCCTACTTGACGTCTACCCGTTGAACAAATTAGGATTGCAACTAAGTAATAAAGATAAATTTATATTCGAATAAAAATAGGATTGTGGGGAAAAAATTTATTTTTCCCTAAAATTAAGCCCTCATTAAGGAATACTTATTACATCTAGTCCTGTCATTTCGGCCCCAGCTGACGAACTAAGAATATGAGAAAACATATGAAAAAAAAATCTAAGTTTTTTCATTTTTTTTTTATTTTCTAAAAAATGCGATTTCTCGAAAACTACAAGGATTTGGAGGGTCATATTTTCAGCATAGAATCGCAACCCTAGAATGGTTGTTTGATAGCATTTAGCCAGCGGGTACAATTTTTTAAAAATAAAAAAATTGAAAGAAATATGTTTTGCACCAACTCGTAATTGCCACAAATGAAATTATCTTTAAACTTATGGAGGAAACTGTATTCTTCATTTTTTGAGATCAATCCAATATTTTTAGGTAAGAGCTTATTTATACTCTGAATCTATAACTTTGAACCCCTATTAGTCAAAGAACATGATTTTACCTTATTCTTACAGAATGGTGGAACAAATGATCGACCTTCTGAAATTCGCGTATTATAGGCAAAATTTTTTTAAGTAAACAAAGAATTGAGAAAACAAGTTGGATGTTTTTGATTTAGTGATCGTAAACAAAACTTCATCAAATCGTACACATATAGCTCATGAACTGTTAGTATTTTATTATCAGAAAAGAATTTAGTAATGGTATCAAATTTCCTTTTGAAGCAGATCATGCGAACAATTTTTCGTTGCATATTCAAAATTGGGTTTAAAAAAGAAAAACTCGTGCCGCCGTAGACGAGCAAGCCATATTGTATTATTGGCTTGATATTCGACGTGTAGTATTTCAGTAGGATGGATCTTGGTACATAATGTCTCATTTTTGATATTACACCACAGTGACGACCTAGTTTTGATTGAACATTCTGTATATGGTGAAAAAATTTAAGCTTATCATCTACAATGACACCTAGGTATTTGCAAAAAGGTTTCGGTTGAAAAGTAAAATCAAGTATATCAAAAGAAAGATTGGAAGCACTTCTATCCTCAGTAAAATTAATTAAAGTAGTTTTATCTGAGTTTAAGGTTAATTTATTTGAACTAAGCCAGGAAGAAATTTTGGTCAAATCTAACTGGTATTCTTCATAGATAGATGTTTGACATGATATGTTTGTATCATCTGCAAATAGAAACACATTTGAATTGCAAACTGCGTGCTGTATGTCGTTGATATAAACAAGAAATAAGAGAGGGCCTAAAACAGAGCCTTGCGGTATTCCCGTGTTTACTTGTAACCAATCAGATGAACAGTTGTTTACATGTACACATTGATACCTATTGGATAGATAGCTTTCGAACCATTTGTAGCAATTTCCACGTACTCCATAGCATTCTAGTTTCCTCAAAAGAATTTTATGGTCCAGCGTATCAAATGCCTTTTTTAAATCAATGAAGAAGCTACATTTAATGTTTTTATCAACACCTAGTCTTAATCTTTCAGTCAATTCAGCTAATGCATCAACTGTGGCAAACTTCTCCCTGAACCCAAACTGATGATGATACAGTAATTCGAACTTTTCAAGATTGTTGTAAAATCGAGAGTGCATGATTTTTTCAATAACTTTGCTGCAGCTACTTAAAAGTGATATTGGACGGTAATTGCTCATAATTATTCTGCTATCAGCTTTATGAAGAGGTAAAACCCGAGCATTCTTGAGGCTTTGAGGAAACATACCGGAGCAAAATAAGAGATTAGTTAAGTATGTTAAATAAGGTGCTAACACATACCTGCTTTTAACTAAAAAAAGGTTACTAATTTCATCGATGCCACAAGTATGCGTGGGCTTCAGACGCTCTATCACATCAATTATCTCACAAATTGTACTATTAAAGAGATACATAGATTGGCTTACGTCTTCTATTTTAATCACTGGCCCCACGTGGTCAATTTTGCTTGCTAACTTGGTTCCTACCGAAGCGAAATAATCATTAAAAGCGTTAGATATTAGAACAGGGTCAGATAATTTATTGTTATTGATTAAGAGAGCTGAAATTTTTGATGATTTTGCGGTCTTGCCATTTATTTCATTTAAAACTTTAAATACTCTTACGAAAGCAAATGTGAAAGGCATTTAATTACCATGATAGGTTATTTAACCTACTGGTAATTTTCGGCCGTGTAATTGATAATACCGGAATCTGATATTTCAACTGGTTTTGCATTGTTTCAGTGTGCCGTATGCGGGAGACAACTTTGTGAGGTACTCGGGTGATGCATCCAACATAGCCAGCACACAATGTGAGTAGAAGAGCTCTAAGTTCTTAAAAATGAAGCTAGTTTTGCATGTAACATCTCACTTTAATTGAGTCTGTTTACAGCAGAGACATCGTAGGTTCTCCTAAAGGACTACCATTTTCTACGTAGAGAATGCTAAGAGAGCTAATAGTGATGGTAGGGTAATAAATCTTTAAAATAATCTTTCAGAAAAACTAAAAAATGTTACGAAAACAACTACACAACTCGTGTTTTTCGCTGTTTCTTGTCGGTTTATCCTCAACTGCTTTCCGGCCTCTTCAATTTTCTTATTTGTTTTCCATGCCTGTTGATGGAACAGCGTCGTGGTTTCAAGAGCTTTAATGAGCTGCTACTAGAGTCTGTCTTCAACTTCACTGATGTGAATTTTGAGATTCTTCGTCGCTTTCTTTGATTTTTTCTTTTTGGTCGTTTTTACCAGTTTTCCTTTTCCTTCTATCGGAAAAATTGGTACTGCAATCAGCAAAACGCTTTAAGCGGCAAATGACGCCTAAGATTCACGTCCAAACTTCGCTCCTTCGTTTTTGCTTTATCATCCGAGGAGTCCTTATCCACTAATTTTGTTGAATTGAATCGTCCTTCTTCACTATGTTCTAAACAAAAAGTTTTGAAGTGAAATCAGTTTGAGTTAAAATAAGCACAAACAAAGAAAATTGTTGCCATGTAATTCAATCTATTACAGGTCTACGAAGCATTATGGTCCTTATTTTAAAAAATCGACTCACCTGTAGATCCATAAATGGCTCTACTCTTCCTCGAATCTGCTCGTGGGCTCTCTAGGTTATCTTTGGGACTGTAGCGTGGCTTTTGACGGGTCATTGTTGTATTTTATCAAGTTTAGTGCCGCTGAATTAAGCTCCACTCTGTATTTAACCAAACGGAGCGCAGGTGATAGTACGATGCGACTTTTTTTTCAACATAAGTCGCAAATAAGTGCTACTTTTGGTGTTACTTTTGCCTATGTGAAAGTGCTGCTTTTGGGGTACTTTTTAAAGCAGCCGGCGGCATTGACAGTATAATAATACCATATGCTTCGACATCTGGTAATTAATAAATAAACACAGTTGATGCTGGTTTATTTTGTCAAATGAACCAAAAAAGCTATTTGTTGCATATAACAGTATTCTAATTACACTTGCGAGCGTTAGCGTATTAGTACGAACCTTCTTTTTTTCTAACTTAACTCGCAATTAAAAGAGTTCATTAAAAAGGTTCACTTATTTGGTGGCACTTTTGATGTAATCACGATCTGTAGCATTGGAAATTTCATAGCATCTGTTCGCGGCCTCATTTGTGGCTAGTGTTTGGGATTTATAAAGTGTTCGTGGCTGAGTGGTTGGTGTGTGTCTCATAATCTCTGGGTTGCAGATCGAATCCTAGACGTAGCCGAGTTTTTACTAACTGGAGGCTTATTTCTACTTTTTCTTATTGTTCTTTATAGAGCTGCTTTTTGTCGTGTTCTGGCTAGTGTTTGCGAAGCCTCTCTGTAATTCTCATTATATGTAGGAGAAGGTGTTGTTACGAGGTTCATGGTATCAAATTGGGTTCACATCAGATGAAAAATAATGAAAACAAAACTTGTTTTAATTTTTTTCTATTCTAAAAGAGACAATGAATAAGCGCGCCAATTACTCGCTTTTTTATGAACCTTCTTGTTCACGCTAGAGCCTTTTTATCAAAATAATTTTACGAAAATCTGAACCAAATTAGTGGGCTCAAAATCTCAAGGCCAGCAATGCTAGAGAAGGCAAATTATTAGGAAAATAACAATACATTGTGTGTTAAATGTGTGAACAAAAATGGACGATGAGCGAATTAGAACTATCGTCTGAGTTTCAAATTAATCATCGGATTTGAAGCATTGCTTATGCTCCAAAAGTGACCTTTAGTATGATTGATACGGAGTTCACTTTCTATGATGAATGCATTCAAATTAATTTAGGGGTGACCTTTAGGGGTTCAAGCTAAATAAAGTAGTACAAACGAACTTCAGGAAACCTGAAACCAATCATCCATCTTCGCTGTTGTTCTTCTCCTTCCCTCTTTAACCGTACATGCCCTCGACCATTGCTTTGAATTAAAATTTATCAAGTCGTAATGAAATCAAGACTGATGGTCGACCTTGCAAGTTATCAGAATGGTTCAAATTCAGTCAGGTTTGACCTTGATTTAAATCCGATGTAGGAGCACGCCTGTGAAACAACTAGAAGTTGAAAAAAAACTCGAAGCGGTTAACAAATAATTATAATTGTAGTTTCTGCGAATCGCAGTGGATCTATCAGTAGGCCTTTAACATTCCTGTCGAGGATAGTCCATTTGTATTATCTCCCCACATTCCAGACTGTGTTATTTTGTTGAGCGAAGCTCTTTTTTGCGACTCAAGGCCGTTTTTGTGCGTCTAGAACTTTCACGTGGTACCAATTTTGCAGCCAAATTTGGTCAGGTTGTGGTAGACCTGAAGCTAGAGGTCAAGTGAGAGCTCACACACTATCATTGCCATGGCATGGGATCGATTACACGATCTGACGATTCTAAAGTGAACGCCTTACCACTATGCTAAGTGCCCCTTAAATAAACAATTAAATTGAAGGTTTTAAAACAAGACATTATAAGAAGCTCTGCCAAAATTAGTACGAAATTGTAAGTCAAAACTGATACATTGCTCTTTTTAATTACTTAAATTTGTTTGTCTAAATTTTGCAAATATAACTTTTTGTAGCTCTAAATGAATTGAAAGATGATATGAGTTACTGTGTGACTAGTGTTCGCGTGGGAGTCTAGTGAGAAGGGGACTGAGCTGCACCTGCAAAGTGAGCCCACAAAGCTGGAGTTCATGAAAAAACACGTGGAGGAGAAGAAAGGACAGTTGGAGGATACACAGAGCAGCAAAATACTCGAAAAGGTCCCTTTTTGTTTTGTATATTTTACGCGATTTTCAGCAAAGTAAAATGCATCAGAACATGTTTGTCTTAGGGTCTTGAAGTGTCAGTAGCAGAATTTTTGCGCTATTGTCAACAAATAACACAAGGATAGCCAGTTGCTGAGCAAGTAGCACATAATGTTCCGATCATAATGAATAAAAAGTTCAAACAAAGGTTAAGGAAAAATTTAAAATGCATCAAAAAATGTTACCCTCAAAATTTAATTTGATGTGCATTAAGATAGATTTAACTGTTTTTTAAAAGATATTTGATGTATTGATAGACTCTTATATAGATTGCAATGGTTTTGCGAAAAAAAAACGTGAACGATGTCTAGTTTTGAAAGTGAAATTTAATTTTTAGATTTCTAGCGGAATAACAACTTTTCCTGTTGATCCAGTTTTCTGAAGTTGGGTTAATGTTATAAAAAACGCCAATCATGAATTGTTTTTTTTTGAAATTCGAAAGTTGAGGTTTATTTAACAAACTCAATGTTTTTGATGCTTTCTTGCGTTCATTACTTTTTTCCAATCTGCGATTGGCTATGTTTTTCTCAGGAAAAGTCTTTTTCAGGAAAAGTTTTTCAAATGACCTCTTATAACTACAGAAACTGCATTCTTATATAATAATGCATTTATGAATGATCTTAGGTGTATCCTAACTTTTTGAGTTCAATTCAAGTTCATTTGCTTGAAGGTTGGCAAAATTCGCACTCCAATTCCGAAAGGAAAATTGCGCGAAAAAACATGATCCATTTCTAGTTTAGAAAACGAAATATAATTTTTAGATTTCCCACTGGAATAATAACTTTACCTAACTCTCCAGTTTTCTCAAATTGCCTGAATTTTATCTAAGTGCAAATGATAAGTTGTTTAAATTCAAAGAGCTTAAGACCAACTTGCAGTATTTTTTTTTTCAAAAAACAAGTCAGTTCATTGACTTTCCAACTGTCTGTTGGCTATGTTTCTTAAGTTCCATTAGCGGCATTCTCAATTTTTTAAAATTCTTGGAGTAGCACCTGTGCAGCATGCTTTTTTTCTATGAAACATGTTACTATTAGCTTTCAAATGACCTTTATTTGGCAATGTTGGATCTAATAGAAAATTTTTAAAATGGGATGACATAAAGTAATTAATGTCAAATGGAGTCACTTTCGAAATATCCGAAGACTCAAAAGAATGCAGGCTTCTGATATATCTATTAGTAATAACTTGATCAGCCGTGGCCGATTGGGGCATGCATAACGAGGATCGTGCGTTCGAATCCCATTTCGGTTATGGTTGGAGGGTCCCAATGTCATCCGCCTCCTCAAGGTGGGACGGGTTACGGCGAAATGGATGAGATATCCCCTCCCCCATGGTTGGTCCTGCATTAAGTAGGACCCGGGGTAATTAAAAAAGTAATAACAAAAGCGTGCTTCTTCATTCAGTTGAGTTTATTGTATTCCATGAAAAAGAAATAGTGTGAAGTGAATAAGGAAGGATTATGCTGGATGATGTGTTTAGTACGGAGGAAAGGAGCACTTGGAGCCAGTGCCGAAGAGTCTCCTTCTGGCTCAGACTGAGACCTACACAGAGTACGCGCAGGATGGGTCTCTGATCAGAGGCAAGGAGGCAACAATTCCCAAGTCCATATACCCAGAAGATGTATACATCAACAACCACACTGTAAGCATTCATTCAATTCATAGGCTCTTTTCCATCACCACAAGCAGATTTCATATTTTTGGATTTAATAGTTCGGTTTCGTGCTACCAGTTTTTTGTTTTTGCCTAGAAAATTTTGTTCCAACCAAATTGATTTTCTGAGCTCTCATTAATCACTGTAAAGACCCTAATTTGAAAAAAATTTCCGCAGGTGTGTCGGTTGGGGGTCGAATCATTGAGGAAATGAGGGCACCCCCCCCTCCCCTAAATCCGTTGGTGGAATAGACTGAGAGTGTATTAAAAAATGAAACTGAGAGTGTATTTTGGTTTGTTTTGGGCAGAGTGTGTGGGGATCGTATTGGCGTGAGCACCAGTGGGGCTACTCTTGTTGTCATTCCTTCATCCGCAACTCCTACTGCATCGGAGAGTCAGGCAAACTGCCCCCCATCCAGTTCACAACCACGCTCACATCACAACCCAAAAAGACCAAGAGAGACCACTTGGAAGGAGAAGACGACGAAGAAAGAAAAGAAAAAGAGAGGAAAAGTAAAAAGAAGAAGTCTAAGAAGAGTAAATCGAAGGATAGAAGTAAAGATAGTGACGAGGAGGGAGAAGAGGAAAAAGAAGCCAAGAAACAGAAACGAGAAAAGGAGGAAATGACTTTAGAAGAGGTATTTAACTCTAGTATTCAATTGAGTTTTAAGTTCAAATCTGCACTAAATCGGCAATCATAAGGAAAGGGTACTTCCATGGTTTTTTAGAATATGAAGTTCACGGAGATCACACTAAGTAAATAAAATAATGTTTGTATGTAGTCCTTCGTAGCGGTTTTATATTTCAAAATAGAAACAAATGTTACCGTCGCGATTATTTCAGGCTCTGAAGAAAGAGGAAGAAAAGCAGCGGGAAGCGGAGAAGGTTCTTCAGATTGACGAGCGAAAAAGAAAATACAACAGTATGCAAGAGACAGCCGTGCCAACAGAGATAGAGATGGAAGCCTACAGAATGAAGTCGATGCGCACTAACGACCCAATGGCACAGTTCCTGGACCAGTGAAAAAACTCAAAAAAACAGACTGGGCTTCAGAGCTGCCGACGTCGTTTAAACTTTGACTTGTTACAATTCTCCTGGAAAAGAGTTCTTACTACGAGAGGCGATATGCCCGTAGCCGAGAGTGATAATTAGCCGAGAGTTGGCGTGTAAACCAGTTCGATGGAAAACTAGAAATGGAACCTCCCTATTCTTTTTGAAAATTGATTGAATTATTGTTAACGTAGTAATATAGAATTTAACGCAAAGCTGCCTACGCTTCTAGATAGCATGCTTTGTTTTTTTTAGTCGGAAAAAGGACTTTTTTTCATTGAATAAGAGCGAAGTTTAGTTTAGTTTTATTACAATGCTAGCTTCTTGGTCCGATGTATTAAAGTAGACGGTTTTGATCAATCGAATAGCGTACTATTTATGAATTTGTTCCGAGCACTTGGTGTCTGGTAGCTCGTATGGCGAAGAGATTGAATCATGAACTGTATTTTTGAGTCAAAATCATTGTTGTTCCGCTTATTGAAAATGGGTAAACTTTTAAATTCGGGTGTGTTTGCCCTTGCGATAAGCACAGGTTTTGCAATCAGGTGGTAGACTTTTTTCCAGTGAATAACGTTGTCCACAGGACTCCTCTCAAGATGTTACTTGTTTCATAATTTAATCAAATGTTTTAGCGTTCTCGGTCAACTTAGCCTGGCGGTGACGAATATACTTCGGACGGCAAAGGTCCGGAGTTTGAATCTGACCAGGACATATTATGTTTCAAATAAAATAAACGGCCAATTGTTTGTCTGCTTATCTGTTGGCTTAGCTGTAACCAACTTTTGGCCTATTGTTTATCGGCTTAATGACCCTACTTTTGGGTCGTTTCAAGGTGAACAAGTTTAACACTCCCCTCCGCATGTTTCAAGTTAGTTGTATGTTTAAGAGAAAAGAACGTAGTGAAGACTCTTATATAGGTCTTGCTGTTTCTTTTTTCAGAAAAGTCTTAAAATATTGAGTACTACGTAGATATGCACTTTTTGAGTTCAATTGAATTTAACCTGCTGAAAGTGGCCAAAATAGCATTCTCCAAATACGAACGTGCAAATGACGCAAAAATTCGCTAACGATTTCTAGTTTTGAAAGTGGAGTTTAATTTTTAGGTTTCAAGCGGAATAAAAATTTTACCTGTTGATCCAGTTTTCTCAAGTTGGGTTACTGTTATCAAAAAAGCGGCAATCATGAATCGTTCTAGAAATTCAAAGAGCTTAAAGGGCATCTATTTTTTTGGAATTCGAAAGTTGATAATTTTTTTTAACAAAGTCAGTGTTTGATTTATGTTTACCTGCGTTCATTACTCTTCCAATCTTCGATTGGCGATGTTTACCAATTGGTTTGTTAAATTTTCGTTTTGCTTGGAAAAATTTCTTGTCCTGCAAAAATTTTAAGTTTTTTTTTTAAATATTTTCCACTGATTTGCGAAAACGGGGCATCAATTGAAAGACTGCCTACTTTCCTGTGTACCCATAATTGACCCATATTTTGACCCAAAATTGACCCATATTTTTGATTATTATTTTTTTCGTTTTCTCGAAACCTATCCTTTCAATGAATAGAAGGGTTTTGGAAAGCTCCCCTGCATAAGTTCCCCTCCGAATAGCTACAACTGACTATACTTTGAAAGTTTGGCGTTTGATGACTTTTCAAAACTCAGTTGCATAATGGAAGACGCTTTGCGCTCTCAAGCGATAAATGAACAATTAGTGTAAGAATTAATGGCCTATTTATTTTAAAAAATTTCGGAGGAATGCTAAAATACTCTTCATGCGGTTTTCTCTAGTTTATAATAAGAACAAATAAAAATAGAAGATCCTTGATGCTATGAAGTTTTTCTTTGGAAACGTATAAAGTAAATTACTGGCTTTTCAGTTTGCTTGTTTAAGTTATCTCTTTTTCTTTTGCCTGTTGCCTATGATTCCCTTTCTGCCGTTTCTGTGAGCGCCGTGCCAAATTTTTTGCTTGTCTTGGTGATGAGTAATTTTGTTTTTGAATGAATGTTTAGAGCTCCGGTTTGCCGTTTTGTAATTGAAGATAACTGCAAGTTGAGTCAAGAGTTGAGAGTTGGAAGAACTGTCAAAAACTATGGCAGTACAAATATAGCGACAATTAGTGTTGGGAGTGGATTACCAGCGGATTAAGGTGGGGGGGGTGCGGGGGGGGGGGGGGCGGACGCACCCCTTCAGGGATTCGACCCCTTGCCGACCCAAAAGGTCCTCCTTTGTACTATTTTGAGATATCTATTTTTGGCTGACTGACTCTAAAACCTTTGGAGCCAAATCATACTAATTTTGAGAGACGAGCGGGCCAGGAAAAAACCCGATTTTTTTGGTCAAAATTTTCCGAAAAGTGCCTAAAAACGCCTTTTTTGGCCCGTTTTTTCAAAAATTTGCCTGCGGCGCAGAAATTTTGACCAAAACAAGGTCTTTTTAATGCTATGGAAGAGCTCAGAAAATCAATTTGGTCGACGTAAGAAAAAGGTTGACAAAATTTTCGAAAATAAAAGAAAATCCTCCCTCGAGAAAATCTGAGATCCGCCCCTGGGGTGGATTCTTTTCTTGAAAAGAATTGGGGAAAATTTACGTTGATATTAATGTTTCCAGACAATCTGAAAAGAAAACTCTTCCAGGCGTTTTAAATATTTCCTACATGCGAATATCAAAAGTATCACATGCAAGTATAAAAATATTTGTACCTGTTAATTGGATTTGGTTTTAGTTCTGTCGTCAAACGCGATATCGGACCAAGTCAACATACCCCCACCCGAACGGGTTTGGTATGTTAATTTAGTTCATTTTGGAGGGATTTTTCAGCCAATCAGAATCGAAAACTTCAATTCAGATTAAAAACTTTGGTAGAGGATCTAAACTTCGGCTATTTAGGGCGAGGATGTTACTTGGTACGTTTTTTTCTTGTTTTCTCAAAATATTGTAACTGCTTACTTTTGATACTACGAATAGAGCCAGATATTTTTTGGATGCCATTTATGCCTGAGCACAGCTGTAAAGCAGTCAAAGTCTGATGACTGCTGCTATTTAGTGCGTTTACAGTTAAGACGATTGTCATCCGGCATGGATAGATAAAACTCCATATAAAACTTCTTATGTTTCTATATATCTTTTATGTTTTGATATTATATAACATTAATGTGTACTGGTCGATTGACCTTGATAACAAGGACGAGAGCAGCGTCTAAAGAGAACCATGGTTCAGAACGTAAGCAAACGTTAACATTAACAAGTTGTTTTAACTTCTTCTCTCTCAAGCTCGACATTATCTATCCATACGGATTCAAGGATTAACAGTTCATACTTTAAGGACATAGCGGTATGACATGGCGCAGCCATCAGGATTTTCGAAGAACCCACTCAACATAAATCCATTTTGGGAGCGAGCATCGGCCGAAATTAGAGTGGACAAAATGGGCGGCAATACTGGAAATGGCAGTACTCGCGAAAGACGGCATCGAAATTCGAAATCTTTTACGAACAAGACCACAATTAGTAGAGCCATCTGAACCAATATACGAGGTCGAGATAACCGGTGAAATGGAAGCCCAAAGGAAAAACCGCGAGGTGCGCAATCAAGAAAAAAGAGTGGGCTGGTTAAACTACGTGATAAAAGCGCGGGAAAAAGGAGTTCTATGTAATTTATTCAGATGGGATGAAGCGGACGCAAAAGTGCGCAGCTATCTTTTCTTGTGTCTCGGCGCTGAAGGACAATGCCAAATACAACAAAAACGACCTAATTTATAGCTACACACGGTTTCTACGCAACAATTCATGGCTGTTTTGGAGGATCTAATCGTCACGACACGTATAATAGCTTTTGAGAGGTATAATTTTATTTGTCGAAAACAAAAGAAAAAAGAAAGTTTAGAACAATTTCATGCTGACCTAGTGGAATTAGCTTCACGGGCCGATTGCGGCGGCCGAGAAATAAAGTGGGTAAGGGATATGTTTACCGCTCACATGAACAACGAAAAAAATTTCAGAGGAATTGTTAGCACAAACACGTACCCCACAGGAGGCAAACGAATACGCAATTCGACGTGAAACAGGAATAGAACACAGTCGTACAATGGAAAAAAAATCCGATCGGAGGTCAAACAGTGACCCCCAAAACAAGAACCAATACATTATGTTAAAACACGTGGCAGACAAAACCAACAGTACAACCAGAACAATCAGCGAGGTCGGGGCGATTTTCGCGGCCGACCGTATCCACGTGGATCACAAAACACAAGGGGTCAGCAATATCAACAACAACGATACACAAATTCCAAACATTGTTTCAAGTGTGGAAATCAATATGGTCCGAATCAACTCCAGAATATAAAGCTTGTGTGCAATTTATACAGGCTATTAGTCCGAAACACAAAACAAGCACCACAAACAATGTGATAGATCTAACTTCACCAGCGGAAGCAGAAAATGAAACGATAGAAAAGGACGACATATTTTGCGTTAACACAAAAGACATAGAGACAAAGCAAGGACAAGTAGACGAACAACCGAATAATGAAGAAGAACACGGAACAATAGATGACAACATCGACAACAACACCGAAAAAACAAGAGGGGAGAAATGAATACCCAGACCAAACAGTCCCACGGGGACTTGAAAACTCAATTAAACTTCATCATTTTCCCGATGAGGGGGAATGTCATCCGGCATGGATAGATAAAACTCCATATAAAACTTCTTATGTATTTATATATCATTTATGTTTCGATATTATATAACATTAATGTGTACTGGTCGATTGACCTTGATAATAAGGGCGAGAACGGCGTCTAAAGAGAACTATGGTTCAGAACGTAAATAAAAGTTAACATTAACAAGTTGTTTTAACTTCTTCTCTCTCAATCTCGACATTATCTATCCATACGGATTCAAGGATTAACAGTTCATACCTTAAGGACATAGCGGTATGACAACGATATCTCCAAAGAAAAAGATTGTGAGGTACTGTACAATACTTAATTGGTCGAACTGCCACCATCTAGACGGTAGTTTGGGCTCAAAAATACATAACAACGCAAGTCTTAGTACCTTAATAATAATTTTTATAGCTCTGACCACAGATCCAACCAACCAAATTCTGCTTTTCACTTTCGAAATTTCTTGTAAGCGTGTTTTAACCTAGCTTTTACTGGTCTTAGAAATCTTCTTTAATAATTGTCCCAGATATGAAACTTTATTCGGCGCTGTTTCGGGAAAATTTATCGGAAAACAATTAAGTACGTTAAAAGAATCCCATGGGAAATTCAAAAAAATAACTATTTGGACTGCTCGACCAAAATAATGAATCAGACTATGCGGATTGAAAACAAATTGAAAACAACTAATTTTTGAGCAATTTGAAAACATCTAATCACTACGCTTAGAGTTCATAAGAATACTGCAGACCGGTTCTGAGTTTTTCTCATTGGTAAGTTTTTTCACTGGTTCACAGCCATTTTTTGCTCATTTTTTAGATAACTTCAAACCGTAAATTCTCGAGAAAAATCAGTTAATGAAAACACTCGGTGTTCTGTATTTTTCTGCAATTTTGAGGTTGAAAAAATACCTCAATGAACATTTGAACTTCCAATTGATTCTCTAAGTTTTTGTTTAAGAACAGTATTGGGCTTTCTGTCCAAACCCCCATTTATATTGCTATTATGAGGATATGCATTAACAAAAATATATTTGTAGTTGTTCAACTAAATGTTGAAAAGTTTGAAATTTCGAACTTTTATTCTACCAATTTTTAAATAAAGTGCATTACGAGACCAAACTGTGCATTCTGTGCATTGTACGCGAATTCCACAACAGGCCAAAATCAGATTTGTCGCGGAATCCACATCATTGCTACTTATCTTTGATTTTCTTTGCTGTTATGAATTCCGCAAACAAATACTTAAAACACTGTTCCGCTCAAAATCGCTCCAAAAATAGACGAATTTGCGGAACCGGCAACCGTATTTGCGGAATCCAAAACAGTTTGTGGAGTCCACAAACAAACAATAAGAGATGTGCATATTTAAATTGAGCTGTTGTGGAATCCCCAACTGTAAGCGGAATCCGCAAAATGTAAGTGGAATCCGCAAATTGTAAGTGGAATCCGCTTTTTTGTAAATTTTGTAGCGTTTAAAATTATATCTTTTAATTACATGATTTGATTTCACTAGAATAGGAATTTACTAGATCAGTGTTTGGGATTAATGGAATCCCAATTACTGACCAGTATTTGGTATCGATGAAATCCCAATTACTGAACTAATTCGACGATTTGCTATGCTTTGGGTTTCTAATCTTCCCGAATAATGAATTTGTTCCATTTTTATTCCGTATTATTCCAGTTTTTGGGATTCCATTGATGCCAAAAACTGACCAGTATTTGGGATCGATGGAATCCTAAGTACTGACCTAATTTGGCGTTATGATGTGTGGCTGTGTAATGTGTTTCCATACACTCTCAACCCAATGACTACAATTACTGAATTTATTCGGCATTTTGCTTCCAAAATCAGTATTTGGGGTTGACGCAATCCCAAATGCGACCTAATTTGGCGATATGGTGTGTGTTGTATTTCCATACACTCTCAACTCAATCCAAATATTGAAACTGTTCGGTGTTGTGTTTCCAAAATACTAAATGATGACATCCACTGATTTAGCTAACCAATGTTTTAAAAATTGTTCATGGATTCCGCTGACAATGGTTAAGTACTTGGTTTAAATTCCGCATTGCTACAGTTTGTGGAATCCGCTTATATTTGCGAATTCCGCTTACATTTTGCGGATTCCACTTACAGTTGCGGAATCCAAAAAAACTAGCTAAAATTGCTTGTTGCGGAATCTGCGACACAACAAATGGGCCGACAAAATTTACGTTACACTCATATGTACGCGGAATCCACGGTAGTTTTGTAAGTGGAATCCACTTACTTTTTGGAACATGTTTAATGATAATTTTTTGGAATCCAGGAACATACAGACACAAAATTTTGCGCCTATCCAGTGCACAGTTTGGCCTGGTAATGTGACAGGACTTTTATGCAATTTTTAGATAATATTATACTTTTTGACAAGCATTTTTGACAGAAACTTTTTGAATAGTTTCTAAGATTTTAAATTCTATTACCTGTGATCTTTTTGTAAAATTTTCATGCATTCACTTTGGAACTAATTTCACTAAAAATAAAAATTGGCACTTTTGAAATGTAATGTTTTTTGTCTTAAGAAAGCGAAAGCGGCAATTTCAATCAATTGAAACCAAACTGACGCAAGCCATTTGCTCCTAATAATGCTTTACTAGGCGCAAAAATTTTCACTTTGTTCTTAAGATAGCGTGCGGGGGATAAAATTTAGACAAAAATTTCAAATTAAATCTCTTTTTTTTCAAACCATTACAAAGTTTTCGAAGAAAATTTGTTGACCGACATCAGTGGGCAGTCAAAACAATCAAAGCTTCTACTTGGTACGAGTAATTTTGTTACGTTGCATAGTTCATGGTTCATTTTTTTACATTGTTTTTTGTTGTTCCGACGACTTTTGATGAATATGACGGAATATTCGAGCTCTAAGTGTTTTTTTTTCAGACCAGTTTAAACTAATTAATCAGCCCTTTTCAATTTTTTTTGTTCATCTGAAAACTATTGACATCCTGAGCTGAATCGAACTTGAAATATACTTTTATAGAGTTATTGGGGTTCAAAAATTGGCAATTTGGAATAACTAAAGCGCAATTTATTTCGTCCTATCAAATCATTCCAAATTGTGTTGAAGCATTCAATTTGATTATAAAAATTTGAAACACTTAGAGACTTAAAATAAATCATTTTTATTTTACCTATCGAATGGATGTGGGATGAAATCAAGAAAAACGGCAGAAAAATTATTTTGTGATTTTACTTTTAAAAAGGTTTCATCAGGACGCTAAATGGCATACAAGACATTCAGGGCTTTGCCTTGACACAAGGAGAGTTTTTTTGTTAGTGCAGTTGCAGTTTGCTTAACTGTTTTGAATTTTTGCATTGAGTATCTGTTTTTTGTAAAATGTTTTTGATATATGTTTAGCAAGCTGTGCGACACTTTTTGGCTTCATTGTTTGGCCAAACTGCCGGCTTAGCTTCACCGCGTTTAAACAATTATAATATAGAAAAATGTCTAAAATTTTAAATTTCCCGATTTTGTTTTTCAATATTTATGTTAGTACAAGTGGTGCTTACATCCACTTCGCCGCTACAAAATTGAAATAAGAACTCTCAATTATGCAAATTAGGCTTTTTCAAAAGGAAAAATATCCAATCAGACAAAAATACTCGTTTTTCTTAGTATATGATCAACTCTGTTCCTTTTATTAATTTGAATTAAAGCTTTCGCTATCTGCGCACGACTTTCTTTATATGTAGGAACGTATAGCCATTGAGTATATTATCAGTTTTTCAAAAATACGCGCCTCCTTTTATCCCTTTTTCTTACTTCCAGGGATTCGACCCCCTCATCAATAAAAGGGTTCCCCTTGGTGGCTTCTTTACGAAATCTTTTTTTTGAAAAACTGGCTCTAAAATTTATCTACAGGCGTCTTGGGCGCCATTATATGCTAATTTGTAAGGAACGCGCGCTCAAAAAACGCAGTTTTTTGGTCAGATTTTTGTAAAACTCTTCAAAATTGCCTTTTTGTCCTATTTTCTTAAAAATTTGCGGCGTGTGCAAAAAAGTTTAGTCAAATTAGGATTGTTACGGTGCTTTTGGAGATCCCGTAAATCAAAAAAAGACGACGACAAAATTTTCAACTTAATTTTGAAAATCCACCTTCCTCGAGAAATTCTTAGAACTGCTCTTTGGAGAGTACTAGACAAAAAGTTCCCAATGGTGATTTTTTTATCGATTCTTGACAGCGTTTTTATGCATTCATAGAATATATATTTTTTCAACACCAAGCAGTCCATTTTCAGCTTGAAACATTTGAGTAGAATCTTAGCACCGTTGAAATCTCTTTTTAGACGGGTTTTAATCAAAAGTCAGTCGCCGCTTGCTTAAATGCTGCTATAAATTAAAGGCCAAGCAACCCACTAATGTCACTTTGTTCTTCCTTCTTTAATCTAGCTCGCCCCGAGCCCTTTCAATAAACTTGGGCTGCTTTGTTCCGATGCTACTTGACACGTTCATTATCACAGCAGATACCGGAGCCCGCCTGCTGGGAAATAAATGGTAAGTCACAGATTGGTTTTCATCAAATTGTAAATAACTTCGGAAAATCAGAGCGCGAATCCCTAGCTTTAAACAACTTTAATTCTCAGAAATTGCTTTATTCAATATTGAATATATTGGTAGGAAAAAGATCTTGCTGAAATCTGCCATCAGCAGAAACTTTAAACTACATTGTTTTTCAAATGGAGATTTTCAGACGTCTCATTTTGCAATGCTTGCTCTTGTTTGGAGTTAATCACTTATTTGTAACAGATAACCTAGAAGATAGATCGGCGCCGCGAAAGAGAGTGTGTGAGAGAGAGAATAGAAAGAAAATCAAGATTGCTCGTATCAGGGCCAAACCCTGAATATTCCGACTGCGTTTTAATTTCAATGAAGTAATTTGAACTGAAATATGCGATGAAATTTTCAAAAAACCAATGAAAAAGTTTCGCAATTTTTCTGATGTGTTTTTTTTTTTTTGAAAATCATACCCCCATACGCTATGTAAAATCAAATTGATATATTTTGCATATAGCAAAGTATTAAATAGACCAAATAGCATGCCTCAATCCAATACGGATTAAACCCCCCACTTACGCGTTAAACGAAATATATGGCGCGTTAATTGTCGCAAATTGACCAAATTGCCAGCCTTTAAACCTCCATAACTCAACTAAAAATAACCTAACTAAAAATCAGCGAAATGCTTTTTTCTAATTCGAGCTCAGAACAACAATACCTTTTGAATCATTTCTAAAAACTCCTTCAAAAATTGCTAGTTAAAAAGTCAAAAATTGTCTGGAGAAAAAAGCACCCCGAGCGCATATATTCCGTCACTTTCTTCGAAAGTCGGTAAAAAGAAGACAAAAAAAGGAAAAGAATGAGAGAACGAGAATAGGAAACATAAGATATAGCAGCGATAGACACTGATTACACCGAAGACTTTAGTCAAGGTGTTATGGTATCGTGTAACGGGTTTTTTTTTAATGTTGTCTTTTGTCAAGTGTCGACAAATAACGTCCACAGTTATCAATTATCATGTGGGCTGGACTATATCGCGCTATGTCACGTGATTGCGTATGTTTGTTTCTTTATTTGTTCATCTTTATTTATTTAATTATCTGTTCTTCTATTTATTTAATTATGTTTAGTTTTGAGCGTATACATGTGTTAGTACCATTTTTAGTTCTCGAACTGTTATTTTATGATCTATGTCAATATATCAAAATTTTAGTGTATACATGTGTTATTACGATTTTTAGTTCTCGAACTGTTATTTCATGATCTTTGTCAATATATCAAAATTTTATTGTATACATGTGTTAGTACCATTTTTAGTTCTCGAACTGTTATTCCATGATCTTTGTCAATATAGCAAAAATTTGACGTATACATGTGTTAGTACGATTTTTAGCTCTCGAACTGTTATTTCATGATCTTTGCCAATATAGCAAAATTTTGGTGTATACATGTGTTCGTACGATTTTTAGCTCACGAACTGTTATTTCAGGCCCTTTGTCAATATAGTAAAATTTTGGTGTATACATGTGTTAGTACGATTTTTAGTTCTAGAAGTGTTATTTTATGTTCTTCGTTGATATATCAAAAATTTAACCTATACATGTGTTAGTACGATTTTTAGTTCTAGAACTGTTATTTCAGGCTCTTTCTCGATATAGCAAAATTTTGGTGTATACATGTATTAGTACGATTTTTTGTTCTAGAACTGTTATTCTTCAATTATTAGTTGTTCAAGTTGTTTGGTTTTTGCTTCAGTTTCTATGCCTTCGGTGTATTGCGCGTAGCGCCTATGTTATAATTTTTGATACAATTATCGGGTGCAGTAATTTGTGATTTTTAAAAAAGAAAGCTTATCTTTGCACAATGTCTTGTTGCGGGGAAGAAAAAATTTTTGTCTGTATTTGAAAAATTTTTATTGACTTTGTTTTGGTGATCTTTATTAATCAGAGTGAATTTTTTTTATATTAACTTAATTTTGATAACTGCAGCTAAAAATTAGGAGGTTTACAGAGTGGTTTCATCGGTAGCAGATTTAGCTAAACACATAAGATCGTGTCCATCATTTTTATCAATTCAACCCCAGACGCCACATTAAATCCATAGTGATGTAATTAGCGTCTAGTAACGTTTTAGAGACCAACAAAATTGCTCGTGTATTTAATTTGTGTATACAAATAAGTGTGAATTTTAGAGATGGAACATGATTGGTTAGTTAGGAATTTTTTATAGAAATAGATAATCATATTTATAGCCAGTTTATAGTCGACTGCCTTTCAAGGTCTATGGAGCAGTAAAAACCTGAAAAAATAAATGTAATAAAAAATGAAAACTTTTTTTCGAGAGTTTTTTTCTGAAAATCATCCCCCAACACGCAATATAAAATTCAAAGTGATAAATTTGGCTCCTAGTTACAAATCAATTATGGCAAATGAGCTTCGTTCAACCAGTTTGGAACAATTTTTAAGGCGGATTAAATATCCGCTTACTCGTTAATAGCGCGAAATATATCGCGCGTTAATTGTCCCAAATTGGCCAAATTGGCAATCTTTAAACCCTCATAGTTTTACAAAAATAATCGCAGGTGAAATATCTGATCAAATTTAAGGTCAGGACAACAATACCT
This sequence comes from Symsagittifera roscoffensis, assembly GCF_963678635.1. NCBI lineage: Eukaryota > Metazoa > Xenacoelomorpha > Acoela > Convolutidae > Symsagittifera > Symsagittifera roscoffensis. Next base: position 67,799,768 of record NC_087065.1, on the reverse strand, counting down.
TTCGAATGCTTTTTAGAAACTTTGTCAAAAATTGCTAGTTAAAAAGTCGAAATTTGTCTGAAGAAAAAAACCACCCGAGCACAAATATTCCGTTACTTTCGTTAGAAAAGTCAGAACACAAGACCACTCAGGGCAAAGCCTTGAATATTTTGACTGCCCTTTAATCCATATCGAATAGTTTTTGGGAAAACGAAATATTGATAATCCACTAAATTAAAACGACCAATGAGCGATCCTAAATTCAATTTGGAAAGATCTTGTTCAGCAAAATATATTGCCGCGCTTAAACAATTTGCGTTAATTTTTCAGCATTAGGAATCAGCTTATCGAAGCGAGCATAATTTGATCCAAAACATGGTTTAAAATCCAAATGGACTAAAGTGGCTTTTTTCATCTTTAAGAAACATGATCGCAGCTAAAACATTCTTTTAACTTTGAGCTCGTAATATCAAAACCTGAGGTAATGTATAAATTCTGTTTAAAAGTAGTGGGTTAAAGTCTAAATTTGTCTCAAGAAAAAAATCAAATAATCTGTCACTCTCTCCGAAAGTCGGAACAAAAGGAGCTTACATGGCATTGTAACTTCCATTGCTGGTATTGTAAGTATAGGACCAAACAATTGTTATGATATCAATTTTTTTCTAAGATCATTTGTAGATGCCATGAGATAAATTCCACGCTTGTTATAATATCAGTTTTATTTCAAAGAAAATTTATGGATGCCAATGCGTGACATTTTGTATGAGAGCATTTTATAAATTTTGAAGATATCTGAGCAGCAGTAATCAATTAATCAATTTCTCAAAAAACAAGGATCCATAAACACTGCTGATGGTAACAGATTTAATTAAAGTTTCTGCAATTTGCAGAGGATCTATCAAAAACTATCAAGCGTGTCTAATGATAGTCTATTTTTGTTCGAACTTTCGTAACGAATTAACAAAATATTTGTGCTCGGGTGGTGTTTTTTTTTCAGACAAATTTCGACTTTTAACTGGCCATTTTCGACAAATTTCTTATATAATTCGAAAGGTGTTGTTGTCATGAAGTTAAATTCAAGAAATTATTTTACCTGTAATCATTTTTTGTAACACTATGGGGTTTAAAGATTGCCATTTTGGTGAATTTGGGACAATTAACGCGCGATATATTTCGCGCTGTTAACGCGTAAGCGGAGATTTAATCCGTCTTAGAAATCGTTCCAAATTGGTTGAAGGACGTTCATTTGCCATGATAGAGTTGTTACTAGGAGCGAAATATATCCCTTTGTACTTTATTTGTCGTGCTTTATATTGGGGGTACTTTATATGGCGTAACTTATATGGGGGGATGATTTTCACAAATTCTCAATTTAAAAAAAAAACATTTTTTTATTTTTTTTACATTTAATTTTTTCAGATTTTTAATATAGACCTTTAAAAAGCCGTTGGATTTTCAGGGTTTGCACTTATGCGAGCATTCTTATTATCATTTCCTCACATCCGAAACTTATTCAAGTTGAAATGACCGATTTTAAAGTGGTTGTTGCTTTAGATAAATTGGTTGAAAATTAAAATCATCGCCTAGAATATAGTTTCCGCTGTGCAGATGCTTGAAATAAAAATTACAAATTTTTACAAGCCCTGATTATCCTGTTTTGGTTAGGATCAGCGAACAGAACAAATTAGAACTCATTTAAAATACACGAACTGCAAGTCGCGCACCTTTCAGTTAGAAAAAAAAAGAAATAAAAAAGAAATGGCTATAAAATTGACTTCGCCTTCTTAATTCCTTAGTTTTTTGCTGACCATTGTCAACTAAGATCCCATGACAATTTTATTCCACAATTTGATTATATAAATGGACAAAACTTCAAAAATTGAATTCATTTATATGCGCACAGTTGCAAATATATATTTTTGTTACGATAGTGGGTTATATTTGTGATATTGAGGGCGGCCGTTAATAACGTTAATCCGTTTTTACTTGCGCTGCAAAACCGTCTGGGTTGTTTCTGTCTCGACTAAGTCTTTCTTAACAATGCTTGATTTCTGAGAAACATTTTCGTCATGAAGACAAAATTTTTTATATGATTTTTTAAATTATAAATATAACTTTTGGCGGAATTGTTTTGCAGACTCGTTAGCTTTGGACGAATTTTGTTGATGCCCACCCCTCGTTTTTGAAGAAATAAGACATCCGATTTTGCGCCATAAAACAACTTATATTTTAGCTGGGCCCTAATCCTTATATAAAAGCCTTCTGCAGCCTGATTCTGTTGCTTCTATGTAGCTTTTGTATCCGTTTTCCACGCAGAGAATTAAAAATTTAAAACTAAAACGCTTTTTCCATACTTAGTTTCCTTCATCTCCCGTTAAGTATGGTCAATATGCTGCATCATTCATTCGCTTTTTGTATAATCGGTTTTGTTACTATAGCCCCATAGTCTATACCAACATTTTAGTCTGACAAACGATTTGTAACATTTCATGAAACGCTTTTTGGATACGTATTTTGAAGTTACTAACCAGCAATAAAGCATTCAATTCAAAGGAATCAACTTGATCTGATTACACCGAATGGTTTATCCCGACTGCCGAAAATTCATTGGTTGATTCGGTTTTGACTCCTTTGTCAAGTAAGTAAATATAATCAGTGCAAATTGACACTACTTTGAAACAAAACTGGAAGCGGATCGTAAACTTTTATTAGTTTTCTCCAAAAATCGGACTTTGAAAATGAAGAAATAACTAATTTAGCGGAAAGAGTAAGAAAGAGTAACGTCACTGCTTCTTCAACTGGCAAATTTGGGTTAATCAAACTAACAATTTCGAAAAAAAACTGGCAAAGATTACATGCTTTCACTACTTTGCAGAGAGGACGAGGAAAAAAGGAGGGAGGGGGGGGGGGGGGGCTGACCGAATCTTTCTGTCAAATCTGTTTTCCAAATTTTCATAAAAGGTCTCACATTTGTTTATTTTCTACATCACCCTTCTGGCTGAAGAAAACTATAAGAGCGCCATTATAAACTAGTTTTGAGGGGGGCACTTCTCAGCATTTTCACCTTGACAACATAGGGTTACAAGGTCCACACTTCAAGTCTGGTTGCCAATTTTTACAAAGGTTCATTATTTTACGACAGAAAAGCAAACATTTTGGAAATGGAAAGGGGAGCGAACACAAGAAAGAAAACAGCCAAATATGGTCATATGCTCATCACATACGCTGATAATATCCGCTTTGGTTGACCCTGAAGTCGACTAGTAACCGCCCCTTTTCCTTTATCTCCCGTTAAGTTCTACCTCGTTTCGGTTCTGAGGTAGATCGGTTTCGGGTAGCTGGCTGATTGACAACTTTTCATTTCATGCGTAAATTAACCGCAACTATCGGAAATTACAAGTCAACAAAGAATATCGAACTGAAGTAAATTTCGGTATTTAAAAGCAGAGTTCAATGTCATAAAATACAAAATGAAAACGTTAATAAATCAGTTTTAAACATCCTGAAGAACTTGTGAACTTTGTTTCGGTCTTTCAGTTTTTCGTCTTTTCTCACTCACTGTTCTTCGTTCACCAGAAATTTCATTAGTTACGACTTTGGTATTTTCTCGCTATGAATTCTAGCGATTACATGAATTTTGTAAGTAGTGTCTATAGGATGTGAGAGTTTTGTTCTGACCACCAGCGTCACGGAACATTACGTGACATATAGGCACTATGGATAGGCCAGTTTTTCCATCCCCGCTCCATTACAGATACCAAGTATCATAATGAAGCTTTTTGTTCCCAATTTGTTTGAAGTCCTCAAAAAAAATTTTAAAAAAAAACTGTCTTAGTGGTGAAGAAAGTTGGTCAGCTTTTTTGATTTCTGGCTGTATGATATAAAATTTACAATTTGACGATGAGAATTGCTGATTAAAGAAATCTGATTGGAAAGTTTTGACATTTCAAGAAATATTTCAACATTTTTTCTCATTAAACTAGCATTTCTGAATTTTTTTGATAAAATTTTTTTGTTTTTCGATTTCCTTACTTCAATCATTATAGTTGGAAAAATCTGTGCTATTTCCTACAGCATTCAGCTATTTTCGTTCGAATTTGAGTTCTGAAGTGAGAATAAACGATAATTCAGTACCCTTTTAACTGCGTCAAGTACATTTTACGGGCAGATTCTGCTTATCTAGTTAAAGAGATCCTTTATTCCGATCAGTGACCCAATTAGTTTGAGAACAATCTTTACCTTACATTTTCAACGCAATTACAATTTACAATTGTCTAAATATTATATTATATTTGCCTTTGAAAATTTCAGAGTTAGACTGTTACGAACTACCACTTCATAATAACTAGCTCCGCTTATTGATGATTTGACAGAAACCCACTAAACTTTGGCAGGTTTCATTCTGTCTCTAAACTTAGACATGGAAAGGTTGTCTTCTTTTTTTAAAACAATGAATTTTTTTTGCTGATAAATCACATTTGTGTCAAACTTTTCTACTGCTGCACCCAATTTGCAAACAGAGTTTTCTTATTTTCAATTTCTCAACGAAATAAAACTTGATCCAAATTTAATAACTTCTAATATTATAATTCTCTCCCATAAACTCTAGATTTGCCCTACTTGTTGTTCCTACCATTGAAAATGGGGAAAAACTTTGTATACAGGTGTGTTATAATTTTTTTTTTGTTTTCCACGCAAAATCAGGTACCACAAAAAATAATCGGACTGGGTTGAGTGATTTGTCATATAAAAATTTTTCAGTCGTGATTCGAACCATAATGAAAGTTGTCCGAAAAAATTCCCAGTGTCGAAGAGCAACCGGTTTGAAATTTTTGATTTTTCGCCTATTTTTGAGCGAGTAAAGCAATAGAGTAACGTTCGTTATGTATGAAAGTTACCAGCTTAAGCAAATTACCAGAAAAAGTACATAATTTTACATTAAAAATATATAGTTTTGGAAGCCTTATATTACACGCACTGACAAAAATGGTTTCGAATCGATTTAAATTGATGTTAAATAGATTTTAAATCGATCCAAATCGATTCACAAGGTACATTTTACGAACTTAAATGGATCTTATATCGATTTAAGTCGATCTTTTTGAAAGTTTTAGATCGATTAAAGTGTCTAAAAAATTGATTTAAATCGATTTGGATGGGTTTTTTGACCCACTAAAATGCATCCAAAACTCACTTAAATCCATTTTAAATCGAATTTAATCGATATTTTTTGAAAACTTTGGATTGATTGTGTCTTAAAAATTGATTTAAATCGATTTGGATGGATTTTCAGACTCACTAAACACGGCTAAAAAAATTTGCCAACAAGGCAAAAAAGACTCTTCAGAAAAAAAATTAAATTATTTTTTTTATAAAAAAAAACAGTTATTATAGAATTTTAAAAAATTGATGAACATAAATCAGATTTTACGCTCAAAAGTTTGAAATCATAAAAAGTTTTTGTAAATCAGATATTTGTGTAACAAACAGGAAAAGGGTCAAAATAAAATAAATTTTGATCTCAATAAATTGCAATTAAATCAAAGAAAATCATGAATGTAATTCAGATTTTGAGCAAAAACGAATCATGAAACGAATCATGAAAAGGGTCAATATAGATCAGTTTTGAACTCAAAATATGCGAGGAAATCATAGAACTTTATCGAAATTGTGGTTTTTTCATATGGTCTTTTTATGCTACAATACGCTATGAATGTAAAACGAAAAATGATAGGCAATGAATAAATGCAATAGAAATTTGAAACTGATTAAACTCGAATGAAAAAAATCGATTTAAATCCTTTTTAATCCCCTTAAAAAGAAAAACAAATTAAAACTGGAAAATGGATTTAAATTGATTTAAAATTTGATTTGGGTCAATTTTTGTAGCAGGGATTTACGATCAATTTAAATCGATTTTAAATCGATCCAAATCAATCTTATTTTTTTCCCATTTTTAATCTTCGTATTTTTTCATACTAAAATCGATCTAGTTTTATTCAATATACCATTTTCATACTAAAATTGATCCCAAGCCATTTTTGTCAGTGCGGGTAGCGCTTTTCTGGCAAAAAATTTTTAGAAAATATTCTAAACTTTTAGTGCAAAAAATTGACAAAAAAAAAATTTAAACAATTTTTTTTTGATTTTTTTTTCTTTTTTTTTGGCTTGTTTATTTTTTTGAAAGCAAGTAATGAAAACCCCTTCCCCCTTCTCTCCCATAGTAGTTTTTGTAATTTTGTGGCATTATTTTTATAGTGGGGAGAAGCGCAATACTGGCAAATAAAAAATGAAAAATGTCACCTCTTTTCGTCTGGAAAAGTAACAATAAGAAATATTTCTATATGAGATAAACGTCTTGACAGATTGGACGGACCAGATGAAATAAACCTCCAGAAATTTGTCGGGTGTGTCGGCCAAAAAAGGATTTCTCAAATTTTTACCAAAATGGGGAACCTATGGGTGGTCGGTCATTGGGTCGAATACCGAGGCAGAGGGTTGTCCATCATCCCACGCCCCCTCCATAAATCCACCCGTGATAGAGGGGAAAAGCCATCCGTCCGCCCTTATATTTCGCTAATCACTCGACCATGCTTGAGCAAAGGTTTTTTTCAGATTGCTTATGATAACATATGAATCGAGTGAGACTCATCGTTCGGCGCATTGATTCGAACCGTTAGAGAACTTGGATCTACTTAACTATCGACACCCCTATAGTATCTACTAAAGAACCACTACCACCTATAAAAAGCTGTAATTTATCACAAGAGTGTTATATTTAAACTTCAAATTTTGGTCTAATGTTGCATTCTAATTGGTCAAAAATTCGACTAATTTAATCGACTTTTAAAAAGAAATGGGGGGTAACTGTTAAGTAGAAACGGAATGGGGGGTAATTAAGTAGATCGGAGAATTTTTTAACTTTTTCACCATGTGTTGTCGACTATGGAGAAATATACTTTGAAAATTCTTTTGCAGTGGGCGGAATTTACGAATCTGCTTTAATGCAAATTTTAATCGAATTTTCAATGGTTGATGCAAAACGCCCAGTTGTATAATCATTAATGACACTTTTTAATTTTTCTCTTTTCTAGGTGAATAATGAAAAAAAACTAGACAGCGAAGAAAAAATTCATCGGCATAAATTGTAGCAAGTGAGCTTCAGCAAAGCAAATGGAATTGACTTTCAAGATGTTTTTAAAAGTAGATCATCATTTTTATAAGTAACAACATTGTTTTTTAATGAACAGAAAGCAGGGGATAAGTTTTTATCCACTTGGGCAGCTCAGTCTTGGTCAAGATTTTGACAATAGGTTGAAATAATTGGGTTTATAAAAAAACACGGGTTCCCCAGCCGATATAAGGGTATTATTTTCCTATCACGTGGTTTAAATAATGAGGTTTTCCTTACATTTACTCACAAGGTACATTTTACGAACTTAAATGGATCTTATATCGATTTAAGTCGATCTTTTTGAAAGTTTTAGATCGATTAAAGTGTCTAAAAAATTGATTTAAATCGATTTGGATGGGTTTTTTGACCCACTAAAATGCATCCAAAACTCACTTAAATCCATTTTAAATCGAATTTAATCGATATTTTTTGAAAACTTTGGATTGATTGTGTCTTAAAAATTGATTTAAATCGATTTGGATGGATTTTCAGACTCACTAAACACGGCTAAAAAAATTTGCCAACAAGGCAAAAAAGACTCTTCAGAAAAAAAATTAAATTATTTTTTTTATAAAAAAAAACAGTTATTATAGAATTTTAAAAAATTGATGAACATAAATCAGATTTTACGCTCAAAAGTTTGAAATCATAAAAAGTTTTTGTAAATCAGATATTTGTGTAACAAACAGGAAAAGGGTCAAAATAAAATAAATTTTGATCTCAATAAATTGCAATTAAATCAAAGAAAATCATGAATGTAATTCAGATTTTGAGCAAAAACGAATCATGAAACGAATCATGAAAAGGGTCAATATAGATCAGTTTTGAACTCAAAATATGCGAGGAAATCATAGAACTTTATCGAAATTGTGGTTTTTTCATATGGTCTTTTTATGCTACAATACGCTATGAATGTAAAACGAAAAATGATAGGCAATGAATAAATGCAATAGAAATTTGAAACTGATTAAACTCGAATGAAAAAAATCGATTTAAATCCTTTTTAATCCCCTTAAAAAGAAAAACAAATTAAAACTGGAAAATGGATTTAAATTGATTTAAAATTTGATTTGGGTCAATTTTTGTAGCAGGGATTTACGATCAATTTAAATCGATTTTAAATCGATCCAAATCAATCTTATTTTTTCCCATTTTTAATCTTCGTATTTTTTCATACTAAAATCGATCTAGTTTTATTCAATATACCATTTTCTTACTAAAATTGATCCCAAGCCATTTTTGTCAGTGCGGGTAGCGCTTTTCTGGCAAAAAATTTTTAGAAAATATTCTAAACTTTTAGTGCAAAAAATTGACAAAAAAAAATTTAAACAATTTTTTTTTTGATTTTTTTTCTTTTTTTTGGCTTGTTTATTTTTTTGAAAGCAAGTAATGAAAACCCCTTCCCCCTTCTCTCCCATAGTAGTTTTTGTAATTTTGTGGCGTTATTTTTATAGTGGGGAGAAGCGCAATACTGGCAAATAAAAAATGAAAAATGTCACCTCTTTTCGTCTGGAAAAGTAACAATAAGAAATATTTCTAAATGAGATAAACGTCTTGACAGATTGGACGGACCAGATGAAATAAACCTCCAGAAATTTGTCGGGTGTGTCGGCCAAAAAAGGATTTCTCAAATTTTTACCAAAATGGGGAACCTATGGGTGGTCGGTCATTGGGTCGAATACCGAGGCAGAGGGTTGTCCATCATCCCACGCCCCCTCCATAAATCCACCCGTGATAGAGGGGAAAAGCCATCCGTCCGCCCTTATATTTCGCTAATCACTCGACCATGCTTGAGCAAAGGTTTTTTTCAGATTGCTTATGATAACATATGAATCGAGTGAGACTCATCGTTCGGCGCATTGATTCGAACCGTTAGAGAACTTGGATCTACTTAACTATCGACACCCCTATAGTATCTACTAAAGAACCACTACCACCTATAAAAAGCTGTAATTTATCACAAGAGTGTTATATTTAAACTTCAAATTTTGGTCTAATGTTGCATTCTAATTGGTCAAAAATTCGACTAATTTAATCGACTTTTAAAAAGAAATGGGGGGTAACTGTTAAGTAGAAACGGAATGGGGGGTAATTAAGTAGATCGGAGAATGTTTTAACTTTTTCACCATGTGTTGTCGACTATGGAGAAATATACTTTGAAAATTCTTTTGCAGTGGGCGGAATTTACGAATCTGCTTTAATGCAAATTTTAATCGAATTTTCAATGGTTGATGCAAAACGCCCAGTTGTATAATCATTAATGACACTTTTTAATTTTTCTCTTTTCTAGGTGAATAATGAAAAAAACTAGACAGCGAAGAAAAAATTCATCGGCATAAATTGTAGCAAGTGAGCTTCAGCAAAGCAAATGGAATTGACTTTCAAGATGTTTTTAAAAGTAGATCATCATTTTTATAAGTAACAACATTGTTTTTTAATGAACAGAAAGCAGGGGATAAGTTTTTATCCACTTGGGCAGCTCAGTCTTGGTCAAGATTTTGACAATAGGTTGAAATAATTGGGTTTATAAAAAAACACGGGTTCCCCAGCCGATATAAGGGTATTATTTTCCTATCACGTGGTTTAAATAATGAGGTTTTCCTTACATTTACTTTATCATTATTGCACTCCATCTTCGCCTAATTTGACGTTTTAGGTCATAGCATATTTCAAGTATCAACATTGTATTCATTCCATTAAACCTAATGAAATTTGAGTTTTGAGCAGAAATTTCAGTCCATTAATACCAAGTCGCTTTTTCGTATAAACCAATTATTTCCAGAGTTCTTTTAAAATCCGTCAACACGGCGAACACTTAAGGAAAAAGAGCAGAAAATATATAGTGTTTATGTCGTATGTTGTTGCAATTTCGAATTTCCTTTTTGTAAATTGAGACGGAGATTCTTATAGTTTTCGCATATGTGCAGTTCGTCCATTCATGAAGTTTACCCATCAGTAATTACCTTCTTCTATGCACCCGCCCGGGACGCCTAGCTACCCCAACACACACGTCCCCAAAGCCCCCCGGCTGCGAAACAAAAAGAAAGCCATACGTCGGACATTTTCATTTATCAACTTTAATTAACCCCGAGTTTTTCTGTAATTTCAACATTCTCAAATCACCCGTGACGAGTATTCCATTCATTTCCAAACTGACAGAGTTAATTGACCTCCCCCCACCCCCCTAAGTCCACTTTGCATTTGCATTCGCAACGGAAAAGCTACAAAAAAACTGTGGGTTGAGTTTTTTTTCATAAACTAACCATCCGTATATTTCCGTTCTGTTTCTAACCCAATTATAACTCTTTCTCAATCAGCGTCGAGTTTCACCTTACCAACTAAACTTACCAGCGACAAACAAGACCGCAGTTTCCTCTTGCAAAATTAGACTCAATATAGAATTACAGAAATACAGCTTCCTTATCGCTTCCGCTTTACCAAATTGTGGAAAAAGACAGAAATTTATGCAAGATAAAGGGTTGTTAATAAACTGATTAAAGTGTTATTTTGTTCTTAATTTAGCTTACAACTACTAGTGTGTTGCCTCTCCAAATCCAATTTGTTTCTAAAATTCAGGTCCATATTCATTTCTAATTTGATATAGTATTTTTTTGGTTTCTTTTGACCTAAATTGTTTATCATTTCAAGTGATCCTGTCAGAACTGGTTAATAACAAATTATAACTATTTGCAGGCGCGGATCTAGGAATTTTGGCGCGCGCTACCCCCTCAAAATTAGTATATATTGGCGCCGAAGGCGCCTTTAATTTTTAAGGTCAGTCATCCAAAAGTGGATATCTTTAAATAGTACATCCTTTGGGTCGGCAGGGGGTCGAATCCCTGAGAGGGGGTGGGAGGGGGGGGGGGGGGGCGTTTGCTACTGATTATTTCAGTCGTGATCATTGATAAATAGTGACCACCTTTAATAGAGAGAGGAAAACTTCAGAAGTTGACAAGACACCGAAGACATTTCCTATACAAAAGTCGACAAGGCTTTACAAGCTACAACATGGATGTTGACCCGGAAGACACGGTGCCCGCAGGACGACCCCGGAGGAGAGGTGCAGTGACAGTGGGGGGAGGGGACGAGGAAGGGGAGGGAGGTGGGGGCAACAGGAGGAGAATGTCCCGCCGCATGTCCACAAATATAAAGAGCATCTGGTCCAAAATGGCCACAAGTGGGTCACACAGAGCAAGTGAGTTCCAACTTTATTTTCGTGAGCGGAGGGGGGAGGGTACCTCCTAAATTATTATTAGAAGGAAAAAGGAGCTGTTAAAAGATATAAGTTAAGGAATAATTTTCATTCTAGCTCTTACCCGTCTCAAAATTGTAGGTCCCCAAACTCATCTTAACTTATTGCTCCAATTCCCAGCACACTTAAATTTTTGACAAAAACCTTTTTACGTCGAAGTGAATGTGAAAATGAATTTTGAGCTATAATGATTGATGTTCCTCAAAGAATCGACCGAGATTCCACGTAAGAATTAGGATAGCTGGCTCTTTTCCAATTTCCACCCTCTGAATTTTCCGAATTTAGATTGCAAAAAGCTCTTTTTCTAAAATGCAACAAAACGAGTAAGCGCGAACAATTGAACCTATTCTTACACAATTTCTTTAATTCAGGTTGAACTAGTTTTAATTTCTTTTAAATTGCAGTTTCACGAAGGGTTTGGAAATTGGAAATAAGCCGGATAGCTCACTTTCTATCTCTATAGTAGATTCTTCTTGTAGTCTCTACCATTGCAACCGAAACAGATTTTATAGAGCTTTTTTCAAAAAAATGTATCTTTGATTGAAGGTGGTCGTTTTGGTGTAAATGCTTATTTAATCAACGTGTAGAACAAAAACCAGTGATATCAAAAAAATATTTGTGCGGTACAATTATCAAACTCAGTGAATGGATTTTGTGTAATCCCGCATACAGATTCAAGCGTTTATAATCAACTATATATTTTGATTTTAGTACCAGCCTCACAAGAATTGAGAAAAATCTATTACCATCAATTAATAATGGACCATAATCTCTCTCTTTCAAAACAAATCAAAGTCAATTATAATACACTTTAATCAATTATAATCAATAATTAGCTATCTGTTTTTCGGTTCAATTATAATTGATTATGATGGATTATTCTTTATCCCAAAATCTGTTTTTTTTATTCTGCACAAAACACTAATCATATTTGATTTTAATTGGTTATAATCGATCATAATCCTTTTTGTTTACCCAATTTGTTTTCGACCCTGCAAATGAATTGCTTGTTTTTTAAAATTTTTTCATAGGCATTGGTTTATGTGAAAAACGTGAAAATCTTTCCAGCAGATTTTATATCAATTCAACTTTATAATGTTTTTTTTCTTTACTTTCTGGATTAGATTTGTTTCGTGATGCTCATTTATAGTTTTCTGACCGCAAAATATGAGCACACTGTTTTAGTTTTATGATTTATTTAGTTAATTTTTAATTTTTAATGAGTTAATTTTTACATACCGCTGAAACTTTCAACTAATTTGAAAAGTTCTCTATGAATTTTTTGTTTCGCGGTAAAACTTTGTTTTCAGACAATTTTAACAGAAAATTAATAACCAATAGGATATAATTTTTTTTTGGTGTGACAAACTTTTTGTAAAATGAGAGATTTTTATCAATTCTAACCGATTATAATCAATTAGTATCGATTACAATTGCTTTAAAAAGCTTTTCCGTATAAACTGTAGTCAATTATATTATAATTAATTATAAACAGTATAATCTTTTGGAAAGGTCACAATTATAATCGATTAAACATTTTTTCAACGCCCAATTTTGGTAATTATCAATTTCTATTGTCAAAAAATCAACTTTGTAATCCTTCCTGATCGATTACTTAAGCGTGAACTTGGATGCGGGATGCGGGCTCAAATTACCTAGGAAGTTTTAAGAAATTGACACGTTTTTTGAAATTTTTTGTCTGTTACAGCACAAAAATGACTTTACATTGCTTGTCTAGCGCATTTTTTTTTGCAAAAAGTGGCCCAAGTAGCCAATTGTGGATCAGTTTTTTTTTATCAATTGCAGTAATTGTGTGTTTTTTTTCTGACCACTTCACGAGGTGGGAGCGATTTATGGCGTAGATTGTGTTTTTTTCCTACCGTGATTTTGACTATGTCAAACAAGTGTATAATATCAAGTGTTATATCATAACACAACCTTTTCAGCATTACTTTGGAATTAAAAAAATTCAAAAAATTTTGCTTCGAGAAAAAATTGATCTGTTTTTTACTGCTTTCCTTTTTTCAGAATAACTGAGGAGAGGTTGATCTCTAAATTAATTATTCTTGCCGTTTGTATTAAGTAATTAAAAACCTTCATTTTGCTATTGTTGTCCTGAAGTTTAAAAAAATTGGCCAGATCGAAAAAAAATTAATAAAATGTTTTCGTGTTTTTTAATTTTTTCCTGAATGCTACATATTTTGTGATTTTTTTTGTATTTCAATACAACGGCTAAGCGGCAAACTATTTCTCACTTGCACAACAAACTGGCTTTCATTGTTCTTGTTTACAATCAGCGCATGAATTCGCAATAATTTAAATGTGTTTTTTCAAAATATATGATGCCTGAAAAAATTAGGATAATTTTTAAAGTGCCCTCAAATCAAATTGTGACAAAAACGAGAAACCTATGCATCAGCTTGTGTGTCAATTAGTATGACCATGCAAAAGGATGCATTTTATTTTTCCTCTCAAGAAATTATTTAAAGCTTTTATTGCATGCTAATAGACGCACAAGATTATCTCTGCACTCCCATAGAAAAGCTAAATTTTGGAATTTTTGAATTTTACCCAAAACACAGCGCAATGCGGTTTATTTTGCTATTGATCGTTAACCATCATACTACGCTTTGGTGCGTCGATACTAATTGAAAAATTTGAATTAGTTGTTTCGAAGAAAGCGAGGAATATATAGGCTCGGACGGTTTGCTTTTTATTCAGGCCAATTTATAAAAGAACTTTTATCTCGGGGAATCAATATCTTGATCTTCGTGTTCGCTGATGGGTCCCATTCATAATTTTAAATACCTGACTATGTGTTTGCTATGAAACGAGTCTTACTAAACTGCTAGTTTTAGACTTTGATACTGATAATGTAACGCAAATCAAATATTATTCCTCCCCACAAAATCATTCCAAATTGAACTGAGGCAAGTTAATTTTTCTCGTTCATTCCTCAAATGACTCAAATCTAACGCTTGTAGTTAAATTCGTAGCCTAAAATGCATAGTTTGTCGATATTTCATGACTTAAAAATAATTCGAGACCAGTTTTTGGGCATACGGATCATTCAGGGTTTTGCCCTGATACGAGAAGTCTTGTTCCTGATACAGTATCTCTTTTTTCTCTCGCTCTCTCTCAGACTACACAAGCACATTCCAAAATTCCCCATTCCATTTAAAATACACCGAATCAATTGAAAATTTTGAAATATCCGATTTGAATAAATTAACCCTATCGGTTAATCAAAAAAAATATTTTCGAAAATTTTCGTCAAATTTAGAAGATGGTGTACAATTTTTCTTATCAGTTGTGAAAATCAACTTGAATTTTAACCAATGATTTAACTAAAGTAGAAATAGGCGTTTCTAGCTGACTAATTAAGACACATATGCATACTAGTTTCATGACAATTGAAAAATCTTAAAATGTGATAAAAAAATGCGGTTGGGAAAGGGGCTGAGAAAAAGAAGAAAGGAAATTGAACATCTAGTTGAAAAAAGTGAACTGCCAAAATTGCAAGTCGCATCAACCTAAATTTAAAGCGTACAAATTTTTTTTTTTAACATGATAAGTTTTAAGCAAGTTTGGTCCCCAATATGAAGAACGGGTCACAAAACACAAAATAAACTAATTATAGCATTAACTATTGTGACCACCCAAAAAATAGTACCTCTACATTCATTAGTTGGTCAGCAGTAAAACGAATGGTTTCGTAATAATGATTAAAATACAAACCAATGTGGACAATTGAAACATTATTGCACAAAGCTGACACTTTGGCCCTTTTATCCCAAAAACTAAAAAATTGACTTCTAAGAGAGTGACGAATGAGTCAATGCTCATTTTTTTTTTCATTTCATCTGCTGGTACATTTTGCATTCACGTACAAAAATCACTGCTGATTTCCAGACTGCTGTATTTTTGATAGATGGAATCAAACTGTCTTCTTTTTATAAGTGTGCCCATAAAAAGAGGCTGGCCTATGAAATTTAAGCTCTGCCGTTGTGACTGCTTCCGACTGCATTGGATGCACGAATAAAACCTGCAGCCGGGTTGTCATAAAATTTAAGAACACAGGGAGTATGTGTATATCAATAAAGATTTTATGGAAATATGGATTCAGCTGACCGAAGTTGTCGAAAAACTGTTTCATATATCAAACTCGGAAAGTTTCTTCCAGACTTCGTTTTTGCCAACAAAAAGCAAAAATTAGAAAATCATTTGAGTTTAAATTTGTTCAGATACTTAATTTTAAAGACAGTTTCAATTTTTATTTGTTTTGTCACTTTTTGTTATGATTTTAATTTACCAAGTTCAAAGGATTTCGACAAAAAAGTCTGGGAGTTTGATAGTTTTTGAAAACATTGTAGAGCGTACTTTTTGAAAACTTATTTTAATCCCTAATTGTTTCAGATTTTGATTTTTATTTTTCAAGAATTCTCCAGTATTCTTTTTATCATAGGAGATCAAAATGCTAGATTTTGTGCACCTAATGTTTTGAAAAATTTGCTAATTCATTTTTAAAATCGATTTCAAGTGAGCAATTGAATTGAAATTTTTGAACTTGTTGCATTAAAAAAAGGGGCTGAAGCAACGCAATTCAATAATGTGTTAGCATATAATGTGTTTACATCAATTGTTGATATCATTATGCACCAAGTTTGAACAAATACAGTTAAAAAATGAAACTTTTGAGGAAAGTCTTTCAAATAATGTTGAAAACAGCAACTTGAAACTTATTTAGTCTCAAGAGCTAAATTTGAAAAAATTTATAAAGATAAAACGTAGTTTTTATTCCCTATTTGTTCCGTCCACTTGAAAGAGTGGGAAAAAATATGGGCTAGGTTGAATATTTTACTTTGATTTCAGGTACCCGAAATAGAAATTGTAGGGGGTCAACTGTAGTACCATTATAATGCCCTCATAAAAGTGATTTTGATTGCAAAAGTTTTCAAAATTTTTTTTTGTTTAGTTTAACAGTTTTTTTATGGGCGAGAAAATGATTTCCGACTTTTATTACACTACTAAGTTTACCCTATTTTGGCTGAATTTTCTTAGCTTTACTGCTTATTACTGAATTCAAATTCCTCCTAAACATAAGAAAACATCGTGAAGTTTGGAAGATAAAAAAAACTTTAAGCATTTTGAGTTTAGGTGGTATTTGTTAAACTCATAGAGTAATTTCGGATAGGGTACACCGTCTGCTCGTCACGCTATCTTATTTTGGGCCGGATAGATTCGTGCAACTTCTTAGTCTAATACCGATTCTAATCTTACTCTTATATCTACTAGTCTCAGGGTGTTTAACTAGTCTCTGCTAGGCTCAATAGATCTAGAGTATACTGGCTTATTGCGACTGCTGAAGTTCTCTTGGAGAGGCAACTAATTTCTAGGTTAAATTCAAATCTCTCTGGTGCTGAAATTACAAGTAATTTCGGCACTTACAAATAAGTGGGTTGTTAGTTAGATGGATTATGATTGGTTAATATTAAATATTTTACAGTGGGAAAATATCCAATTTATCCAATTATAAAATGTAGTTTAGATCAGGTTCCACCCATCCGGGTTTTACAGAGTTTTTTAGAATTATATTTCTGCAATTTGAAGGATGGATGATGAACGTTGGTATTTGGTGAACATCGTATTCTTGTCCGGTTCCGCTTGGATAAAGAAGTTCCAGGACGCTGGAATTATGAACAGGAAATTATTACGTCGTCTTTTGACAACGACTGTGATCCCCAATGAAATCAATCCGTTTCCAAGATGGTTTGCTATGACGGGTTTTTCTGTATTATGTAGAGAACTTGTTTTGTGTGCAACCTCGTCTGGGAATGGCGTGAAGATCGTGTGTGGAAGGGATGCCTTGTAACTCGGATCTGTACGTATACTTGTACATCGAGGTGGTCATTGGTCTAGTTCAATGAAGTCCTCTTCTGCGAAGTCAAGTCATACTCTAAATCCTTTGAGTTGTGATTGTGGACGGCATGTCGGTTGTGCTTAGCCATTCTTTTGTTCGAGTGTGATGGGATCATCTAGTCTTTGGATGTTCGTCTTTGTTGTTGTGTATTGATCTATATACTGCAAGTATGATTTACATTTTATAAAATTATGTTAATTCAATTTTTTAATCATGATTTTAGTTAGTCGTTTTCACAAAAGCGTTTTGTTTTAGTTTGGTTATTTTGAAGAGTTACTCACCCTTGAGTACCTCTTATTAAAAATAGAAGTGTGGTCACAAAGCGTGGATGTAGCGCGGTGGGTTAGGCCGGCTATAGAGCATGCTCAGGACGTCCTCTCTGGTGGGTTGGGCCAGGAGTGGGAGTATGATTTCATGCTGTTTCTTTGAGAGGTCCTGTTATGTGATAACGTTTTATGTTGGTTTTATGTTGGTCTTTCTTATGTTAGTTTGGTTGTGTCCTTTTTTCAAAAATCAAATTGTTTTTGGTATGGGTTTGTCTTGCGACTTTTTTGTGTTTTATTATTTCTTTATTAGACTTTATAATAGTCTTCAAAAGAATAAATTATTCAGTTTTAATCTGGGTTAATCCGTTTTGGGTACCGTTGGTTTTCTTTTCTTAGTCATGCTGTTATTTTATGATTTGTGGTGTTTAGTAAGCTGCGTTGGTTAGTTTGGTTTAGTATATAATTCCTTTCCAACCGGGTTAAAGAAAGTTTGAAACTTGTTATCGTGTGTTAGAGTTGTTGAGTGTGAAAACTTGAAACTTAAAATCATTATTTAAACAATTCTTCGTGGGCGAGCTGTGCGAGTTTGGATAGAATTCTTGTGCGAGTGAATGAAAATATTTGAAAAGGTTAGTACTGCTTTCTCATTTTATCAATTTATTGCATAGAATTTGAATTTTACTGCGGGGAAATTTAAAATTATAAATTTTCATCGTAAGTAGTTTTACTGCTTCATGGGGAAATAATTTATAGATAAAATTACTACATTTGGTATGAATTTTAATTACACTATTTAGTGCAAGAAGTTAACGAATTTTAAGAGAATTTAACAAGTTTGTATTTTTATTTTTATTTTCTGTTTTTTAGATGATCGTGGTGTGAAGACTAGAAATATAAATCAAACATTGATAAAAAATGGTTAGTACTAATTTAAATTTATTAGTGAAGAGTATTTTAAATTATACTTACCTGTTAATCTTCTGGGAAAAAGCCGTAGGGGAAGATGTCGTGTATCATATCTGATGTTGTTAGTAATTTGGCTAGTATGCGTATGATGTTTTTAGTTTGTAGCAGTGGCCAAAGCAATTGAAGTGCTTTAATGGTTTTTAGTTCTTCAGTGCCTACTGCAAACTCGTAAGGTGTGTTTTGAATGAGTTTATATATTTTATGATTGTATTTAGTATTGTGAATGAATTCTCATATTGGTATTTCAATAGGCTGGATAAATTCATGCGGGATAAGGAAGGGTCTGGATTCTTCGGCATTAAGGGTCTTCGTGATGGGACAAAATATATACATTTGGGTAACTGGGTCATAGATGCGGAGGATGCCGTGGAGGTTAGTATCTTTGATGCAATATGTAAAATTAAGGAAAAATGGTGACGTGTATTTTGAGTTAAGAAACTGAAAACAATGGTGAGGTTGTCTTGATGGGGTATGCAAATCAAAATGATTTTGTATAAAACGATAGTATGTATATGTGTGGGTTTGTTTAGTGCGTAACATAATATCGTGGGAACAGTGCAAATTGCGTTCATGTGGTGAAAGAAAGTGAAAGGTTAGTGAAAATAACTGAAATTTGTCATGGAATCTTTTGTAAGCTTGAATATCAGCTAGTGATTCTGAAATGATGCGATCATACTTTCTATCAAAAATATTAAGTGTGAATACGTATGATGTTTTGATGAAAAATTTTTCTGTTAGTTGCGGGTTAGCGAAGCGGTCTTCATCTAAAAATTGGTCTCGATTAGGTCGGATGATATTATGGTCGTAATATTCTATTGTAAATTCGTTAGCTCGGGGTGCAGTGAATGTTTTTAGTAATTTTTTATATCCTACGTAAGTAAATTGTCGAGGTGTTAGTGTTGTAGTGAGTCTATATAACATGTCTTTGTTCTTTTCTATGTTGTCATGAGTATTAGTTAGTGGTAGGCAAAGGTGGTTAGTAAAATGAGAATAAGCTGTTCAATGAAGTGTTGGCATTGAAACATAATCATCTACAAAACTACGTGTGTCATTAGTATCGTTAGGTGTGTTTAATGTATATTGTGGAAATGAGGGTAAGGTGATTGCAAGAAAATTTTTCGTGTTTGTGTGTTGCGGATGATTAGTATATTAGCAGGCTGTTCCGGGTTTGGTCGGGAACGGGTGATTCGGGAATTTTCGTTTAAAAGTGCGATAAGCTCGGTGAGTGCTACTAGGTGTTTCGGTGGATGTGGATGATTGTGTGAATGATGCAGTGTAAGCTGAGGAGGGTGTAGGAGTAGGTGGGTTTGAGGATTCTAGTGTGGATGATATTTGATGTATTGTGAGGGTGTTAGGGTGTATTAACTGTTGTTGTAGGGTAACAAAATTATCGAGTTCCTGGGAAATTTGGGGGGTATCTGGGGAATTATTATATGATCTGTCGGAATGAAGTGGAGAATAGGTTGGGGTTACTTGCGAAGCATAAGAAGGAGTGGAAACGGATGGGAGTGAATGATTTGATGGAATTGGTTGAAAAGGGGGTTTTGAAAAAACTGAGGAGTTGGTCTGAGTATAACTTGATGGAGATGGTTCGGAGTCTGCAAATTTGTCAGGGGTTTCTATATTAGGGTTATTAAATTGTGAGATAGAGTATAAAACTGAAATATCTGAGTTAGTATCAGAATTCGTGCTTGATGATATATTAATAATCGGAAAATCGGGTGGTGGGAAAGCAAAAAGTGAGATTATTGAGATTTGAGTTTGGAGGTTGGCTGGGCGGGAATTTGAGCGATGTAGGGATCCAAGTTGTCGGCTCATCGTGGGCTAAAAAAATGATTATTTTGAGACTGAAAAGTGGTGGCGTGGGGTTGTTCTATAATTTGTTCGTATGTATTATCATTTTGTGGATGATGTGTCATTAAATGTTGGATGGGGCTTTGTGGTATAT
The DNA here is from genome assembly GCF_963678635.1 of Symsagittifera roscoffensis. NCBI lineage: Eukaryota > Metazoa > Xenacoelomorpha > Acoela > Convolutidae > Symsagittifera > Symsagittifera roscoffensis. The sequence continues at coordinate 67,779,263 of NC_087065.1, read as the reverse complement.
TTGGTCTAGAATTTGGATTATTTGTGATTGCTAGGTTTCGGAAATTACGGGGAACTAATGATAATGAATGGTTTTGTGGTAGGGGTCATTATTGTGGTCTTCGTTGTAAGTGTTCTGTCTTGTGGATATTTTCGTGTTATATTCTTTTATTTGTGTATCTAGAAGTATTTTGTTTATTGATGATGAAAAAATTCCAAAAAATTCTGCAAACAGTATGCGTGCTACACTTGCTTGTCTGTTTACTTGTGTGTGTATAGCGCATGTGTTATAGATTCCTTTTAAGGGTGAGAAAAGAAATCCTATAAAGTTAAACATTGCGTATAAGATAGTTAATTTTTCTAAGATGTAATAGGGCCATCCTAGAAAAGCTAGAATTTTGTTTTTTAGGGTGACAAAACTGAAAATATTTATAGGTGAAATATGCTGTGGTCTGTATTTTTCACCGTTTAAATATATGTAGTCTTTAATGTCTTCAAAATATCCGCTATAATCTTGTGTATAAATATCAGCAAATCCTGCAGTTTCGGCAAGTTTTCTTAGATTCTGGTCAATTGACTGTCTTTGTATTGTATCCATTTGTGTTAATAACTCTTGAAATTGTTGTGTTCTAATGTGATGTTGAATATCTGATTTAGAATATATTCCAATTGATTGTAAATCAATGTTTGGAATACGAGCAATAGCTCTGATGCTTTCGGGTGAAATTTTTTTGAGTGATTGCATTAACGTAGGGTATGGTGTAAGGAGATAGAATTTATCTTCATCACGATTCAATTGTACTACATTGTGGCTATTTTCTGATCCACATGGGACTGCGGTATCCCAAAAATATGTTCGTCTTGAAAGTGTGTCGACAAAATAAACTTTATTTTTATAGAATATAGGGATTCTTTTATAACAACATTTATCTTCAAAAACATATAGTGGTGATATTTTTTTGGTACAAGTATATAACCATAAAATATTTCCTTCGTAGTCTAGAAAAGTTGATCTATTTCCTGACAATAAGTATCCTGCGTAGGGTATTTTTAGTACTGCTAGTGCGAGTGATTGTAGGATTTGTGTCCTTTCCAATTCGCATAATTGGTGAAGTGTTTCTAATTCGGAGAGTGACTTTTCTTGAAAAATTCGACTAATTGTGTAGTCTAACTTCATATCTAAGTGAATATCGTAATGAATATTACCGAAATAGGTGTTATTCATTAGTGATAGTTCTTGTAAACGTGTACTTCTACTGTCATGTGGCTTTAGTTTTCCACCAGGTTGACCTATGCTTTTTTGAAAGTTAACTGGTATGTATGATGTTCCTTCATTTAAAGGGTGACCTGTGGCATAAGGGTCAAATTTATTTTTCCAGTGGTCATGTCGAAACCTTTTTCGTATTCGACAAGTATTTCAGAATATTGTGTTTTATATAGTGGATTTCTGTATTTGCATGCAATTTCTGTTTCTTGATATATTTGAAAACTTATTTTCTATATCATGAATATTTCTAAAATCATTACTTTGTTTTCGGGATGGATTTATTTGTTCGTATGGAATTGATTCTTTAAAATATTTTTTATGAAATTTTATCATTCGAGCGTGTATTTTTGCTACTTGAAATGTTGTGCATGTATCTTCGGGAAACCAAACAATAGTTGCTTGTGTCCGGGTTGTAGGGTCACAATAACCTTGATCATTTTTGCAGGGTAATCTAATTCCTTGATAGATCATTGTGTTATCTGATAGATCTCGTGTGAGTTGTAGTTTTTCGAGTTGAAATTTCCAATCGAAAAACTTTATTTCTTGATATCCTTTATTTTTTGTGTCTGCTTTGCAGTTTGAGGGGTCATTTATTCCAATGTGCGCGCCTTTGTATGGGTATTTCTCGTCTAGTTTTATATGTCCTTGATATCTTTCAAGCTGAGCTTGGTGTACAGAATCGGCAAAGACTTGGAAATTTACTATTTTCCTGTCTGTGTTTCTATTTCTTGTGATGTTTAGTCTGAGTAGTTCGTTTTTACAATCATCGGGATTTAGATGTAAAAGTCGTTCTATATTACTTTGATAGAATGATTCGTGATCAAGTCGGTTCTTATTTCCATTGGAAACTTGTGAACAGTGTACTTTCTTTTCGGAAAATGTTGCTGTAAATTTATATCCTGTGACTGTTGTTGCTCGGGATTTTGAATACAGTGTTGCTATTACATTTGTAGTTTCTATAGCTTGTGGTTCTGTTTCGCACTGTGATACTTGATTTATTGCATATTTGTGAAGTGTTTTTTGTTCGTTTTCTTCACAATCGTAGTGTGTTACTAATATATCCTGGGGTCCTGTGCGAGGAGAAGGATTTGTGTTCTGTTCGAAAAATATTAGAAAAAAGATGATTGAAATGTTAAAATTTTTAGAATATACATGTGTATGATAATCCTGAGTATGGGTTATAAAATGTGATGTAACCAATTGTGTTTTTGGTATATCTATCGTATTTATAGATTACTTCAGTTGTTATAAATGGTGGTGGTAGCGGTTGAGCTGTTATATTTGGTGGATTTAATGGGTAGGTAGGGATGTTGAACAATATTATTAAGTTTGATCGTGATTTCGAATTTTAATTGGAGACTATTTTGTTGTAGTATTTGAATATTGTGGTCACGAATATCTTCGTGGATATCTTGTCTATATTGTAGTCTATTGAGTGCCCAACTGTGGAGTCTGTTACTTTCTTGATGTTGTCCAAATAATGGTGGGGGTGCTACGAATGTGTTCCAATCTAATCGTAAAGGGATATTTGTTGATGATTGTTCGCGATATCTAGCGTCGAGGTTATTTGAAAAGTTTAAATGGAAAAGCGTCGGTGAAATTTGACTTAATGATGGTGTTGATGGTAGTGATAATGTTTCTGGTAGTGATGATAGTGTTGTATCCGTAGAAATATCTATTGGGTCGTTTACTAAGTTTGGTTCACCTTGTGTATATGAGTGTGTTGTCCAATATGGTAGTCGTGTTGTGGGATTGGGGGGGGGGGTTAAAGGGATTTTCACGTATTTGTTCAGATGTTGGTGTTGAACCTAAGTAATCTGAGGGTATACTTGAGGTGCTACGTTGTGAAAGGTTTGGGGGAGTTTCTGGTAATGTACTATTTGGGTTTTCTGAAGTAGTTGTTTTTGGTGATTGGGGTATATCAAAATGAACTCTAGGGGTTTGAAAACTTCAGTTTCGTCTTGGATGTATAATTTGTCTATTTATTTCAACTGTATTTTGCTTTTGACTAATGTTTCTTATTCTACTTAATTCTTGTGGTAATGTGGGGTACAAGTTATATGTTGGTTCACTTAGGGGTGCCTGTCGCTGAACTGGTTCTAATGGTTCGGACAAGCGAGCGTGTCGTCCTTCAAAAGTGTATGAATTATCTTGGAAAGAAATTCGTGTGGATGTTTGGGGGTTTTGGGTAGTTGTAGGTATTATTGGGTTTTCTTGGGATGATGTCGGTGAAGACTGATTTTGTGATTGTTGGTTAGCAATTTTTGAAAGTGTTCTGATTGATTTTTTCTAGTGCGAAAATTTATGTTTATTGTAGTATTCTTCAATGAAAAGAATTAAAAGGATTGTTGCTAAGGCGAATGTGATTATTGCCTTTTTTACACATTTGCACATTGTCAGTATTAGGGATGATAAAAATCTGATGAAGATTACAAATAGTAAAAAAATATTTGTTCTACTAAAAATTGTTCGTATCTTTTAAATAGACTTTGGATTATCGTACCTGTGAATATGATCAATGATTTGGGAAAGTTGGAGATATATTTCAAATAGGGAGTAGAAAATTTAAAAAATGTTGCAAAAAGTTATTAAAATGATTATAAAAGCTTCAAAAGTATCAAATAGAAATATGAACAAAAGTTTGAATAGTATGAAAAAGTTCATTAAAAGATTTAAAATAGTATTTTTAAAGATATTGACTGATCGAGAGAAGAGCATTTAAGAAATGATTTCTTTGTCGAATTTTTTTGTTGTTTGAGGCGAGATTCAAGTGTGGTCGAGTTATTTATTGATTTTTTGACAAGTGGGTTGAGTTTTGTGAAAAGTTGTTGGGGGCTAATTTTATGGTGTTCGGGGGGTCTTCTTTGCTTTTGTTTTTATTTGTCGGGTGATCGGGGGTATTTTGAGATATTTGTACTTTAGGCCAAATGAATATGGTCCTTTTTTACTTTAGGCTAATTTACCATTTTTGGTTGGAGGGTTTTTGAGGTCTGAGTTGGGAAAATATTGTTGATCTTTGCGTTATTAGATAGGGGAGGGTTGTAATATTATGGTGGTATTTATTTTAGTTGTCAAGTATTAGCGAGTTGCTTATTTTTGACCTGGAGTTTGTAAAGTTATAGTTATAGATATACCTGGAGTTTAATATCTTTCGGCTAATAGGTTGGTGTTAGAGATATAGAAGGTGACGGATTTAAGTGAATCCTATTGGCTGAATCTAAACTAGAGTTGTCGCGTGTTTGTCAGCATGTTATTTTGAAAAATGAAAGTTCAAAATGATCCAGAGGTGCAAAAATTATTTATTCTAAAATTAAATTTGTTTTTGAAATTCAACTTTCTTTAATATTTTAGATTGTGGGATGAATGTTTTGTAGTTTTTACGTGGTTGATTTCTAAGTCGTGATGATTCTCTATGTTTTGATTTTTCTACTTGTTCTTGTGGTAGAATTTTTTCTATCATTTTCCTATTTTTTCTTTCTTTTTGAGGTATTTTTGGGTCTGGCGTTTTTGTATTGTTTTGAGTTTTGGTTTGTTTCTGATTTTTTTTTCATGATGAACGTTGTGTTGTTCATCTATTTCTTTTTCTGTATGTGAATGATTTTGAATAACTTTTAGACCTGTGAAAGAATATAATTGAGTTAATTCGCGTAGCGCGTATTCTTTTGGGTAGTAGGGCAATAGATTGTTACGATGTTGAACAATTTCCTTTTTATTTGAATCTGTGAGTTTATACGTTACGTCAGTGTGTTTGGCAATTATTTGGTATGGTCCTTTTCGAAGGGGTTGTAATTTTTTAGAGATTCCTTTGTGTGTATTAAAGTTAGGTATTAAGACAAATGTTCCAATTTTTAAATCTGTGGCTGGTGTAAAGCGTGAATTAATTTGGTCGTTAATATTTTGTCTTTGTAACAATTTCTTTGTTACTTTTTGGTAAATCTCATAGTGTTTTTTATCTCTATTTAAAATCCATTCGGTGTGTGTACCGGAGGCTAATTTAAGAACTTGTGGGTGATGAAAATGATCTTCATCATGTGTGTGTAAAGGTAGGTTATAACAAATTGAGTCTTTGTTTGGTTGGCAATAACCTTGTGCAATTTTATGGGAATTTGCTATAAACATAACTGGTTTACGTGGCTTTTGATTAAAAACCTTTTCGTATGGTGACATTCCTAAAGTTGTCGTGATTTGTGAATTGTATGCTAAGGGAAATGATTTTACATCTGCTGACCATTCTGTTTATTTTGTATCATTTCCATTTATGATACATCGGAGATATTCTTGTAGTGAACGGTTCATACCTTCGACTAAACCGTTTGTCCAAGGTGCATGAGATGTTCGTGGTTTATGTTTGATGTTATATAAGTGGCATAGTGTGATGATTTCAATATTTATGAATTCTGTACCGTTGTCTGTAACTAAGATTTCGGGTAGTCCGAATTTAGCTATCCAATGTTCATAAAGCGTCGTGTAGGCATAATAAGCATTACAATGTGGTACTGGGTTGAGTGCTACATAATGTGTAAATGCGTCAACAATGACCATAATGTAGGAGTTTCCTTCAGAAGATGGTGAAATTGGTCCTTTTGTATCGAATGAAATGCGATGGTTAAAATATAAACTTTGTCCTTTAAAATCTTGTTTTTGTGCTATTTGTTTTTGATTTGGATAAGGTTTGTTTAATTGACATATTATACAATCATTGCATAATACTTTTATCCAAATTGGTGCATTTGGGAAATAAAAATTTTGTGTAAAGTTCGAGTATGTTTTCTCTGACCCGGAGTGTCCTTTAGTATTTTGTGTATGGGAGATGTTAAAAGCTATTAATATCATACTTAAAGGAAGGCAGGGAACTTTTGAATCATTTAAATTATATTCTAAAAGATCTGTATTTTCATTAATTGCTGTGTTATTAAAATTTCGAAAATAGCGGAGGAGTGTTTTATTTCCTAAAATTGTGGTATCTGCTTTTACGGGCTTAGTTTTGTATTTGTGCCATGATTTTAATTGTCTAATTACTGGGTCGAGATTTTGATATTGTTTTAAGAGTTCAAGTGTAATTTTATCTGTTGGGGTGAGAAAAATATTGTCAATTTCTAGTTTTGATAGGGGAATTGTGTCAAGTGGGTCATGGAGGTCAAAAACTTGATTTATTGTGTATTTTGAATCATTTGTTTGCGGTCCTGATAGATTTATTTTATCGGTTAAATTTTCTTTTTCGATTAAGGGAGAAAGGTCTTTTTAATGCGAATGTTGTTTTGTTCTTTTTGTTGAGTGTTATTTTTTATCCATTGTGAGTATGGAATTGGTTTGAAAGTTGATGTTCCTAGTAAATCAACTTCGTAGTGATTATTTTGAATCTAAGTAAAGTCGGAAATGTTGTAGATTATTTATCTGTGATTGATCAATGTCAGTTTTTACTGCATACTTGCTTTCTAGTCGGGGTGATGCTTCATCTTTTGCGAGATAAAATTTAATATTTTGTGGTATTTCAACTGTAGTTTTTCGTGTGAGTAATTCAGGTGGTGTATTCCGACTTAATGTATCTGGTAACGCAAGGTTTTTTCCTGCTGTCCAAACTATATGTAAGTTTGGAAATTTCATTAGAATTAGTTGAAATCTAAAAACTCTATGATTTGAATTAGATTTTTGTGTAAAGAGAAAAATAATTGATTTGTGATCTGTGAATAGAACTGTTGGGTGTTTTGATCCAAGTATCAGAAATTCATATTCTGTAAGTGTATAAATTACAGCTGTACATTCTCTCATTAGAGTTGAGAGTCGTAGCTCTGCTTGAGTGAATAATCGTGAATTTGCTGATATAAGGTTTATTTTATTTGTTCCACTATGTGATTGTAGCAATGCTGCGCCGATGCCAAAATTTGAAGCATCGCACACTGCATAGAATGGTTGATTTGGATCTGGAATTGTATTTGAATTGTGTTCAATTAAAAGTATTTTAATTTCTTCAAATCGTGTTTGAGGTTCAGTAGTCCATTCAAAATTATTTTGTTGTCGGAGGATATTATAGAAGGGTTTTAAGTATAATTGCATTTTGTAAACATATTTACTCAAGAAATTTAACATTCCGAGGAATTCTTGGATTTTCTTTTTATTTGTTGGTGGCTGAAGTTTTTGAATAGCATCAATGCGTGATTTTAATGGATTGATAGTGTTTCGTTCAATATTATGTCCTAAAAATTTAACTCGTGTTAGAAAGAAGTGTGATTTATTGGGAGCTGCCTTCAGATTTTTGTTCTGAAGTATTTTATGATACTGTTCTAAAACTGTAAACATTTCTTCTTTGGTTTGTGATTGCATAAAAACATCATCTAAGTATGTGATTGCATTTTTCTTGAGTATTAGTGGTCTAAAAATTTTACTCATAAAGGCTGAAAAAGCTGCTGGTCCTATGGATATTCCATAGAATAAGCGATTGAATTCATATCATTGATTTCCAATAACAAATTGTGTTAAACGTCGTGATTGTTCATCTAGTGGCATTTGGTTATATGCACTATTCATATCTGCGGTTGCGAAATATTTACCATTTATCTTTGTCAAGATAACTTGTATTGGTTCATTAGGCCAATTTCATTTTGATTCGTCAATTAAAGAATTGAGATATCTAGCTTCTAAAACTATTTTTAGTGATTCACCTTTTGCTAGAATGATACCAGGGTTAATAAAAGTGTTACCTTTTGGTTGTTCTTTCTTATTTACTGGTGAGATAATTTCGTATTATTCTAAAATGTCAAGTAATCTGTTTACCTTGTCATGCAAGTGAATCGGTACTTTACTGGCTCTTTGTTTTTTGAAAACTGCGTCGGGTTTTAACGGGAGGTGTAGAGATGAACTAATTTTCCAACGTGAAATTTTGATGTTGCGTAGACTGTTGAATATTTTAACAGTTGTTTTGCTAATTTATCAATTTCGGTTTGTGTAATTTGTGAATGTTCAAAATTAAACATTGTTAAAAGTTTTTGTTGTTCTTTTGTGTAATTTGTTATATTGAATGTTGATTTAAAATATGGTGTTTTTGTGAAGTAATCTGTGTTTCTTTTTTCATTACTTATTTTATTATTTATGGATAATTCTTCGTCAAGAATTGTGGATTGGCAAATATCTAATAATTGGAGTATATTATTAACGCGGTAGGCTACTTCATTTATAGGTGAAATAGTAGCATTTGTTTCACAATATCTTAAAACTCCTAAGGGTAGTGTTACTTGATATGGTGTATTGTACTTGATATGGTGTACTTGATATGATACATGTAATGAAATGATGTCGGAATTCGTTATTTTTGAATATTTTATGGATGCGATCGTAATTTTGAAAAATTTGTGAATAGGTTTAAATTCGAAGTCAGACATAAAAAGTTGTTGTTTATTTTGACTTTTGTTATACTGGTTAACTTATTTTATTGAAAAATTATATATATATTTCCTGATAGTGGTTTCAGGTGTTTCCGTTGTTGATTGTAAATTGGGTAAAATTTTGAGAAGAATGGTGGTGGTTTGTTTAATCTTTGGAAGAATGTTAGGGCTGTATTTTTTGTTTTTGTGTATTGTCTTTGAATTGTATTTTACTATTGAGGATGTTGATTGTTGGTATATATTTAGATATAAATGGTATGCCAATGATATTGTGCTTAATATCAGTAATATGAAATATTTGTTTAAACGGTTTGTTTAAAATTTTGTTTTGTTCCATTGTTCTCGTGGGGAGAAGAAATAATCGGATTTTTCCTATAATTTACTAATGTTGATCCTTGTGCTGTTACTAATTTACTAGAGGTTTCAAGAGGTGTTAATTTTGGATGTAATGTTAGGATTTCATTCCATGTGGGAATATTAAATATATTTGATTCTGCTCCTGAATCAATTAAAAAATCAATTTCAAGATCTGGTGGTTGAAATTCTTTGATTCTTGGGCTTTCTAAGAGAAATGGAACTTTCCAAATTTTTTCTCTGGGTTGTTCTTTTTGTATATTTTGATAAATATATTTTGTGTTTGAGCATTGTGTTTCGTCTTTTTTATCGGGTTTAATTACCGTGTTAATTACGTTTACTTCTTGTGTAGTTTGTGTTTCATCAATGGGATCAATATAGTAAATGTGAAGGAGTTCCAATTGATTTTCATATATATATGAAGTAAAAAGTTGTCCATATATGATAGGTTCAAAGTCGTTTTCGACTGTTATCATATTTACAGAGATGGTATTATGTGTATCACTTTCTGTATCTGACGATTCACAATTTATATGATTTAGTTGTAGTTCGTTACTTCCTGTGCCATCAATACCTGGGGGGTCTGAAGTTGTTTCTTCATTTGTTTGCACTTGATTAATGTGTCTTTGATGTTTTGGTGTGCTACTTCTGTATCGATGTTTAGAATCAGGGTAACGGTTATTTTTCCTGTCTGGTGACTGGGAATAATTTCTGTATCAATTATTGTAACTTGAGTTTCGGTTTTATGAAATATTTTGTGATCTGTTTTGATAATTATCGTTTGATCTGTGATGGTTTGATCTATTATATGAATTATTTCTTGATCGATTGTTCGGGTAATTCTGATTTCGATTGTTTGAATAACTTCTATTTCTATAATTTGAATAGTTTCTATTTCTGTTGTATGATGAGTTTCGTGATTGATTATTGGCATAGTGTCTATTCCTTGGGTTTGATTGGGAACTGGATCCAGAAACGAATTGTGTTGTATTGGAATTTGATCTTGAATAGTTATTTCGGTTATTTTGGCTATTCGATCGATTATATCTATTTTGTGAGGAATTTCGTGTATTTCCTCGTTCGGGTGATCTACCTCTATAACCTGAGTTATATGGTGATTGATTCCTTGTGTAATGTGGGCTGTTCGGAAGTGGTTTTCCTGAACTTTTATTACTAAATATATTTTTGTTTGTTAGATTTTGGTATTTTTTCATGTATTGATAGAACGATTTATTTAGTTCTTTGAGTTTTGAGGTTTATTCTGATTGTCTTGTTGTTTTTGTCTACATTCGGAAATACTGTGTCCGTATCGTCGGCAATAATTACACCATTTTTTGAAGGTTGGTTTGCCTTTAAATTTTGGATGTTTTTCGTAGATATTTAGTATTTCAATGATTTTTTCAATCAGGTCCGTGTCTGATTCTTGTATGTTATTTATATGTGTAGTATTTGTTTCAATACGATTAACATATTGTAATTTTAGATTTTCTGTTTCTTCGAGTTTCATTGTGATTTCTTCTTGTTCTAAATTATCTACTAATTTTCGAAAATCTAAGTCTGGTTCTCGAATTGAGAAAGGATGAGATGCTCTCTTTTTTATTGCTATTTTCCTTAATTGAGGTGTTAAGGTCATCATTAAAATTTCTGGCACTTTTTTGTGTTTTTTTGTCATGTGTATTAAGTGAATATGCTTTTTGAACTAGTGTTTTGATTCGTACTGCTAATTGTTTAATTGTTTCATTTGGTAATCTGCGTATTTCGTTGCATAAAACTCTTTGATGTTGTTTGTTTCTTTCAGAGTCAAACATTCTTGAAAATTCTTGTGTGAATCTGTTCCAGTCTGATTTTATTTCTATGGATAATACTGAAAACTATTTTTGAGCTGCGCCATCTAGGGTTGTTTGTATTAGTGCTGTGCGTCTATGCATCCAATTTTGATGTAGTGGCGTATTAATTGGTTCGGGTCCTATATTTAAAATTAAATTTGCTGTTACTGCATTTAGATAATTTTCTACAGAATATTCAGGGTCTGTTCCTGTGAATACCATCAGTGGTTTATTGGATGTTATTGATGATCCACCCATGAGGTATGGATTCATTGTCATCTGTAGTGATTCTGCGGCATTTGGCATTTGTGAAAAGTTTGAAAGTTGATTTTTTGTTATTTCGTGTTGCTGAAGGTAATATGGAAGCCGTATTTCATTTTGCATTTGAGTTGGTTGATAAGAATGCATTAACATTGGGTTTTGTGGTTGTATTGGTTGAAAAGACTGTGTATTAAATGGGTTTTGTATATGCATTTGTTGTGGGTTTTGTATATCTGTTGGGTTTTGTGGGTATATTTTCATATTTTGAGATGGTTGAGATTGTCGCGGTCTCTGTGTGCGATATTCTTTAGTATATGGTGCAAAAGTATCTGGTTGGTGATAATCATCTTCCTCAGATGATAAATAGTTTGTATTATATGGTGTATATTGTTTATTTTTATTTTGTTGAAAGAATGGGTAACTTTCACTATAATCCTGTGTAGGTTGTGGATTATCTGAAAAATTTACTGAATTGGTCGATGTTTTTGGGAGATTCCAATAATGTGAACATACGTGATTTAAATTTTGTGTATTTTTTTGGGGGTTTGATTTGTTTTTTGTTTGTGAGCATAATTATAACTGTGTTCTGCAAAAGTGTTTTTTGTGAACGGTCTTCGTGTTTTTGACGGTATTGTCATTGGTATATACGTTTGATAGTCCATATGTGAATAATTTGGAGCAACCGAAGGTTTAACGGTTGATTGTAAGGTTACCTGTGTTAGTGATGTATTTGTATTTCTTGGTGTTGTCAGATTGGGGTGTATTGGTGAAATACTTTGTTGTGTAGTTGTTGCTGTTGTTTGGACGATTTCTTCATTTATGAAGTGTGATGGTGTTTGAATATCTTGCTGTGTAAGATTTCTGGTTCCATTGAGATTTTCATTATCTATGACTGTTGAATTTAAGCTATTGTTTCGTGTATCAGGTAAAAATGTATTATAATTCAATGGTGTTGCATCAATGGTTAATGGTACTACTTTTACATAACCTCTGTGAAAAGATATTGGACTTATTGCTTGACTTGAGATAGCTTGTGGGATAATTAGAAATGCATGATGAGACCAGTCAGGGTCCCAAACGTAATCTGATTGTTCTGAAAGAACAGTGTCGTCATTGGTATTTTGAGGTCTAAAACTTTGTCTTGCTTGTGAAATTAAATCTAAATTGTGGGTGAAATAATCTATTATAAACCATGCTAAAATCTTTTGTAAATCATGTTTAGTGTTTTGTGAAACATCTTCTTTTGTAAAATTTTTGCGAATTATATGTAGAAATGTTGAAAATACTGTGATTTCTTTTCGTACTTTTGTATGTTTGGATGTTTCAGCTGGTGATATACTTTGAACTTCTGTTTTTTCTAATATAGATATATAACTATATATATTGTTGCAAAAACTTCGTTAATGAATATGGAGTTTGCTCTTTGTGAATTATGATATTGTATGCTTTTGATATATTTTATGAATACTTTTGAGAATTCTAATTCAATATCGTCTGTTTGAATTACATATTTACGATGGGCTGTATTTGGTGTGCTGAATTCTATGGTGTAGATTCCATATTGTTGTGTTAGATTACATATGTCTTTCAAATAATGTTCAATAATTTGTCTTTTGATTTTTACATCTGGGAATTCTGCTTTTCATGGGCTGATTCCTGGTTCAAACAAATTTACGAGTAAGTTCTTGCAAAAATCGTGTTGTCCTCTATCATCGAGTGAATCTATAAGAAAGGGAAAAACTGCTTCGTCATCTGGACTTTCGTCACTTTGAGTGTGGCTCATTTTTTCGTTTGATGACTGTTAATATATAACTATCGATGTGTCTAATTGGTTGATTCCAATTATACAAGTGTACTGGTTTGTGTTTGTATTGCTGTTTTATTCTTCCTTTTCCTCTTTTTGATGAATTTGAAGTTGTTTCTTGTTGTGGGTTTTGTATATCTGTTGGGTTTTGTGGGTATATTTTCATATTTTGAGATGGTTGAGATTGTCGCGGATTCTGTGTGCGATATTCTTTAGTATATGGTGCAAAAATATCTGGTTGGTGATAATCATCTTCCTCAGATGATAAATAGTTTGTATTATATGGTGTATATTGTTTATTTTTATTTTGTTGAAAGAATGGGTAATTTTCACTATAATCCTGTGTAGGTTGTGGATTATCTGGAAAATTTACTGAATTGGTCGATGTTTTTGGGAGATTCCAATAATGTGAACATACGTGATTTAAATTTTGTGTATTTTTTTGGGGGTTTGATTTGTTTTTTGTTTGTGAGCATAATTATAATTGTGTTCTGCAAAAGTGTTTTTTGTGAACGGTCTTTGTGTTTTTGACGGTATTGTCATTGGTATATACGTTTGATAGTCCATATGTGAATACTTTGGAGCAACCGAAGGTTTAACGGTTGATTGTAAGGTTACCTGTGTTAGTGATGTATTTGTATTTCTTGGTGTTGTCAGATTGGGGTGTATTGGTGAAATACTTTGTTGTGTAGTTGTTGCTGTTGTTTGGACGATTTCTTCATTTATGAAGTGTGATGGTGTTTGAATATCTTGCTGTGTAAGATTTCTGGTTCCATTGAGATTTTCATTATCTATGACTGTTGAATTTAAGCTATTGTTTCGTGTATCAGGTAAAAATGTATTATAATTCAATGGTGTTGCATCAATGGTTAATGGTACTACTTTTACATAATCTCTGTGAAAAGATATTGTACTTATTGCTTGACTTGAGATAGCTTGTGGGATAATTAGAAATGCTTGATGAGACCAGTCAGGGTCCCAAACGTAATCTGATTGTTCTGAAAGAACAGTGTCGTCATTGGTATTTTGAGGTCTAAAACTTTGTCTTGCTTGTGAAATTAAATCTAAATTGTGGGTGAAATAATCTATTATAAACCATGCTAAAATCTTTTGTAAATCATGTTTAGTGTTTTGTGAAACATCTTCCTTTGTAAAATTTTTGCGAATTATATGTAGAAATGTTGAAAATACTGTGATTTCTTTTCGTACTTTTGTATGTTTGGATGTTTCAGCTGGTGATATACTTTGAACTTCTGTTTTTTCTAATATAGATATATAACTATATATATTGTTGCAAAAACTTCGTTAATGAATATGGAGTTTGCTCTTTGTGAATTATGATATTGTATGCTTTTGATATATTTTATGAATACTTTTGAGAATTCTAATTCAATATCGTCTGTTTGAATTACATATTTACGATGGGCTGTATTTGGTGTGCTGAATTCTATGGTGTAGATTCCATATTGTTGTGTTAGATTACATATGTCTTTCAAATAATGTTCAATAATTTGTCTTTTGATTTTTACATCTGGGAATTTTGCTTTTCATGGGCTGATTCCTGGTTCAAACAAATTTACGAGTAAGTTCTTGCAAAAATCGTGTTGTCCTCTATCATCGAGTGAATCTATAAGAAAGGGAAAAACTGCTTCGTCATCTGGACTTTCGTCACTTTGAGTGTGGCTCATTTTTTCGTTTGATGACTGTTAATATATAACTATCGATGTGTCTAATTGGTTGATTCCAATTATACAAGTGTACTGGTTTGTGTTTGTATTGCTGTTTTATTCTTCCTTTTCCTCTTTTTGATGAATTTGAAGTTGTTTCTGAGTCGGAAAAATATAATTGATCATGGATGGGACAATTTTTATCTATTGATTCTTTTAATTTGTATAGTTCGTCTAAACTATTGACTTCTGATTCAGAAAATGCGTTTCTATTTTTTGAAAATCTTTTTCGTGTGATTTGTCTTTGTTTGTTTATAATTTTCCTTTTTATTGTTTGTCGTTTTGTTCTAATGTATCCAACTGTTTTTGTATGAGGTGTGATTACAAGATCGTCTTTTTTGTTATCTATTTCACTGTTGTGTAAAACGATTGTTTGTTTATTTCCTAAAATTTTGAATGACATAAGGTTTAGGATGAGGGATGCAAGAAGTTGTTAGTTATTTATATTTCCTTAGACTGTTAGTCCTTACGATTTTTTGGTTAGCTTAACCTGGGTCTTTTTGTTCAGGGTTGGAGAGAAAAGTATATCGATTCCGGAGAATGATGTTCTACTTTCTCGTGGCTAGTCTAAGTTAAGGTGTTAACTTACTTAATCTTACTTAGGGGTAGTGATTGTGTTCAAGGGTTGGAGAATAGTGAATCGATCCACAAGGTTCAGGTATAATTAGAACGCAAGTAGTTCATTAGATACTATTTTAAACTTACATAGTCTAAGATCTATCCTGGGTCTGTTAAGAGGAGGGTTCAAGTGAAGGGTGAATAACCGAAGTTCTTCACTAATTATCTTAATTTGAATGGTTAGTTTTATTGTAAAATTTCTATTAGTCCTGGGTCTTTTGGAAAGGTTGGATAGTGAATCGACGTTTGAGGTCGTTAGACATTTGCTAAATGGGTGGGGGAGAACAAAATTGTTCTTTTTGATCCAAGGATAGGCCTTGATGATCAGATTTTAAATTTAGTGAGATTTAAAATTTATTAAGATCCAAGGATAAGCCTTGATGATCTGATTTTTGAAATTAAGTAAATTTAAGTTTAAAATTAGGTTTTTCAATGATATTAGTGAGTTTATGACTGCTGTTATGTTTAGGTGATGAAGCTGGAACAACAGGATGATTTATGATTACTAACAATTTATTGTCATGCTACTTATTTTTACTTTTATTTTCAATAAATATTTTTCAAATATGTTTTATATAATACTGCAGAAATGAAGAAAACGGTCTGAGATCTTTTTATCAATCGTTATTGTACATTGATAATTTTGTTTAGCGCCTGAAATATTCATGAAGATTTACTTCAAAGTTTTATGTTTGCAAATGAAAATCTAAATTCGTTGCTAATAAGATTCTAAATATAAAAGTTTGTGTTGGGTTTTGCCGTACAACTAAATGGTAAGTTTCTACTTAGTCGTATATCCTCTCTTGTTCGAGGTCTTCTTCCAATACCAGGTAGTTCTAGTATTGTGCGGAATATCGGCTCTGATCTATTGAGTCGTAGAGACATTTCAATTAAGTTATTATCGTGTAACATTTTGAAAATGTTTTGTCTAATTTCTAATCTATTTTTGGTTAATTCTAAGCTATTAAGGTCTTATTCGAGACTTATGGTCGCACCAGATGAGTTTAGGTGGTATTTGTTAAACTCATAGAGTAATTTCGGATAGGGTACACCGTCTGCTCGTCACGCTATCTTATTTTGGGCCGGATAGATTCGTGCAACTTCTTAGTCTAATACCGATCCTAATCTTACTCTTATATCTACTAGTCTCAGGGTGTTTAACTAGTCTCTGCTAGGCTCAATAGATCTAGAGTATACTGGCTTATTGCGACTGCTGAAGTTCTCTTGGAGAGGCAACTAATTTCTAAGTTAAATTCAAATCTCTCTGGTGCTGAAATTACAAGTAATTTCGTCACTTACAAATAAGTGGGTTGTTAGTTAGATGGATTATGATTGGTTAATATTAAATATTTTACAGTGGTAAAATATCCAATTTATCCAATTATAAAATGTAGTTTAGATCAGGTTCCAATTTAGTTTTTTTAAAATGTTTTTGCCGATGCTTGTTAGCAAGGTTTGCGCCTGTATTGCGAATTGAATTTTGAATACACTTCAGCTATCTATGTCGTCCAGTTAGATCTATCAGATTTAAAACGAGATATAGACTTCTGACTTCCCAATGTGCTCTTTAATTCACACTGATTGGTTGATTCCAAATTTGCTCTTTAATTCACACTGATTGGTTGATTGACTTTTGTGCAGACAGTTTCCTGGAAGAGCTGGAGTTCCAGGGCGTGCGGGAGAAGCCTCAAAACATAGAGGCTCTGGCCAAGGACTCCCTCTTTTCCAAAGACGAAATCAAACTCATCTACCGCAGATTCAAACAGGCACTGTTATTTTTTGGATTTTGAGTCTTTCAAAGGCCCCCTGTTTGGTTGACTAACCTCAAAAATGTCCCTAGAGAGTCGTCGGCGCTAATATAAAAAGATTTAAAGGGTTTAAGGGGCAATCTTTGAAATTAATGCGCAAAAAAGTCATTTTGATCAGTTTTTTTTTCTAAAAATTGTGCAGCGTGGTAAAAATATACGTATTAATAGGAGTTAGGAAGAGCTCATATAGTGAAATTTTTCGACTTAATAAAAAAGTTATGTCCAGTCTAATTGGATGCCAACTTTGAAGAATTCAAAAATTGCCCCATTTTTCTTTATTAACTACTAGAAATTGTTTCAGGAATGCCCAAATGGAATTTTGACAGAGGAAATATTTCGAACTGTTTTCCAGCAATTTTTCCCAATCGGAGGTAAATGTTCACATGACTTTGCAGAAAAACTTAATTTATTTTTCAATAGGCAACTTTTCCCGGTAATTTTCTCTTTTTTGAAGACTAACATGTCATTCATCCGAGATAAAAAAAAGTTAACATACAAGGCTGGTGAACCAAAATTAGGGTTCAAAAAATAGTGCTAAAGGAGATTATGGCAATCAGAATTAAGGAGGAAGAGCCCCCAAAGCCCCCCAAAACCCCCCCTCTCGGCAAGCTACTGATACGGACTCTTTTTTAAGAATAATTTCACGTATCTCCAAAAACATAGTTTGTTCCCTAAATCCGAAACAGATGTGTGTTGTAGATACAAGTCAGTATGCCCACTTCGTGTACAACACCTTCCGACGGAACTCTTCCGGAGATGTCTCCTTCGCGGTGAGCAGTTTCAGTTACTTTCTTCAATTGCAAGTCGCCGTCTTATTTATTCCTTTGTTAGTTTCCTTACACTGTGAAAAGACGGTTTCGAGGTGTTAATTTAATCCTGTTTAATAAGTAACCGTAGTTCATAAAGTTAGTCGGAGACAATAAAATAGCTGTCATCCGAAGGTGACAGACAAACTCCGAAGGTTAAATACCAGTTAGCGCCAGACAGATAAATGAATTTAATAGCACAACTAGAAATGGAACATGAACTAAATTTAGATACTATGACATTTCCCTCCTTGTAAGAATTAATGACTCTAATCAACGTATCCAATGCATCAATGTTAACAGTAATCAATAGGGTTAATAACAAGTTTTGTCAATCAACTACAACACCTTTAGAACACAAACTTTTGAGTTTTTGCCGTTTCACAGCATGCCCTCTCCCTGGACCTCCATAAGATAACAGTTTTTTAAAGTTGTTTATAAGTTTGTTACTCATACTTTCTTTTCTCCTCCTTTTTATTTTGCTCCCGGCTTATCCGTCTTTTGGATGTTATCGATCATGACTGCCCCCATCTTAGTCACTGCGGTTCGTTTTCTTCCCGACCGTCTAGAACTAGTTTCATCCAGTGAACTAGCTGAATCTTGACTTGAGTAGGAAACAAGTCGTTGTTTCCGACCCCGCTTTTTCTCTTTAGTTTCTGGAATTTCTGGAATTTGTTCCGCCTCGCGTTCCGTCTCCTGTGGTGTGATTCCTCCGGTATCTTCCTTCCTTTGGTTTTCCGCGATTTCCTGCTCACGCGCAATTGTGTAGTCTGTTGCTGTCTCGTAATTACTTGGTCGAGTCGTTATGATTTCAGGCTGTATTTGGTCCTGTCCCCCACTAGACGTTCCTTGTCCCTCTTCCCCAACGTTTGTTCCCCCACTTGTCGGTCTGGCTTGGTTCGATGTAATTAGCGGCAAATGGTCCTCCGCGTCCGAGTCTGAGTCCTCCGCGATTTCCAAATTTTGTAATCGTGACTTCTTTCCCATGGTGCTATGGAAAGTTCCCCTGGTGCCTTTTGCGCTGCTTGGCTGGTTACCACACGTTAGTAACTTTCTTTTTAGGTCCCATGGCGTTGGTGGTGCCGCGATTTGTCTCGGCGCTCGTTTCTTCTGATTTTTTGCCTTCTTTAGTGCTACTCCCGATTTTCTAAGCACAGCACCATTTCCCATTTCAATAGTATGCTTACTTTGATTAACTATGTCCGAATTTAATGGTCTATACCTATTGATACTCCGCTCCCCGGTCCTCTGCATCACCACTGCCGGTGTTATTTCTACTGAGTCACTTGGTGCCCGCACAATTCCAGGCTCATCCTCCTGGTTAACGGCTTGATCATCAGCCAATTTCAGTGGTCGTCGCCTATTTTTCAGGTCGTACTCAGTGTCCGATCGGATTCCCCAGTTGGTATCCATAGGCTCCGGCATTGCTTGGGCGATTGGGTCTCGTTCATCTAAACATGCAGATTTTGATCGTATTACATTTTCCCAATTTAGGTTCCGTAGAGTAGGTTTTTTAGTCAAATTTCTTAGGACCGTGTTAGCTTCCCGGCCGTGGTGCGCTTCGAACGGTGTTATGTTGAAGGTGGCGTTTTTAACAAATCTTAAAGCTCCGAGGGCTCTTTCGACCATTCGATCCAAGGGTTCCGGTTTATCCTCCCGCGCATACGTCAGTACTGAATTTTTGCTGCTGCCGATTGTGCGTTCGACTCATCCTGTTGCCCTATGGTCGTTCACTGGCGAGATGAGGATTTCAATTCCTTGTTCATGACAAAATGCCCTAACCTCCTTAGACATATAGTTTGTTCCTTGATCAACTCGAATTTGGCGGGGAACTCCATGGGCAATTATGTATGCTTTTAAAAATTTAAGAATTTTATCCGATCGGTTCGAATTACAGACCATAGCCAATGGCCAACGTGAGAACCGATCCACCGCCACCAAAACATACTTTTTAGACTCCTTCAAGTAGTTAATGGGCCCCCAAAAATCCAGTTGTACCGATTCATTCGGTTCTTTTGGCTCAGGTATTTTCCCTATATCATTCTTCGAACACATGTTTTTCAAGTTCTTACCCACTAATGTGCATTCGTGACAATTTCCGGCGATAGTTGCTAAATTACGGAACATGTACGGGTACCAGATGTCTTTAGCCGCGTCGTACATACTTGATTTCCCGTGGTGATAATAATGTAGCCTATTGGCCACCGCCGCTTGCAAGGTGTTAGGGATCACTAGCCTCTCGTCCATCCACAGGCATCCGTCTCTTACGTGAAATTCCTGAGTATACTGTGCAAAGTACTTACTCATCGCTGCAATTTTTGAGTGTAACTGAGGATCTTTACATTTAATTAATTCGATAATGGCTTGTAATTGTGGATCTGAATTATATTGTGATTCTATGAATCGAAGATTAAACCATTCGGGAAGGGAAGTTTGTTTACTGACGGTTTTGCAATTTCTCGGAATGACGGACTTAACCTTATTTTCCGGATTAACCGGTGGATATCTTTCGCCAGGGTAAACCGACGGAATGGAAATAATAGTATTTGTTTTAGTGCTCCCGTCTTCTGTTGTAACCGCCTGCATATCCACATCAATCTCCTCTACTTCATCGCTACTGCTAATGCTAGGGTGTCGTTCCAAGAATTTTCTGATTTTTTTTTCCATGATTAAAGTGTGTTTTAAATTTTTAGTTTTCGTTGAAGAATTTGGAGAAATTTTGAGTGTTTTTGAAGAATTTAAGTAACTAAAGTTTGCTTGAATAATAGTCCCAACTAAATTATTACAAGACTTAATTGACCTGCCGGAAATGCGATTCGTCGCTCTGTGATTGGTCCAATTTCCATCGCATGATCGTTCGCCCTTTACCGGTCGTTTTCTATTCGATATATTACAACCGCGTCTATTAATAGTAACCGGTGGATACTCGAGTCTATTTTTGGAAAAAGTTTCCTTTTCAAATCCGAGGGCGGATCTAATTCTTCCAATTTTTGCCACCGTAAACATACTATCGTAGGTGCTAACCGGTTGAGGCTCCAAACTGGCATGCCTTGATAGATAATCAGCGAGTCCAATCTTTGCTCCGGGTTTATGCTCTACTTGAAAGTCGAACGGTATAAGACGATCTAACCACCTTGTTAATCTGCTTTTTGTTGTTCCCATTTAGCATTGATACTAGTGCCTTATGATCCGTAACTATTAAAAATTTTCTTCCAAGCACATAGTTGCGGAAATTATCCGCCCCCCACACAACTGCCAGCATTTCTATTTCATTCGTTGAATAATTTTTCTCTGCCTCGTTTAAATACCGGGATGCGAACGATATCGGCCGCCAGCCGTCGGAATTTAGTTGCTCAAGGACCGCTCCGAGCCCGTTATGACTAGCGTCACACACAATTCTTGTATCTCGGTGTATGTCAAAATGCCGAAGTTCTACTATGTTAGCCACCTGCTTTTTCAGGTTTTCGAATGATATTTGACATTCATCGCTCCAATATAATCGTTTTTCCGGCTTAATAGTGGGCGAAATGACGCTGATGATTCCGCCAGCGCCGGAAGATATTTGTGCAAGCTGTGAATGGAACCGATAAAGGATTTAAGTTGTGACACCGTCTTTGGTGCTTTAAGCGATTCGATCGGTTCCATTTTTCGGACGAGCGGTGTTATTCCAGTACGAGTTATTTTGTGCCCCAACCATTCACACTCTCTCCGCGCAAATTGGCATTTAGTGAGCTTAAGCGACATATTCTCGCGATTCAACTTCCACAAAATTCTCTCAATTGTCGAGATATGCTCAATCTCCGTGCCTTTGGTGACCACCAAAATGTCATCAATAAAAGCATGCGCCTGCGGAAATTCCGAAAGGATCGTATCCATCACTCTTTGAAATTCCGCTGGCATGGTCGTAAGGCCGTAGAATCCCGTTTGAAAGCGATACGTGCCCGTTGATTTTCCTCCCACCAGCGAAAAATTGCATTGAACGCTCGTTTCCGGGCTAAGTGGTAATTGACCGTGCGCGTACGTAAGATCCATAGTAGAAAAATATACATCTCCTGGTTTCCGTTCGCTTATCGTTTGTCCTGCCGTATCCATAAGCTCATCAATGTTCGGCATTTGGTATTTATTCTTGTGAACTTGTTTGTTCAGCTCCCGAAATTCTAACGCTAATTTTACTGATCCATCCTTTTTCACTGTTTTTACAATCTGAGAAACAAAATACTTATCCGAACATTCATTCAGCTTTTCAATGTGTCCTTGTTGTAAAAGTTTATCAATTTCCTTATCGACCTTATCCTGCAATGTGATTAGCACTCTACGTCCTTTTTGTTGAATTGGCGTTAACGTTTCGAAAAAATCCGCGTGTACCCTATAATTCTTAATTTTTCCGACTCTGTTAAAAAGGTTTTCAAATTGCTCACTGAAATAGGTCTGCCAGTGGTCTAGTGAATCCGCCACCTCTGTCGCCTCGGCCGCAGATTGATCGCTCTGTACCGACATCGCATTCTCCTCCGGTGCCTTCTGCACTATCTGTAATCCAAGATTTGGCATTAGGTATCTCCCAATAATTGATGGTCTGCTTCCTCCAATCACTCTGATGTTCGCGTTGGTCACCCATCCGTTCGTTTCCAACAATACGTCCATCGTTCCTAGTAGTCGTAAGGGGTTGTTTCCGTAGTCCCTGAACTCATCATCCGTCGGTGCCGGTGCCTTCACCTTGACGCCTGCTGTGCCCAACGTCCGTTTCAATTCCCCAATGGTGAATATTGAAATCGGTGATCCACTGTCTATCCAAAGGTTTGTTTGCTTTCCATTTACTTTAATTGGTAGTCGGGCGCCGGCCACTTTTATTTCTGTTTCTCTCCGAGATTTGATAGCCATGACCACATACTATAGCGTTGCTTCTTTACCGGCGTATTAACCCAGCCAACGGAGTTCTCATGCTGCGAGTAAGTATCCTCCGCGTCGCCTACTTCGCTATTTTCCATATTCTCCTGATTTTGGATTAGTCCCACTGCCGGTCTTCCCCGATTGTTTCGCTTTCCCCTACAAGTCCTCTCGTAATGTCCCGTTTTCCGGCAGAAGTTACACGTTGCATTTTTGGCTGGACAAGTTGTGAGGTGTTCCGGGGTAAAATTGGGTTGATCACAATTATAGCATCTTCTAGAACCACCCCCTCTCATTTCTGCTCGCCCTCTAAATGATCCACGTCCCCGCTGTCTATTGTTTCTGTATCCTCCACGGATGGCTCCCACCGGTTCCGTCTTGATTTGGAACGCTCCAGCTCCGCCGGCAGTGCCACTAGTTCCTCCTCCGGTTACTGATCCGTATGACTTAGCATATTTGTATCCACGTTCATATGAAAGTGCAATACGGTACACCTCCTCTGGTGTCTTCGTCGAGCGACATAACTCATTTTGAGCCTCCCTATTGTTCATGTTCACAATGAACACATCCCGCAAAATCCTGGTCTCCAATGCTCCAAAATTACATCGGGCGGCCAGCCCACTTAACACTGAGTGGAACTGTTCCAGCGATTCTCCTATTTGTTGCTTCCGTGCCAATAGTTGGAATGTCTCGTAACTTTCGTTCCGTTCCTTCCTGAATTCTGTTTCAATAGTATCCAAAACTCTGGAGTACCTTGTTGTAGATAAATCCAGGTGTGGTTTCCTCTTATGTAGCTCATCCTGTCCTTTCTCCCCCAGACACAAATACAAGTTCGAGATAAGCGTTTGCTCCGACGCCAGGCGATTTTTCCCGTCTACCTCCTCTGGTAAATCTGTAACCTGCTCTGCGGTTAAGGTACTGGCATAATAGAAATTCTTTGGGTTTATACTATGTTTGGCCACCATCCCCCATTGAAAACGATTGAACCAAAACTCCCATAGCATTGGTGGCTCTGCAAACGTCGAGGGCCAAAACGATGTAATCCCCAGCGGGTTTTTCCCCCCATTTTGGCCTGTTGGCTGCGCCATGTGAAAAGACGGTTTCGAGGTGTTAATTTAATCCTGTTTAATAAGTAACCGTAGTTCACAAAGTTAGTCGGAGACAATAAAATAGCTGTCATCCGAAGGTGACAGACAAACTCCGAAGGTTAAATACCAGTTAGCGCCAGACAGATAATTGAATTTAATAGCACAACTAGAAATGGAACATGAACTAAATTTAGATACTATGACAACACATAAAAGACAAATTTGCGCATATCAGGCCAAGGCCGTGAATGTTCGGACTGCCGTTTGATGTCAATGGACTGGTGCGCGCTTCAAAAAATGATGAAGTTTTCAATTATTAAATTCAAAAAATAAAAATGATTTAATTTTTTTGAATAATTGAAAACCATGCATCCAAACGCTATTTAAAGTACACAGTGATTTTTTCGCCTGTATGAGTTAAATTTTTCGCTTTTAACTCTTAATTTTACAAAAAAGATCACAGGTGAAATATCTGTCAAAGTTTCAGCTCGAGCTAACAATACCTTTGGCTAATATAAAAAAAGTCGAATTTTGCAAACTTAAAAGTCGAATTCTATCTTTTAAGATAGGAGAAAAAAATCACCATGAGAACAAATATTCCGTCAATTTCGGAACTAATAGGTTTTAGTAAGAACTAGGTTTTAGTTCGGAACTAGTTCTGTTTTAGTAAAAAAAAATACTAAAACAGACCGGAATATACAGTTCCTCCTAATTTTCAATGGTCGGAACACCAAAATCAATTAGAAAGCCCCACCTATGTATATTTATATGGTAGCAGATTTAGCGGGCCAACCCCCTCCCCCTCTCAGAGATTCAATCCCCAGTCTGCCTAAAGGGTTTCCCATTATTACTGTCTTAAGACCTCTATTTTCTGGAGATTAATTTCATCTGGTCCGCCCAATCTGTAGATGCATTCATTTTCATACTAAAACTTCTGATAGTTACTTTTCTAGACAAAAAAGTAACTGTTGTTAGTTTTTATTTGCCAGTGTTGCGCTTCTTGAGAAATTGCCAGTGTTGAGAAATTTTACTATGGGAGAGATTAACAAAAATTACTATGGGAGAGACCATTATTTGCTTTTCCTTTTTTGTAAAAACTGTTGAAAAACAAGCGCGGCAAATCTATAGTTCTTATGGGTTCTATATGGATTTAAGAAATGTTAAATTTGGATCAAATTTTATTTATTTAAAAAATTGAAAATTCAAAAACTTATTTTGCAAAATTTATACAGCAGCAGAAAAACTTGAAATAGATGTGATTTATCAGCAAAAATTGATTGGTTGAAAAACAAATTATTCCATTGTCTTGAAAAAGGCATAAATTCTATGTCAAAAAAGTTTTTCTATTTCAAAAACGAAACGCAAAACCTCGAAAATCTTCATGTTTGATCAGTAGTGGGTTTGAGGGGTGGGGAGAACGCGCCCCTCAGGATTCAACCCCCTGACTACCTAAAGGGTTTCACCTTTGGCACTTTTTTAAGACCTCCATTTTTGGCTGGCCGACTCTAAAGTATTTCTAAAGACGCCATGGTCACCAAATTCTGCTAATTTTGAGGGTGGGTTTGCACGCCTAAAAACGTCCAAACTTTGTCCGAATTTTTTGAAAAAGGAATGAAGACGCTTTTTTGAGGTGATTTTATAAAGTTTGGTATTCTAAAAAAGGTCAATAAAAACGTTTCCGAATTTTTTTTTTGAAAATCCGCCCCCTCGAGAAAATCCTAGATCCGCCCTATATATATGTATAATCCAAATTAAGCGCTTAGTTTTTGAGCGCTAAATATAAGCCAAATTCAGCGCCTAGCGTTTAATCATATGTTGCTAAGTTTCATCTCAAATCGTTTTTAAAATTTATTTTTCATAATTCAGTGCAAACTTTGAAATTTTTAGTGATAAATTGTTGACAATCGTGTCACTTAAAGCTTGACAAAGTATTGATCTGATAAACAAAAAATGGACCATTTTTTTGGACAAAGAGGGAAATTTTTTGTAGTGTTCTTTTCGTAATCTGAATGACGACAGAATACGTAGCGCTTCAATTTGATATTTTTTTCCTTTGTCAGTAAAATATTAGTCACAAACAATTCAGCTACAACTCGTTTTTATTTGTTTGTATCCAATAATCTGTATCATCGCGCCCTAAATACAACAGCCCTTAACTCAAAATTCAACAGCCCTAATAAATAATAAGTTCCACCAGCTGATTTCTCATCAGAACCTAAACAAGTCTAAGTTCAAAAAAAAATTTAAGGTTTTTTCAACAATTTTTTCGAATTTTGCGGTCTTCAGAGGAAATTTGCGGATCAGGATCCCAATAGCGGTGTCTGTGGAATCCACCGTCATTACATTTATCGAGCTTGACTTTGTAATCTCGATCACTTTTTTCCAATACCTTTGTTGTATCTCGGAGCTTGTCAAATTATTCTTTCCAGAGTTTTCTGCGCACCCTATCCTTCATGACAAAGGGGTCTGCGAATGAGAAGTTGTCCTGGGTTTTCAGCCTCTACGATATCGACCGGGATGGAGTGCTGAGTCATCACGTAAGTTGTCATGTGTTCCGTTACCCCGATAACTAAATTTACAACAGGTTATAATAAAGAGGCCTTATGCACGTGAAAAGTTACTTTCAGCCCTTGTGACTTTATGACGTTTTTAAATAGGACGAAATGCAGCGATGGAACTTCCAGTTATCAAATATTCTAGCCTAGTAATCAAAATTTTTTTCTTATGAAAAGAAATAACAAAATGCCAAGTTTGTTTGAAAATTCAAAAAATATCCTCTATCTAAGTGGTATGTCTGACTTTTTGCTTTTTTGCCTTAATCATTCTTTTGGGTATATTTTTGTTTAGGATCTGAGATTGATTTTGGAGTCGATGTACTTCATGGTGGGAAAGGACATCGAGGCAGAAGAGACCAAAATTAAAGCCCAAATCAACGAAATCATTGAGGTACATATGACAACCGTGTGTAATTAAATCTATTACTTAAAACAGTCTTTTTAATTTTACGCCCGAAATCAAAATCTTGAACTAAAGCTACAATGTGATTGGCCAGAATTAACCAGTCAAAATTAAACACCATCTCATAATGTTTTGTTTGCAATTTTAAATCGATTTATAAATAAGCCGAATTGGTCAAAAACATAGAACGTTTGGTTAACTATTCAAAATTTCTTCAAATAAGCTGTAAAGCTTTACTGAGACCAAAAAAAAAAATACAAAACTAGCTCCAGAAAAAAAATGATCACCCTCACATTTTCTCAAAATTCGGCTTCGTTAGAAATCGGCTAAAAATACAAACACAAGAAATATGAGTGGAATAATTAAGAAGACCCAAACAGTCGAAGGTTCCATCACAGAATATATAAACTAACAAAAAGTTAAGCTAATTCAGGTTGAAAGTAGCTTGAGTTTTGTACCTGTTCGATTATTCTTACATAACTTTTATGACTTTTTTTTTACCAGGGAGCGGAAAAAAAAGTAAATTTTTGGCCGGGAAAATTTTTTTGGGGGGCAAAAAGTGAAATTTTTTTGGGGGACAAAAAATTGTCATCTTTTGTCTTATAAACGCATAAACCAACTATTCTTTCTGACAATCACGAAGTTTCTGCCTCAAAATACCAAAAAAAAAAGTGTTTCAATTTCACAGGATTTCATCCTTGCATAAGCAAAATGGCTGAATTTTTATCACAAATTCCAGTGTATGTTTTTTGAAAATTTTTGCAGTTGTTTTGGCAAGTAAGGCAAAGTTGACTGGTTTTGTCCATTTTTTCTTAATTTAGAATGAAAAAGTAAAGAAAAAAATTGTTAAAAACACTTTTTTCCGCTCCCGGGTATTACTCACTGAAAAAAAACTAAATGATAATTGAATCAATTTTAATTGCAAAGGAGTGTTGAAAATCAATTGTATGACAACAATTTAGGTAAAACGACTAGAAACTGATTTCAACGGTGTTCACACTTTTCGCCCCTTATGAATTTATTGGCACATTTCGCCTCACACACATTTCGCCCCGCAAATCGTCAACAATTGAAGCGCCGATTAATTAATTGTGTACTAAGCTAGGGGCAAAATGTGTGAGGACCATATGCGCAAAACATTAGTTTTAGCCAAACCAGTTTAAAATTTTGCAATCAAAGGGTTCGCACGATGATAAAAAGTTAACTTAAGTAAAAACATTCTCAAGTCAAATAGTAGGATCAACGATTTTGTAGAAGTTTGTGGATGCAAATTAAAATTTTGCTGCAAATAACTTTTACAGATTCTTTCCAGATCAAACATCAGGGCCAAAACCAATTGAAAGCATACATTACAACTGTTTATCTCGTATAATTGTGTTCAAACAATGAAGCAGTAAAAAATTCAAAAATCACACAAAATTCAAATTGATTCAGAACCGATTGAAATGGATGATTTTTACTTTCGATCAATTCAAATCTGAGTTGGATGGATATTTATAAAAAATAAAATCTGTACAGAATCTCTTGCATTTTATTTGTTGTCATTTTGGTGCTTCCGGTGGTAGAAAAAAGAGAAGCAGCCGCTAGCCCAATTTTGGGAACTATTTTCCCAATTTGGGCAACAATTTCTGATTAAGGAGGATCAAAGTAACAATCAGATCACTTTTTTGTCAATTTTGCTCTGTTATCTATATTACCTAATAACTTACCGTATATGTTTTTAAATGCGGGGTTTGCTCATATGTGCTATCCAAAAATCCGCTCAAATTACCCCATTTTGGATTCTATTTTTTTGTTTGGTTTCGTGAGAACCCTAGCTAGATGATTTGTCCCGTCTATTTCCTAAAAAACAAAAGCAATTGCGAGATTAGAACCTACGCCTCAGAGGTTGGTTGTCGAGTTTGTACCCGCTAAACTAACTCTTGCGAGCTCAGATTTTAAAGTAGAGAATTAAGATGCGTACTGTGAGAATTAAAGCACACACTGTACTTCTGTTGTTACTTAGCTACCACGACAATTTTGAGGGACCAAACAAGTAAACTAGTATGCCATTTTGATCTACTTAACAATATTTCCCTATCTTTCAAGAGAAGGCGAAGGAGATTATAGAAATTTTAGCAAAATATGTAAATTTTTCGGCTCAGCAGAATGCAGGAAATGTAACAGTCTCAAAACTTAGCAAGTTCTAATTTGCAACATTTCTAATATTCATCCAATAGAAATAAAATCTACGGAACAATTACTGCCATGTTTCGACGGCAACAAAACAGTTTTAATGTAGAGGGGGTCAGTCTTGTTAAAAATCCCCCTTCGTTTCAAGACAGAAGTTGTTATCTACCAAATAAAATAAACTTTTTGAGCAATCAGAAGACAGGAAATGTAAAACTCTTTAAGTTCTAGGCTGCAAGCTTTAAATTGCATCAACTGTATCCTTAAACAAATAGAAACATACCCTAAAAAACAAATAATGCTTGTTTGGACAGCAACAAAATTGTTTTGGCCATGGGGTTTTAGTCTCGATTACTCTTTTTTCCTCTCGTTTTCAAGAAAACATGGTTGTTTGTTATGAAATATTTTCAGTAACATTAGTAGATTTTTTCACCAATCAGATTGCAGGAAATTTAGAACACTCAAAGTTTAGCAAGCTCTAAATTGCAACTGCTGTAACATTAAAAATTGAAAATCATCTCTAAGTAACAAATAGAGCCGTGAATAGACGGCAAACAAACACTTTCATTGGTTAGGTACTAAAAAATAGACATGTCATAAACTATACAACTACTATATTAATCAATCAGATTCAAAAACAGGAAGCAACTTAGGAAGTAAAAATAGATTAATGATTTATTTCCTAAGTTTGCTTTCCGTTATCGATTATGATAAGTAAATATAGTATTTGTCTATTTTGGACCGGTATGAAAAAAAAGTTGCCTACTTTTTAACCGCTGTTCATTTTCAATTTGGAGGGAGAAATTTTTTAATTTTTTTGCAGATACCATAGGGGATTGTTAAGTAGAAATACCTATTTGAGCCATGACGCATAGTTACTTGAAAAAAAAGTTTAACAACTGTTTTTTTTTTCAGAAGATGAGCACCCACCCAGAAAACCGCGAAATAACGAAAGACGAGTTTATTCTTTACTGCTCGCAGGTATGTAACAAAAACAGGCCCCAGATTTTAGTTTAGTAAAAATACCCATTTTAGTTAAATAAACAGTTCCTTAAAAACTATCGATTTAATTGAAAAAAACTTAATTAAAACTCGCGTTTTAACAAAAATTTGCTGCAGTGACAGCAAAAAAGTTATTTTCAACGAATTATCTCTCAGAAAAAAAACGTCTGAAAGAGTCTGAAAGAAAATCCGAACATTTCATTTGCTGTAACTTTTACCTGGAAACAATCAATTTTTCAGTTTATTTCTCTTTTTTCTCAGAAATATTTAGTTAATTATTAAAAATAGTTATTTGAGTATAATCGGGGGCTTGAACAAACCATATATATTTATGTGTTACAAAAAATACTCGGGTACGGTTAGTCCGTGCGTTATCATTCTGCTAACTATGTTTTGAAATATTTATCTCACAGATGGAAATGGAACTGACTCAACAGACTGTTTCTGAAACAATTTCTGAAGAAAATGTTTCAGTTAAGTTATTTTCAAATCAGTCAGTGATGGTCTAAATTCTGTCATTACTTTTGTAGCGTTCATTTTTTGGTTATCTACAAATTGCTGGACTATTTTTGCCTCTGCTTCAAATTTTTGTTGAGGAGTTTTTCACTATTTTAAGAAAAAACTTTAAAAATTTAACGACAACTAAAAAAACAAAAGTTATCTTTTGTGCGTTTGTTTCAGAACTCTCAAATCGACCAGTCAATACAATCATACACATGCGGGCTTTTCTAGCTATGTGACTTCCGAGAAAATAACGCAAATGAACAATTAAAACTCAATTTTTTATAATATAATTGCGTTGAAAAATTCGAATAGTCACACATATCGAAAAATGTAAATATTTGATTAAGTGTAAAATTGATGTAGCTTATTTGTGATAGTAAATTTGTTCTTTTGCTCAAGTATTTATAGATGTTAGTTTAGTAATTGATGTTAGTTTTAGTAGTTTTATTAAATTTAACTATCATTTCGTATCAAAGTTATTTGAATAATAATATATTTTTAGTTTGAAGGCATTTCGTGAAATGTGTACAACTGAAATCAATCCGAAATTTGAGCCCACTTCGCCGAGCTGAAAAAAACTTACCATTTATGGTATTTGCGAAGACTTCAGAAGGCAGTGATCTTAACTTCAGCTGCAAAGTTTCAGGATACCCAGCCTACAAATAAAAAAGCAACTCTTCTCACTCTTTTTTTTTATCTACAGCCCTGCAATTGACTAAACTACCACCACGTCAAGCTCCTTCTCTAATTACCCCCTCAAGTACCTGAAAAAGCTCCTTTTGTTAAGAAACAAGCCCTTTCTTGAAAGATTATAACTTTGCGTACTTAATATCAGCCAGCATGCAAGAAGCTGCTTCGACAGAAAAAAATATTTGGGCCATTTTTTTTCTATAATTAACTATGTTATATTTTTATTTGTGTTGTGGTCAAATTAGTGGAATATATAAAAGCGAAACGTTGTAATAATGCCACTCAAACCAAAGGCCCAGAAATTAACAAAAAAGTGCGTATTATAGAAAATCAACGGAAAACTACCACCCAAAATTAAATAATACCGCCCAAAATAATACCTGCTTTCAATTTTAACTTGAACTAAACTTTTTGAAATTAATATTAGTTTTCATCCCCTTTTTGAAGCAACAAAAGTATAAATGTGCCTAGTGGTGCCTAACAAGAGTAGACGGTTGCTGTTTAAAACACACTCATGAAAAAACTTTTAAAAAAGTTTTTTTTTTAATGTCGTGTTTTTGTGCGTGGTGTAATGAGAGAACTGCACAAACATGTAGAAAGTTTAGCGAATTATACATAATTGACAACAGTTCTTAGCAAAAAGAGTAAATTTTCAAAACTTTTAAGTTTTTTCTAATTCTTTTGAGCAAAAATTTTTTTGCACAATAATGGAGAACAAAAAGAAAAATTTACAACACACCCAAAGACAAAATTCCTCCTCATCTTCAACGGTGGGAACAAAAAATTTTTTTAATGGTTAAATTTTATTCCCTTGGCAGCCCTCAATTTAGAATTTGTTATTTAAACTGAAAAATTAACCTCAGGTTTTGTTTTGAAGAAAGCAATTTGTTATCTTCAAATAAAAAACTCGAAAGTTGAGATTGAAAAAATTTTCCATTCAAAGCAATTGACGCAGCATTTACATTAGCAGAAATCTTTGTTTTTTGTGCGTAGCATGATGAAATAACTATACAAACACGTAGAAAAATTAGTGAATGAAGCATAATCGACAACAGTTTCTGCGAAAAAAAGTTTAAATTTTCAAAACAAGGTTCTAAAATTTTTTCTATACTCTGCCCTAATATTTTAAAAATTTTAGAAAATAAAATTATGCTAAGAAAGCGCTAAATGAAGAAGCTCTTTAAACCTTCAAATCGGAATTTTTCGTCACTGTGAAAAATTTTGAAGTTTCTTAAAATGTGGTTCGAATAACAGCTAAAAAGTTTTGTTGATGCATTTCACTCGACTCATTCCAATGGCTGATTGTAGTACCCAATTTTGCAAGAAAAATAAAAAGAAAAAACTAAAACACGTCCAGAGACAAAAATTTTGCTCATTTTCATTTTTCGGAACAATGAGAATAATTGGTAACAGTGCATGTAGCAAGTGTTTTTCTGACCGCAGAAGTTAAAATTATAAACGTCATAGCCAATCCGCACCACAGAAATTGAGGAGATATAACAAATTTCAGCGTGCACGTAGGTAGCACGTAATTTTTTGAACACAGAAAATTAAGCTAATATACAAAATTTTAAGAAATTTTCAATTTTTCTTTCAGATTTTTATCAAAAAATTATTTTTCATTCAGTGTTTTTTTGACAAATCAAAATCAATTGAAGTACAGCACTGAAATAATTATATGGGTGTAATTTTTGTTAAACTTATTCTGATAACTTGAAAAAAATATATAGCTTTTTTTGGACTCAGACAAGATGTTTTGACATTTTCTGAAACTCGAATCACGACCATCAGGGCTTTAACATGATAGCACAGCTGACAAGTTCCAGTTTTTTTTTTATAGAACCTTCAAATTATTTATCGTAAATTTAGGATCGTTGCGTTTAGACTTTTAAAAAATCTAATTTTGTGGCAGTTTTTAACTTTAAATCTCAACTTGTAGTCGACTACAAATTTCATTTTGTTGGGCAAATTTTTGATTTTGCTCGAAATAACGTCAAAAACGAGAAAAAAATGAAAAAATCAGCTTTTCTGATACAAAACTAACTATAGTTGAGAATTTTTGCTCCTTTCTTCGCCCCGATTCAAGTTTTTGTTTTTGTCATTAATGCTAAACGAGAAGGCTTGATATACTTCTATGAACAACCAGACCAATACGTTTATAACTGATATGGGAAGTTTTAATTTTCGGTCTGAATTCATAACTGCTGAATCTAAACAAAGAATCCGACACGTCTTTTGAACGAGTTTGGTCGGATAGTGGATACATGTTTTCTTTTTTAAAACTGCTATTATTTCTAAAGAAAGTCAGATATATGTTGGGGCCGTTTTTCTCCAGAAACGTTTTGAAATTCCAGTTCAGTCAATTTATTAGAATTGATCAGGCCATCCTTCTAACCGTACAAATTATACGTAATAGACCTATTCAATCGTAAACGCGAGTTGCTTGAGTGTGTGATATGTCTGAACATATCTAAGCTAACTGACAAACTAAGAACAAGAACTGTTAAAAAACTAGAATTTTCTTCCAATAAATAAAATACAATCAACAACCTATGCTGTTATCTTTCAACATGCATCAGGCAGAGTGAACATACTTCTCACATTCAAGTGTCAAACTCGGGATATCTGTCCCGACCTTGACAGGTACAACTAATTGATCTCAACAAGACATATTACAGCTACAGCTAAACACGGTACGCTGAGCCGTGCCACACTGCCCCTCCTCAAAAAAATTACAAATTAATTCAGGTATTTGTTTAGCAACAAGATTTTCACAGTAACAAAACAAGTTTTCTAATGTTTATGTTTGACAAATCAGAGTTTTGGTGTACTCCTCTTAAAAACTTTTATCTTTCTCCTGATAGTGGTGAAGTATCCAATTCGCCTTCTGATATAGGGACTGAATCGTCCAGTAAAGGTCTCTTAGGAGTCGTTTCCTCTACTGCTGTGATCGCATGCCTGACTGGGCTGCCAAAGAACTGAGTCTGGCGCTTATTTTGTCCAGATGACCTCAATGAACTGATTTGAACTGGACTGACAACTTGGCTGGCGAATTGACGGGATTTGGAACGGAGGCAGTTGGTTTTAAAACGTAGCGATATCGAACTCTCTTCACCAAAGTTAGGCAATCTGAAGGTTTCGGTTGTGAACTTGATTGGAGTTTGTCTTCGGATGAATTTGGGATAAGGTCTCCTGACTTCTTTATGAGTTCTGAGGATTCGAGCGCCTTTTCTTTTTAGAAGGAGACACGACATTCTTTTTGACCGGCGAGAATGTTACAACCGGGAGTGCAATCAACCATCCTGAACTTGAAGATGTATCCGTCAAATCGACCAATTGGGCTGTTTTGTCATAGAGGAGACCTGGAGCGTCCAAAGGCTGCGGTGCAGGTTTCGGTGCAATACTGCGTAAATTTGAGGTGGTCTACTGGAGATGTATGTTGGGCCGGTCTGGAAAAATTTGGAAGCGAAGATTTGGAATTTGTCTCCAAATTTCGTTTCCAAGGCGGATTTGGTGGAAGAAGGAGGTCCTCGTTTGAGAACGATGAAGAAAAGACCTCTTTTTGGCAGAGGTCTTTTCGCCCGCTGTTGATATGGAGGAAGACTGTTTGCCTAAAACTCTAGAACTATTAACTGACTTTAATCTGATAGAAATATGGTTCTTCCAAATAATTTTACTTTTTTATAAGATAAAAGTGTCTTTAGTAATTTTAGATACTTTCTCCGAGTTGTTCCAGATTTTCGATCTGAAAGTTTCCCGAAAACTTTGACCCGATTGGGTTACGATAAAAGAACATCTTCCAATTTACTTGTGATTTTCACAGTGGGTCTTTTGGTCGAAGACGACCGAAAGTGAAAAGAAGTCAAGTTACTCATAAAGGATGCGGCTAATAACGCATTCCTATTTGATAAGGCGTAAGGCTCCCTTGTCTTGTCTTTCTAAAGGGTTGTTTTTGGACCATCCAATTGCTGACAGGTTGAGCAAGAGATTCTAGCACTTTGTATTGAGTTGTATTCGCTATTGATGACGATTTCGTTTTGAACTGGGGGCGCAGGTCTCTGCTATTCTCCCCCTTTTGCACGAATTGGAATCTTCGGTGGCTATCGTAAGGTTCACGTTGTTCCTCTGCGTTTAGGGCTTCTCTGACCAAGTGTTTCTTATCTAAGTCAGCTTTTAATCTTGGGTTATCTACAGTTAAAGACAGGATGTCTTCGGTTTTTTTTAACCAAAATGGCGTTCAAAATGTGACATATTAACCACTGAGGTTTATTCAATTTGATGTCAACTATAAAATAGTTGAGAGCTTCCTGAAATTCTGGTAGGTTATCCTCTAATTGCATTGCACTCCCTTTACGTTTTAGTGTCTGAATGAATCTTACGAAAGCACATCCTCTCTGTTCACCACCCGGGCAGAACATTTGTTTGATGCCATTTTCGGTGCAAAATTTTGATACTTTTTTATTTTTAAGACACGAATACTGGTCAGTCTTAATAGTTTTTGGGGTAGAATGGATATTGATATAACTAGAGAAAATTGATGATTTTTGTATGCTTGTGGTACGAGTCAACATGACAGTAGGTTGTTTTGAAGGGTTGATTGCGACCAGTATATAGACCAAATTTCTTTTTTCATCTAAGACGGGCCGGCGTAATTCAATTGCAATTCTTCATTTACTGAGGATGAAGCAGGTAGAGGTTTTGAAAAATTAAATACACTACAAGCCTTTAAGTTCTTACCAAAGTTGGAGGCTTGGACTGAATGTTTGCAGATGTTGATAATGTCCCTGAAAATTCTGGGTCACCAGATGTATTGGCGGCGTCTATCATGGCATCTTTGCCCGGGTGTGCTCTTGGAAGTCTGGCAAGTACTGCTCGTTGGAAGCATTGTAGAATTGCAATGCAGTTGTCGATCACGATACATTCGTCAATGCCTGCAAAAAAAATCCAGAAAGTTTTGATGTAGGGATAGATCCAGTAAAATCTTTCATAGTCTATCGCATCCACTGCTCGTCTCATAAGATTCAACGTTGGGTCTTCCGAAGTAAATTCCGCGCGGAAATCTGGGTCGAGAATTCCCTTCAAACCCCGCAGCGATTTCTTGTCCTCCGATATGACCGACTTATGTTTTGCCAAGATCTTCAATACTGAGTGATGTTAAGCTTATCTCGCTAAATGAACTGTGGCTAGAGCTGTCGCATACTTCTGGCGTAAGGAGACGATTTTTGTGTTAATCGGCATTCGTCTTGGGCGTCTTGCTGATAATACCCGCACCTGAGATCTGGATCGACCGAAAACTAGATTGGAGAGAGAAGCGACTTTGTTTAGTTAGCTCTCAAAACTTTCATCGCAGTGGGAGGTCAAATTTGCTCTTCGAGTTTATATTACTGAAAAAAGGAGGTTTGATTATTTACAAGAACTGGTTTCTGCCTTCTGAAATGTTTGCAGATTTGTAATGAAGGGTTGGATTCAAGTTTGTAATGATGCGTAGGAGTAATGGACTTCCGATAGGAAGTGATGAAAAAATTTGTAGATGAGTTTTTATAAATCCAAATTTGCATAAAACGTTCTGATCGGTTGAAAAGCGCGGTGCATAATTCGAATCTCTCTAGTAGAAATGCTGACCGATTATTGCTAAAATTTGACTGAATAAGGTTGAAAATTGGGATCTGACGCCCTTTTGTGGGTTGATGCTAAATTAAATACTGGAATTTGATTGGTACAGAGTTTTGGATAAAAATCGGTCGCCCTCTTGAGGAAAATTTCCAAATAAAATAGTAAATCCACTGGCAGGGATTCTGACGCCCTACTGCAGAAACTAACACAAATGTACTCTCGAATTTGATTGATTGGGACAAGAGGTTGAAAAAATTGCGCCCTCTTGCGATTAAAAGTCAGTAAATTTCAACGAATCTGTCTGGTTGAAACTTGAGTCTTGGCAATGAATCTCGAGAATTTAATTGAATTCTCGTCAGTACAATCCGAACTAGAAAAAGAACTGAGTTTAGAAGCTACTGCAGAATCTAACACAACTGCAGAAACTAACACACTGCACAAACCCTACTGCAGAAACTAACACAAATGTACACTCGAATTTGATTGATTGGGACAAGAAGATTAAAAAATTGCGCCCTCTTGCGATTAAAAGTCAGTAACTTTCAACGAAACTGTTCAGCACATTCCGAACAAGGAAAAAAACTGAGTTTAGAAGAATTGTTGGTTAGGATCATCCGAAAGTTATGTGAAGATGGACGAATAAAATTAACCTGTTGGTGAATTTATTCTGTTCGATTTAGCAGACAGATCCTTCGGATGTCTATAGTATCGCACGCTCCAAACAATTTTTCTAAGGATTCAACTACAAAAAATTGTCGCAAATAGATGATTGGGCGGCTTCTGAGAAGTTTTTTCGATAACTAGTCCACAATGACAAATCTGGAGCCCGCAATATAAATTGCGCTCAAGTCGAATTGTAAAATCCTGTCGGCCAATCTAGTGAGCCTCGACTGATAAATCTTGTTTTCACGGTTGGTTTTAAGAGTCGATATGATGACTTAACGGTCGGGAGGACCTCAAACTGACTGCCTAACAAGTACTTTCTAAAAAGTTTGCACGACACTACAATTGCTAAAAGTTCGAGCTCGTCAGTGGTAAGTTTGATTTTTTGGTCATTTAAGAATGTGGAAGAGAACATTATAGGTACCCAGGACCCATCTTTGAGTTCGCGCGTAGCTTCAAAGGCTGATTGTTGGCCAGGGCTCTTCATAAATTTTAGTTTAATTTCGGTTTTTAAAGATGTTCCGAGTTGGTCTGTTTATCTCTGAAGATTTGGGAGGAAATTTTGCAAGTGATTGAACTGCTTTAGGGTTCTAGATGCCTACAAATCAAGAACTGTTTGTAATTTAGAGAGTTTTGGTGTGTAGCCTACGTCGCCGTATTGAACAGAACTAGGATTTTTCCGTGCCAAAAGTTCACATTTTTTTTTAAATTTTAGGGCAAAAGCCTACGAAACAAACAACACCGCAAATGTTCTGGATCTTGTTGTCCATTGCTTTTTGAAACTCTTTCGGCATGTCAGTAAGGCCGTAATATGCGTTTTCAAAACGATAGCGTCCTGTAATTTCACCGCAAACTATGGTTAAATAGCAATGACTTCTGATAAGGTCGGTGAGTTGGAGATGGAGAAAAGCTTATTTTAGATCTAAAGTTGCAGTATTCTTCTGCTGTTGACTCAGAACCTTCACTAATATTGTGAACGTTATCTTTGGAAATGCATTTGACGTTTTTCAGGGGACATATTTGAGGGACAAAATTTTGATGAAGAAGTTGAAGGATTAGAGACCATTTGTCTCTGAAGAGTTGATGCGGTCACGTAACCCTCTTGCTGGAGCAGAGCGGATTTCAGCGTCTCTTCAGAGGAATTCCGTTTGAATACATAGTTTTTTTTGGTTTTTTGCAGTAAGAAGGTCTCTATCCTTTTCTTTCTCGTTCGCAATGCACAATCCGCACTGGGCTGTTTGGCCTAATAAGCGCTAAAAAAAATGATTCAAATCCCTTTTTTCGGATTGATTGGAGTTGTATAAATGCATCCTTTCAACTATTGTGATTCTTCTTCTTCTTGAAAAGAAGTTCACAATGCTCACGGAAAATTTGAAAGCTAGTTTTGGCTTTATTTATATGAGCGGTGTTTTGTTTAAAAAAAGTTTCTTAACTTCAGATCCTAAGGAAAAAAAAGAAACTGAACTTAAGTCTCTGATAGACTTCGAAGAAAATAAGATAATTACATTGGGACCGGTTTTTGGTCCTTTCTTTTGTCTTTCCGTGTTCTGTTCGTTTGTTTTCCGTAATTCAGATTGGTTTCTCTTTTTCTGATTTTCGATGTCAGTGGTTGATTCGGATTCACCTGGCTTTTTTTGGTTATTTTTGAGGGTCGTCGAAAATCCCTTAATGTAAGAGGACATTTGGGTCACAAAAAATTGCCTAACCCAAAACTCTCAAAATAAATGTGTGTCAGATCTTGGTTTTGGCCAGTTAACGAGAACTCCCAGTAGATCACACTTCTCAACAAGATTCATAACTGCTGGCTCGCCATGTGATATGTCTGAAAATATCTAAGCTAAATGACTAAACAAAATAAGAATTGTTAGAAAACTAGAATTATCTTTGGGTAAATAAAATAAAAATCTTTAATCTATGCTGTTATTTTTCAATATGCATCAGGCAGAATGAACACAATACTCACATTCAAGTGTCAATCTCGGGATACCTGTCCCGACCTTGCAACGTACATTCAATTCGTCTAAGCTAGACGTAATAACAAAGTGAAGTTGAATTGTCAGCGCTCAATTGTATAATTTTTTCAAATTGGAATGAAGCAAAAACAGTAAAACCTATTACCAAATTTTGCGGCGGGGCTTATTATAATATAAATTGAATAAGGTTCTTGTAAACAGTTTTTAAGTTCATCAAAGTTTTTTTTACAGAGCAATTGCAACCTTCATGCCAGCTGTTTTGTTTTTCTTTCAATTACGTTTTCTCAAACAGGAGTCTTTCGTTTTTGGGGAATTAAAATTAATTGGTTGATCACGCTGCTTTTCACAAACTTTCCAAACTAAACATCAGATCGGATTTTGCAAATTTGGATTAGTATTGTTGGTTGTTTTTGAAATAATCTAGAAACGCTTTTCAAAAACTTATATATTTGATTTGTTCTTCGAGCTAAAAAGCATCGATTTTGATTTTGAACAGACAGGTGAGATCAAACTTGTTTGATTCAGCTGTGTTGCAAGTTGTTCTATACATAACTGTGGTCAATTATTACTCAGATTTATTATTCAATTTAAATGTTTTATCAGTGCGTCTATCAGAAATGTATTTGGCTTCAAACTGCTTGTTTTGTTTTGACGAATCAAAAGTTCATTTTAATTGATATGTTTAATTCCAGCTTCCCAAATACTTTTAAATGAACTAGGCTTTTAAAATTTTTGCATAACTTTCCAAAAACTTGACTCAATAGCTATCGAGTCAAAAAAAATAAACATTTTGTACATCGTAATTATGTCTTCAAAGTTGAAGTTTCTGATTAACCTTCAAAAATTCCTTCTTATATTTTGCTTAATATTCGATTTCTGCGGTGGAACGAAATATTCTTGCGTAGATTATAGCGAATGTTATAGTTTCTTCGACAACGCAACTGGTCTTTATTCGACAGTCGGGCACTACTGCTGCGGTAATAAGTGTCAATACGATCAATGCGCCGAGTAAGATTATAAAATTTAAAATTTTTAGCAAACGTTTTATCTTAAGTTTTAGTAATATATATATAGTATTTCAATGTTTTTTTTTCTTGAATCAGCTCACTTTTAGTCAAACATTGCCTTTTCGAAAGCCTTACAAAAACATATTAATTCGAATCATTATCATGCAACGGCCAAACTTGTCGAAAACTATGATGACCCCCTAGCAGTGAAATTTCGACGTCCCTGGAACAATTTTGCGCACTTTTTCGAAAGTCCGCGACTTTCAAAAAGACTCTGTCCGTCGCCGCATACCGTTTTCAGACTGGATTTTGTAGTCGCGCCCCGGCTTAAAGTCTTTTCTTAAAGGGCGCTGTCAGACTTTCCTTATGTCGCGCTGTCAGTCTTTTCTTAAGCCAGGCTGTCAATCGTTTCTCAATCCGCGCCGCCAGTCTTTTCTCAAGTCGCCCTGTCGGGCTTTTCTTACTTCATGCCATCAGTTTTGTCAAAAGTACCGCCGTCAGTCTTTTTTAAGTCGCGCTGTCAGTCTTTTCTTAAGTCGGGCCGTCGGGTTTTTCTTACGTCACCACCTCATGTTTTTTAAGTTAAAACGAGCCGCTAAAACTGCACCCATACCATTTTATACCGAATTTTACAGTGACTTTTTAGACCGACCAGCGGGTTTGTCTTTTCTTAAACCGTAACGTCATTTTTATTTGAAGTTGCGCCGTCCGATTTTTCTTAAACCGCGCCGTAAATTTTTTTTAAGTCCGGCCTCAATGGTTTCTTGAATCGCGCTGTCAGTTTTTTCATGAGTCGGGCCGTCGCTCTTTTCAACAGTCGCGCCATCAGTTTTTATTAAAATTGCGCCACCAGTTTTTTCTTAAGTCGCGCTGTCAGTTTTTTCTTAAATCCCCCCAATGGTTTCTTGAGTTGCGCAGTCAGTGTTTTCTCAAGTTGCGCAATCAGTGTGTTCTTAACTCATACAGTCAGTTTTTTCTTGAGTCGCGCCGTCGCTCTTTTCTACATTCGCGCAATCAGGTTTTCATTAAACTGCGCCGCCAGTCTTTTCTTAAGTCGCGCTGTTTCTTTTTACTTAAATCGCGCCCCCAATCGTTTCTTGAAGTGCGCAGTTAGTGTGTTCTTAAGTCGCGCCGTCAGTTTTTTCTTGAGTCGCGCCGTCCCTTTTTTCCAAAGTTGCACCATCAGTCTTTCATAAAATTGGGCTGTCCGACTTTTTTTAAGTCGCGCTGTCACTTTTTTCTTAAATCGCGCCCCCAATCGTTTTTTTAATGGCGCGGTCAGTGTTTTTTTAAGTAGCGCCGTTAGTTTTTTCTTGAGTCGCGGCCGTCGCTCTTTTCCAAAGTCGCACCATCAGTCTTTCATAAAATTGCGCTGTCAGCTTTTTCTTAAGCCGCGCCGGCAGTTTTTAATTAAGTCGCTCCGTCAGTCATCTTTTAATCCGCAGAAATCCGAAAACATTAGAAGTGCTAGGAAAACAATAATCAAGCATAAAACGGCTTTGTTTATGTTTATATAGAATAGGTTCAATTTTCCACATGTTCATTATCCGCATGTTCATCGAATGTGAATGGATGCTTTTTATATATGGTGAGGTAGTTAAAATGTTAAACAAAATGTTCAATTGCCATGAAATAAAAAAAAGATGACGATTGTACATAACTATGCTTTGTAGAATACATTATGCTTCTTTAATCAAACTTCTTTATTTTTTTTAAATTATTGCAATTTTTTGTACGCTTCTGACCAGAACCATTGAAATAAATATGCAAAAAAATGAAAATCCCTAAGTCAGAAATATGCTAAATTTTCTACCACATGAGGTCGATAGGGCAATTGAATACATCAAAATTTACAAAAATAACAATTCAAAAGTTTTTGCAAAAATTGCATTAGATTTGAGTTGACAGTTTTATGTCGTTCGTAAATTTCATGCCATTTAGTCTGAAAAACGTACTAAATGAGACAATTGGGACAACAATTTGAAATTTTTTTTTTAAAATTGGAATCGCGGCTGAAATGGTTTTAATAGGATACTGCCTTTGAACGGAAATTTTTTTTGTCCTTGAGTCAATTTTTTTTAAATTGCGTCTATTAGGGCCTTAATATCTTGCCACATTTGACTTTCTACGAGCTTTATTTTGGGTAGTCAATTTGGGCGGGAAAATGTACTAGCTAATGCATAGTTTTTAAGACGACGACTTCTTTTACATTTTGTCAGTCGATCATTTTTTTCCTGGTCCTATATCTGCAATTTTTCTCGTTGTCTGTTTAGTAAAGGCTGGATTTATGCAGTGGTTGGCCTGTCAATAGGTCTGGTCGTCATCACACTCATCATCATTGGGTGCTTTTGTTACTCCAGAATGCCAGACGGTAAGCAAAGTTCATTTCAACTGTTTTTTTTTATCTCAGTTCATAAATCAAATTGTAACCGCTGACTGTCATTTTGGCAACTTTAGTTCAAAAATCGTTCTGTTTTTGGTCGAAAAAAATGAACATTTTTTGACTTTAATTGCTTTTTTTTAAATCTTGTTGATTTAGTCATCAAGTCATGATTTAATTTCACAAATTAAGGTTACATTGAGCAAAATCCGTTTCATAACCGAACAGTAGCAGCCTTTAATTCAATATCAGCTCTATTTATTAGCTAATTTTTTGTCTGAAATAACACTTTGACTCTCGCCTCAATCTTTTTTAGCCTCTCTATTTTTAGAAAACCAAGAAGAAGCACTTGAATTAGACGGAAGACCTGCTGTACCTCACAATCCAGATGAAATTCAATTTGACCCCTCAGTTTATGATGAATCCGTCACCCGACGTGACACCAGCGAGTTCCCACCTGTCTACCGATACCCGTCCGTTCTGCCGGACTACAAATCCCGCGCCGGCACTACTGAAAGCATTGAAAGTGGGTCTTCCCAAATGGCAGCAGCTCCTGGAAATCGACAACTTCACGTAGTTTCTGAGGAGCAGCTAGCGGGTCGGCTTGATGCGCTTTTAGGTGTGCCTTGAACGGATCTCTAACTATATCCCCCCACGGGTACCTAGTAACGAATATCCCCCTATAAAGAAATAAATCACCGGTTAAGCATATCAGAGTTTTATACCTAGTAACGAATCTCCCCCCTTTGCAAAGGAGGGGGGGCATAGCTAAAGAGATCCTCTTTAACTCATGAAACTGAGATATCTCAAAACTATCCCGCTGTTTTTTTTCTGTTCACTGGCAAATTTCTAGTTTAGGGACCGCTATTTCAAATGATTTCACATGAATGACATGAAACGCGTCAACAGATGCTCTTATCTACAATTTTGTGTGTTGGTGTCAATGAAAGTTTCAAATAATGGATATAAAACAAAAATTAGACATCAGTTGATGCATTATTGCAAATAATATTGTTTTATGTCCGTTTCTGTTTCAATTATATTTTCTATTTTTTATTCAATTTTTTTTAAGTCAAAAGGCGAACACCATAGGATAAAAAATAAGCAGGGACTCAATGTCTTTAAACATAAACTTTCCTTCCCCAAAAACCGTTGTATATGTTTTGAAGCGCATTTTGAAGTTGCCAACAGTATTTTCATTGAAACTTTATTACAGTGTATTTCTAGACTCAAACGGGGCACAAATTTCTCCAACTCAAAATGCGGATGAAACTCAACACGATTCCGCGGCTTATTCTGAAATTCAACGTGAAATTAGTGATGAGGAGTTACCTGTGTACAGATGCCCCTCAGACCCCCCTCCTTTGTATAGGTCCAGGGCGGGGACCTCGATTGATGGAAACATCGGATCCCACGTGCAGCCTGACTCTGCAGTGGCTTTTGATAATCCAGATATTCCAGAAGAGAATTTTTATATTCAAATTGGGGAAATTTCGAATAACGATGGATTTCGAACTCCCCAAAGTGGATCCGTCTTATCTTGATAGCGCATAATCAGCTGGTTGTTCATTCAATTATCTGAACTAGCGAAGCTAATGAACTCAAGTTACTTATAAATGATTTCTTACGTTCTTACCAATAATTTTAAGTTTTTCTTAACAATAGTTTCAAATTTTAAATCGGGAAGAACTTGGTATTTGGGTGTTTTCACGCAAAATTACCTACCACAAACGATCATCGGTCTAGGTTGAGTAATATATCATAATAAAGCCGTTTCAATCAAGATTCGAACGTAAT
The DNA here is from genome assembly GCF_963678635.1 of Symsagittifera roscoffensis. NCBI lineage: Eukaryota > Metazoa > Xenacoelomorpha > Acoela > Convolutidae > Symsagittifera > Symsagittifera roscoffensis. Next base: position 67,734,707 of record NC_087065.1, on the reverse strand, counting down.
TAAAAAATTTTTAAAAAAATCCCAGTGTCGAAAGAACCCGGTTTGAAATTTTTAATTTTGTGTCTAATTTTGAGCGAGTAAGCAGGCTTACATTAGCTTATTTATGCTTAATTTAAGCATTGAAAAATTAGTTTTTTTTTCAAATGAAGTTAGTTTTTCGAGTTTTTAGCTTCATCTTAGGAATCAAAACCATCAAAAGTTTGGGAAAAAAGTTTGAAATCTTAAAAAACTTTTTCTTGGCTATTTTCGTTTTGCTTGTTGCTTGTCTTCAAAAATAACAAAAATTGGCCAGTTTGCAAATGTTACAATGATTGACGAAAATGCTGAAGCTCTACTTTTTCGCTCTGATTCTTTTATCACACCACGCCGAAAAAACGACACTTTGTTTTTTTTTGTTATTATTAAAGACAATAAGACAATAACGACAATAATTTTGTTATTTTTTGCACACAGTAACCGGCTATCCTTGTTTTATTATCCAATCAGTGAAAAGTAACACATAATGACAATTCAAAGGCTGTGTGCTTTTCGTGTCGAATTTAAGACAAGCGGAGAACGTAACTTTAGCCTTTAGATAAAATAAAATAAAAAAATGAAACAGAAATTTTTGAAAATAAGTTCATTTACGTTTTAGTCAGTCAGATTTCGCGATGATAAAACTAAGCAAAAAAAATCTGGCTATCTTTTGCATTTTTTTATGTCAGAAACTTTTTTTGTAAATTAGCTCAAAAAATTTTTGTTTTCAGCACAAAATAGTTTTTTGTTTCGAAAAAAAAAGTAAGTTAAAATGATTAAATAGCCATTCATGTGCCACTCAATTGACATTCCAAAATATATTTTCCAGTTTTTTCAGAACCACAATATCAAGTATTCCCCCAGAACTGCAAATTTAAATACAACGCACGCGCTAACATGTAAAATATTAAAAGATTGCTAAAACTTAGGCGTCTTTATTTACATACTACTTCACACAGCCCCGAAAAGTAACCAAATCCCAAATTGAAGCAAATCAAAAGTAAAATTCGACTGCTACTTACAGTTTGATCCACGACAAAATTTAATTTATCCAAGTAACTCTCTACAAAAAAAGTTTGATTTAACAAAATAAGTATTTATTGCCCCAAAATTAAAGTAAAGCTTACGTTAAAACTTTTATAGAACAATAATGTTTTCTCATAACCGAAGTCAGAAGTTTTTCATAAAATATATTTTTTCATAGTTCGTGCTTCTTGAAAAAAATCTTTCACGCCAATCTTGCAAAAACATAACCGGGTTGACCTCCAGTTAGGAAAAATGCTTGTCACAAAATAACACAAATGGAGTCTTTGGAAAAAAGCTTATAATACAATTTTTATAGAAGAAAATTGTATGATAAATTTTTTTTCGATCAAATTTTTTTTTCGTTAAATTATCTTGAAATGGTTTTTAATTGAAACTACAAATTAGTGGCAGTTTTGCATACATGAGAGCAATTTCGGTATCAAAAAAATCAATTTTGAACAAAAAATGTTCATAATACAACTTCATGTATGAAAGTTGTATGATATGCTTTTTTCCCATAGCAAAAATAGTTTTGAGCTAGAAATGTTTTTCCCATTTTTGCTTGCAAACTTGTTTCTGCACTCAAATAAACATCTTAGGAAAAAAAACTTTGCATTAAACATTTGACATTTTTCTCTATAACGTAGTCCAGGTTTTTTTTCCAAAAAACTTCTGGACAATGCTCAAAGATTTTTAAGAACACAACTATTATTTTTTATTTTTCATATATTGGGATATACATAAATTTGTAAAAAACAAGCTTTTTTCAATCACCAAAAAACTTTCTAGCCTTTTACATGAAGTTACGTTTGTACTTTCTAACTCTGTGTGAAAACGTTAACTTTAACTTGCATGATTTTTATCACAAAATGCAGTTTATCTGAGCAGTAACTGCCACTTACTGGCTGGGTTTTCTTATGATAAAAATCATTGGTTTTTGTGTTTTTGCATGAAACAAAAAATCTGATACATTTTTTTTGCTTTTTTATGTACGAAAAAGATGCCTATCATACATTGTCATAGAGCATGGAAAAATGTTTATCATACAACTTCATATTATATGAAATTTTTTTAAACTATTTTCATACAATTTTTGTGATAAAAAGTATGGCAAAAAAACTTTTTATCCAGTTTTTGTGAGTTACAGAGACCAAATTTTTTTCGGTCTAGGTAATTGTATGAAATTTTATGAGCAGTATTTTTTAATAGTATGGAATTGTTTGGTTAGCATTTTTTGTCAATCCCGGAAAGAAAAAAAATTTTACGTCAGAAGCGTTAAATTTTTACAGCGTCAACAACGTGTTTTTTACAGCGTAAACAACTTTTATGAATATTTAAGGTCATCTTGATTTTTGTCCAAGAAAAAGCTATTTTCGCTTACAAATTGAACAATTACTCAGCTTCGAGGTATGATTTGTTTGAAAGTGTAAACATTACAGCTGACTGAATATGGTTCCAAAAGTCAAATCAAAATTCAAAAATAGCAACGCTTTGATTTCCAAATTCTAAGAAAAACTGAGAAAATTGTGACTTCTCTGAAAAGAAACATCCAAACGCGTAAATTACTATTCAATAAAAAATTGAGAAAATGAACTTTTTTTCAGCGTTTCAGAAGTCTATTTTTAAATAATCGAAAAATTATTTTTGACATCCTTTTTGTACATGACAGTTTCAATTGTCGTGTACAGCTGAGATTTCCAGGCATCTATCAAAGACATGAATCCATTCGGCATCCTCTAAGCGATTGAAAAAACCGGATCTTGCTAACTATTTCCCCCCTATTGCAATAGAGGACGAAATAGTTGACAAGGTACAAAATTCGTATATGCTTTAGTCTTCGATTCATTCTTTATGGAGGGGGATTCATTCAATAATCCATTCGGCATCCTCTAAGCGATTGGAAAAACCGGATCTTGTGAACTATTTCCCCCCTAGTGCAATAGAGGAGGAAATAGTTGACAAGGTACAAAATTCGTATATGCTTAAGTCTTCGATTCATTCTTTATGGGGGGGGGGGGGGTAAGAGATTCGTTACAAGGTACAATGGGGGTGGGGGGAGGGGAAATAGCTAACAAGATCCGAAAAACCGCTCACTTCTGAACTTTTCTGAACAGTTTATTGTTCCGACTTTCGATACGAAAGTAACGGAATATTTGTGCTCGGGGTGGGTTTTTTTTTCTTCAGACAAATTTCGACTTTTTAACTAGCAATTTTTGACGGAATTTTTTTTATATCATTCAAAAGGTATTGTTGTCCTGAGCTTAAATTTGAAAAGAAATTTCACCTGTGATCATTTTTCGTAGAGTTATGAAGGTTTAAAGATTGCCATTTTGGCCATTTTGACCAATTTGGGACAATTAACGCGCGATATAATTCGCGCTATTAACGCGTAAGCGGAGATTTAATCCGTCTTATAAATCGTTCCAAATTGGTTGAACGAAGCTTATTTGCCATAATTGATGTGTTAAAAGGAACGAAATCTCTCATTTTGTACTTTATATGGCGTGTGGGGTGATGATTTTCATAAAAAAATTTCAAATTTTAGAAAAAAAAATTTTTCATTTTAGTTTATTTCATTTAATTTTTCTATGCTATTACTGCTGCTCCATAAACCTTAAAAGGCAGTCGGAACATTCAGGGCTTCGCCCTGATACGAGCAGTCTTGTTATCAGTATATGGATGATTATAAACCCAAAATTGAGCGAGAATTAATTCTTTGATACTTATATCAACTAAAATTTAGCACTCAGAACTACCCGGGTTGAGTTTGTTGCTTTTTGTGCAGACTTTTTTAGTATCACGCGAGTCAAAGTTCTAGACAATATCTTTCCATTCACGACAGTCTCAATTTTTGTTTGTTTGTTTTTTTTTTGTTGTTGTTACCAAGTCCCTTTTATTTGGTACACGTTTTCAAGCACAACAACTTTTGCTTCCCGTACGGTCTGAAAGTATTGGGAGAGTTTAATCACGATTTGTTTTATGGTCACAGTAAGTTTTTTTCGGCTTTGCTACGATAGGAAAAGAATGACATATTTTGAAAATTTAGTAAGTAGTTTCGTGATTCATTGAACCTACTTATTGACAATTGGCCACTAGATATCAATAAACTTAAAAGCGCACTACATGCGTCTCGGTCTCGCAGACAGACTAAGGTGTCTTCACACCCCCCTTGTGAAGAAACCCCCTTGTGAAGAAAGTCCTATTTATTGGGGTCATGTTATATCACTTTTAGCTTTACCATAAAACTGATAACAGCCTCGATAGCCCAATTTTCTAAAATTTCCTTAATTTGTTCTCATTATATTACGCTAAACTGAAACTGTTCGTCACAAGTCAATTTTTATCGGTCTTGCTTTTCAATTCAATTCAAACGTGTTTGTGCTGACTTTTCGTCTATATTATTGGAAAAACTTCAAACACACACTGTTTGCTCTCAACAATGTTGATAATAGAGGCAAAATTCTTTGCAAGTATGGTAAAAATTTAGTTTACGACACAAATTAGCGATCGTAAAAAATGTCGTAACTCAAAGTTCTTAAAAATGGCGACTAAATGGGGTTTTGTTTGAAGACAAGCAAGAAATAGGGTCTATTTTTGATAAGAAGCCCACAAAGCTGCCATTAAATTAGAAAGAACTCATTTCAGACGGATATATTTCGCTACCAGCTTCGAACAGAAAATTTAGATCACTAGAAACTCAGTTTCGAAAATGTTGAGAGGTAAGTTAAATTTTTGTTTTGAAATTTTTGAAAAATGATTTTTCTTTCTTTGAAAAACTGTAAAAGTAGTAATTCGAAAAAAAACAGACACAAAAGCCCTTTTTAGGCACTTATTGGAATGTTTCTTGACCAGAAAATTGCATTTATTTGGCGCACAAAATTATTACATAATGGAACCCAAGGCACTTTTAGAAAAATTTTAGAGTCGGCCAGCCGAAATGGATATCGTAAAATAAAACCAAAGAGAAGACTTTTTGAGTGGTTGAGTGGTGAGGGTCAAATACCTGAGGGGGGGGGGGTGGGAGGGGTTGGGTTTTTTTTCATTAGAAATTAGGCAAAAAGTTTTTTGATTTCGCGTTTCAAAGGGCACTTCTTTGTTGGTATTTAACGACAAAAATTACTATTATTACAGGGAGAGTGCCCGAATAAAAAACTATATCGGAGTATACGCCATTTAAAAAACCTCAAAAGTGGTCAGTTTGACAACAATTCGCGAGAAGTTCAATTTTTTTGGCTAAGCGAGGTTTTTTTTAGTGTTTTGGGAGATATCAAAAACCAATATTATTAGCCAAAAAACTCAAATTTGTTTTCGGAAAACGAGCATCCTTGCATTTACACTCAATCTTATATCCCAAAAATCCAGCAAATAAATTTGATCAGCCTAAGAAGTTTCGATTTCGTTTTCGAACAATCAGCATCCTCGCAATTACCGAGAATCTTAGATCCTAAACAGATCCTCAAAAGCCAAAGTGGTAAGCCTACGAAGTTTCAATTTGGTTCTTGATAAATCAGCATTCACGTATTTACAGAGAATATTAGCTCCTAGAAAATCCAAAAAGCATTTAGTCAACCTAAGAATTTTCTATTGTATTTTTGGGAAACCAGCATCCTCGCATATTCTGAAAACTTAAGATCCTGCAAGATCCCCAAAAACGAATTTGGTCCAAAATTTAAAATCGTTTTAAATTTTGGAAAATCAGTCCTCGCTCTTATAGTGAATCTTAAGTTCTAAAAAGATTTTCAAAAACAATTTGGTTAATCTGAGAAGTTTCGATTGTTTTGTATTGGAAAAACAGCACTCAAACACTTCAGGAGAATCAGTTCTCGCTCTTACAGTGAATCTTAGATTCTAAAAAGATCCACAAAAACCAATTTGGTCACTCTGAGAAGTTCGATTGTTTTGTATTGGAAAAACACTTCAGGAGAATTTTAGATCCTCCGCCTCTGGACAGAGACTTGATCAAAATAACCAAGTTTCTCGATTTCAGCTACAGCTGCATTTTTTGTGCTGGCAATTTGTGTCTTCTTCACAATCCAAAACTCAGAAGCTGCTGAAGCCTGCAAAGACAAAGAGCAAACGTGTGCCAGTGGAAAAAAGTGTTGTAAAGAGTGGAACTATTGCATAAGGGAAAACGAAGATTGCGAGAAAACGTAAGTTCCCGTTCTGCTTAAAAACTCTGGTTTAATATTAAAAACTCAAATTTTGGTTAAAAAGATCCGATTTTGTTTTGAAAATTCCAATTCTGTCTAAAACGTTCCATTTTGATTAAAACTAATAAGATCGAAAAAAAAACAAAAAAAATTATAAGGGATCAATTTGTCTGTTTCAAACTCAAAAGTTGAGTAGAAAATTACAATAAACATAAAAAAACTGTTATAATAAAATTGTAAGAATAATCTCAAAAAATTACGTATTGCTAAAATTAAGCGAAATTCATAAGCAGATGAGAATTGAGTACGCCAAAAGAGTTTTGACCGAAGCTACGAAGCTTAAAATTTTTGAGAAAATAGATAAAAACGATGCTTAATATTAATCAAAGATGACATCAAAAAACAGACTATAAGCGTATAACTTCCTGAGCTGGTTTAGAACTCCTCTGGAAAAACTGACAGACAATTTGATTAAAAAAATTAGGAAACCGAAAAAACTGAAAAAAAAATGAAAAAGACGCTAAAGTTTTCAAAAATGTTTTCAAGATGAACAAAGCTTTGAACTTTGCTTTTCTCAAACGGACTTTATTGAGCAAATTTAACGAGCATTTTTTGAAGTGTTTCACATGTTTTAATTTATAAGTTGACATCACTTTAATGTATTAAACTGACAATATCTAAGGATTGGGAATTAATTTAGTACAAACATCTGGAAAATATTTTGATGAGAATTTTAATGGAGCATAATTGAGCACGATTTTCAAAAAATTAAACCAAAATCTAAAAAGCCGTAAAAGTATAATAATTAGTATTGAAAAAAAATTTGGACACAAAAACAGATATACCATGAAAAGATTTAATTATGCACATCACTTTTATGCACATCACTTTGAGGTCGCTTAAGCAAAAATAATTGCTGAATTGACTTCCAGTTAAAACGCATAGGTAAAAAAAACTAACGCAAAGTCTAGTTGACAAACGCTCTAAAAAGTGCTCATTTTATCGAATCTAAAACACTAACCGCATCAATTAAACCTACGACTAAGCAACAACTTGTATAATATATGCTGAAAAACTAGGCTAAATACAGTCGTAGTTTATGTCTTTGATTATGACGAAAACATTTTTTTTTCACCATGAGCGGCTAAAGAGCTATGGGAAAGGGTTATACGAAAGCATTTGTTCGAATGAAATGGAATATTTATGCTTCGGATGGTTTTTATTTTCGTCTAATCGAAAAATAATTTTCGTCTTTTTAACAAAAAATGTATTTGTGCCATCTAAAAACTATCATTGCCAGGAGCTGATACGTACCCGCATCCAAGTTTAGGCGTAAGTAATCGATTATAACGGATTATTATGATGATTTTTTGACAATTATAATTAATTATATTTACCAAAATTAGGGGTTTAAAGAATTTATAATTGATTATAATCGTGATATTTTTCAAAAGATTATAATCTCCTATAATTGATTATAATTGATTATAGTTCTTACAAAAACCCTTAAAATCAATTATAATCGATTACAATCAATTACAATCTCTTATTTTGCCAAAATTTTGTCAATTCAAAACTATATTTGAATTATACCTTATGGGTTATTATTTTTGTGTCAATAAGAAAATCTCTAAAAAAGAGATCTCTTGAACACTTTGGTTCATCTGAAACAAAGTTTTACCACGAAACAAAAATTTAAGAGAGATCCTTTCATATCAGTGGAAAGGTTCCCGCGGTAAATGGAAAATAAATCTTCCGAATCAATCATGAAACAAAATCAATTTGCTGATTTTTGGTGTTTAAAAAAGCTTAAAATATGCATCACAAAACAACTCTAATGGGGAAGAAATGAAAAAAAAAATCAACAATTTGAATTAATGTAAAATTTTAAAAATATTTTTCTCGTTTTTCATAGAAACCAACTTCTACAAAGAGCATAAAACATAAGCAATTTAGATGCAACTTCGAAGACAAAATGGACAAAGAAACGGGATTATAACCAATTATAATCAATTATAAAGGATTTTTGTGCAAAACTGAAGAACCAGAAATTTTCATAAAAATAATGGATTATAATCAATTATAATTGATTATATTTGTATCGAAAAATAGACGAATAAATAATTGATTAAAATCGATTATAATGGATTATAATTATTATAATTTGATTTTAAAAAAAGAGATTATAATCAATCATTAATTGATTAAAATCGATTGTTTCTCAATCTTAGTAACACTGTTACTAAAATCGTAATATAATCGTTTATTAACGCTTGAAGCTGGATGCGGGTAACGTTAAGGGAGTTTGAAACTTGCTAATTTTGCTATAATGGCCAATTTTGGATGAGTAACGCGCAAAAAATTGCGCTCTTGTAAGAACTTGAAGGGCGGATTATTTCGTTGTAAATTGGATTGAGGCAAATATATTGGTCTCAACACTAAGATACAAGACAATAAATTCATTTTTTTGTCTATTTTATCAATTTCGCAACAAAAATTTTTGAATTAGCTTTAAAGTACAGTCAGAACTGTGAAATTTTTGCCCTGATGAACGAGCACTCTTGAGTTGAGCATGTCAGCAATGAACTTAAGGAACGTTCCAACAAATGCTTACTAAGAGGTGAGCAAAATGCTTTGAAAAGAAAATACAGTTGCTGCTAGTAAATTAAATAAGGCTTTGCTATATTTTGTTTTCATCACTGAGGACTTCGATTATTATTAAGGTGTTATAAGAAGCTAAATTTCTGTCGCAGCTCAAATAATATTTAAAAAGGCGTCATTTTGGTATATCACGGTGCTTATCTAGTAGTAGGAGTACATAGAGCAGACTAGATAGCAGATTAGGTAGAGCTTAACTGGTAGTCGAAATATTCAGGGCTTTGCCTTGATACAAGCAGTCTTATTGCATTTGTTTTTTCATAGACCGGCAAATAGGCATTTATTGAGGTTTTGAAAAATTACAAAAGGTTCAAATTTTTTTGCTATTTAGCGCTTTAATCATGGAAATAGACACCATTTCGATGCTAGGTTGATGAAAATGAAACATTTTTTGAATATATTTAACTATCACCCTATCGTATCTACTCAATTATCTCCAACCTTTAAACAAAAACAGTGAACTTTCCTTGCAACCCGTTCGGAGTTTACCGCTTCTCGCTTTCTAGTTTTTCTGTCATTAGATATGATTGCCAACTTTTTGTTACAAATCAATCGTATTCCATAAGCAACTCGTTAAAAGTTTACCTGTAATGTTTATTCAGACCGCTTTTAGAATATTTCGAATAAATTGATATCTGTGTCTTTTTACCAGAACATAAAATCAATTGAGACCTATAAAAAGAATTCATAGAATCATGGAAGAGTTTTAAGTATATATCAGTGTTTTAACACTAGCAAGAACTATAAAGTGCAATAAGAAAAATTAGAAATTAGCCTCGATTAGTAATAAGTCGGCTACGTTCGGCCACGTTCTCACTCACTAATCACTCAGCCACAGACGCTTCACATGCACAAAACACAGCCACAAAAAAAGCAGAGAGCAGAAGCTATGCAATTTGTAATGCTACAGTGAAACTCGCAAATAAGTGAACACTTTCAATGAACGCTTTTATTTGCGAGTTAGGTTAGAAAAAAAAGTTTGTAATATTACACTAAGTTGATTGCTAGTGTAATAAAGCAAATAGTCGAAAGACTCAATCCGATTAAGTATTTTTTGGCTAAATGTGCAATTAACTAACTATTTAAAGCGCATTTGCGTTTGATTTTACGTAACATACATGATTCTCATTGGCTGTAGATTCAAAAAATCTGTTTCATTAACCAATCGCTTCATCCCGTAAACCAGAGATTAGCTGTCAGTCTCTTTTTTGAATCACTTTTTAAAATCTGTTCCAAACTTCGATGTTCAAGCTGAGCAGTAACTAAATTAACAGGAACCCGCTAGATTGCAAGGATGACTCGACGTGTGTAACTTATAAAGACACTGAGAAGATAGTTATCCCAGGAACCTGCGACAAGGAAGAGGGGAAATGTCTTCGCGGGTAATTTTGATTTATTTTTAACATTAAATTTCAAATTATTGAAATAATAATCATCATAACTGTGGGAACTTTTTAGCCACCTCAGTAATTTATCTACAAGATCAGACTTTAATTACCAATATTTTACATCCTCTGTCATACTAAACTTTTTACATCCTTTCTCATAATAATTTTCACATTTGGACTGGATAACTAAAAAGATCTCAATTTTGCCCGCAATACTTCTTCTACTTCTCCCCAGGGGCGGATCTAGGATTTTTTTTCTCGGGGGGGGGGGTGCTTTTTTAAAACTTTTTTCTAAGCTCTCCGAAATCACTATAATTTTTGAAAAAAAAACAGGCCATAAATAGCGGATTTAGGCACTTTTTGGAAAATTTTGACCAAAAAGTTGCGTCTTTTTTTGGTGCGCGCTTCCCCCTCGAGTTTAGATTTTGGCACCTTAGGCACCCTTAGAAAAATTTTAGGGTCAATCAGCCAAAAATGGATATCCCCTAAGTCCGCTGGTGGTTCTCCCTAAAAAAGAAAAACTTTGCTATTCTTTTGATAACTGGAGTAACTCTAATTACATAGGCGTTGCGTAGGGTTTTTTTGTCGATGGGGAGGATAGCGTTAAAAAAATTTTGTCGATCTTTTCTTAGGTCAGCAGTATCGAACTTTTTGAGCTCTTCCGAAACGGTAGAACGGGCATGTTGGGAACGAATGTGGGCACCACTGGCAATCGTTTGCTTGAAAGTGCCGTGTTCGCCCTTTTTGGAAGTTTCGACCAAAAAGTTAGGGTTTCACGAAGAAAAATGAAATAGTATTTAAGATGGACCTTTTGGAGGAACTTTACAACCAGAAATTGTGGGAGATTTTCGATTATTTCGATGAATGCCTTGCTGAACAATCTGAGCAAAAATCAAAAATGATATATACCACTTTTGTATCTCTTTTTTGGTATCATGGTTCAAAACTGGAGTCATAAAAAATTTTTTTTAGCTTCTATCATATGTTTATCATTATATTATTAGACTTTCCTTTCGCTGTAACTGTTTTTTTTTTAAGTTTTCCAGACAGTTAGAATACTTTCTGCTTGAAACTTAATTTTCTGGCTCGACGCATATAATTTATGACATTCTTCAGTAAAACACAGAGCATTAAATTAGAATTGGAATTAGTATATGCAGTAGCGTGACGAGGGGGAGGGGGGGGGCGTTTTTGAGGTCGCTCCCTATCAGTTGTATCAATGTAGTATAATATTACGACATCCATTTTTGGCTGACTAACCTCAAAAATTTTCTTAAGGCGCCTTGGGCGCCAATCTAACTAAATTTGAGAGTGGAGCGCGCCGAAAACACGCCATTTTTGAGTGAAATTTTGTGTTCAAAACATTATTGCTAGCCTGTTTTTTTTTCAAACTCAAGTTGATGAAAATATATTATTCATATATCATATACTGTATATGAAAATAATATTTTCATCAACTTGAGTTTTAAATTAAAGTAAAAGAAAAATACTCTTGACTCATAACGCTTTAATTTAAGTATTAGTTAGTAAAAACTTACTTATTTAAGTTGTAGTTAGTTACTTAAGTTGTAGTTATTTAAACTTTCGAGGAATTTTATTTCAGTTTTTAATATTTAACTTTTTTGTTAATTATGACTCAAATTAATTTGCTTTTAGTGGAAGCCAAATCGTGAATACGTCTGGATCACTTCTGGCAGCCACATTCATCCTCTCTTCTCTCTATCAGTCTCTGTTAGCCTAACTCCAACTGAGCCGAAACTGACACTTCTAGACTATACTTCTGACTTGCTTTTTATTTCAAACTCCTACTCACTGAGTTAATCATCATTTTAAGACAAAAACTGAAAATAAGGAAACTGCTTCACTTTTGCGCTCGAAATAAATAAAATAAACTTATAGTTTTGAAATCAACTGCTCTCCATTTATACTCGTCATACCGATATGCTAATAGACCAGACTACGATTGTAAAAAAATATGGTAAATGTGGCTTTTCAAAATGGTAAAGTTTGACCTTAGATTTCATGAACATGATATTTATGATTAAAATAAATGAAAACTATCAGTTTTGATTTTTTTCCAGAAATAGCCATTGGTTTTTCAAAATCGTAAAGTTTGACCTTAGATTTCATGAACATGATATTTATGACTAAAATAAATGGAAACTGTCAATTTTGATTTAAAAACAAACATTGGTTTTCAAAATGATTAAGTTTGACCTTAGATTTCAAGAAAAAGATATTTCTGACTAGCATAATTGAAAACTAACAACTTTGTTTTTTTTCCAAAAAAATAAAAATTGGTTTTTAAAATGCTAAAATTTGACCTTAGATTTCATGAACATGATCGTTCTGACTAGTATAAATTAAAACTGTCAATTTTGATTTAAAAATAGTTATTGGTTTCTAAAATGCTAAAATTTGACCTTAGATATCAAGAAAAAGATATTTCTGACTAGCATAATTGAAAACCAACAACTTTGTTTTTTTTTCCAAAAAAATAGTAAATGGTTTTTAAAATGCTTAAATTTGACTTTAGATTTCAAGAACATGGTATTTCTGACTAGCATAAAGGAAAACTGTCAATTTTGATTTAAAAATAGTCAATAGTTTTTAAAATGCTAAAATTTGACCTTAGATTGCAACAAAAAAGATATTTCTGACTAGCATAATTGAAAACTAACTACTTTTTATTCTAAAAAAATAGTTAATGGTTTTTTAAATGCTGAAATTTGACCTTAGATTTCATCAACATGGTATTTCTGACTAGCATAAAAGAAAACTGTCAATTTTGACTTAAAAATAGTCATTGGTTTTTAAAATGCTAAAATTTGACCTTAGATTTCAACAAAAAAGATATTTCTGACTAGCATAATTAAAAACGAACTACTTTTTTTCCAAAAAAAATAGTAAATGATTTTCGAAATGCTAAAATTTGACCTTAGATTTCAAGAAAATGATAGTTCTGACTCGCATAAATGAACACTACCAATTTTGTTTTTTTTTTCCAAAAAAATAGTAATTGGTTTTTAAAATGCGAAAATTTGACCTTAGCTTTCATGATCATGATGTTTCTGACTAGCATATACAATAACTGTCAATTTTGATTTAAAAATAGTCATTGGTTTTTGAAAGGCTAAAATTTGACCTTAGATTTTAAGAAAAAGATATTTCTGACTAGCCTAAAAGAAAACTAACAATTTTGTTTTTTTTTCTTCCAAAAAATAGTCATTGGTTTTTAAAATGCTAAAAATTGACCTTAGATTTCAAGAAAATGATAGTTCTGACTAGCATAAATGAAAACTAACAATTTTGTTTTTTTTCCAAAAAAAATAGTAATTGGTTTTTAAAATGCTAAACTTTGACCTTAGATCTCATGAACATGATGCTTCTGACTAGCATATAAAATAACTGTCTATTTTGATTTTAAAGTAGTCATTAGTCTTTGAAATGCTAAAATTTGACCTTAGATTTCAAGAAAATGATAGTTCTGACTAGCATAAATGAAAACAAACAATTTTGTATTTTTTTTCCAAAAAAATAGTTATTGGTTTTTAAAATGCTAAAATTTGACCTTAGATTTCATGAACATGATGTTTCTGACTAGCATAATTGAAAACTGTCAATTTTGATTTAAAAATAGTCATTGGTTTCTAAAATGCTAAAATTTGACATTTGATTTCAAGAAAAAGATTTTTCTGACTAGCATAATTGAAAACCAACAACTTTGTTTTTTTTCCAAAAAAATAGTAAATGGTTTTTAAAATGCTTAAATTTGACTTTAGATTTCATGAACGCAATTTTTATGACAAAAATAAATAAAAAATGTCAGTTGGTGGTTCTTCAATCAGTTTTCAAAATTCGTAACCAGTAATGTTTATTTTTGTGACGCCTTTTAAGAAAAAAAAATCAAACCAGCACTGAGAAAAATCGCGCGTCTATTCTGGACTATCTACTTAAAGAATCGCCAATCCAATAAATAAATACAATAATTTAGCGCTAGAGCTTTGTTTTGAAAATTCAAGATTGCTGCGATCAGATTGGTCAAAAATTCGATTAACTTAATGAACTTTTAGACCAAAGGAAAATGTTTGGTTTTCAATGCGCTGTATCATTGCACCAGTACAATATATTCATAAAAAATATCAAACAAGTTACTCCAGCGCTTAATGGTTCCCAGTGTAATAAACATAATCTTACTTTACGGACAGATAGGGACAGAAACTTGGTTAAACTAAAAGGAATGTGACTAAATTGAGACGCAATTTTTTTTGCACTTTTATCGATATGAAAATAATCAGCCTCCATCTAATTGAAAACTGGTGCGATTTTAGCTTAGTTTTCAAGTCATAAACTTTTTGATTGAAGGTGTAAAAGTGCTTAACACGCTTTAAACCACCTATGTCAATGCGGCGCGGCTCAAGAATTCGCAAGAACTCAGAAAATAGTCAAAATCACTTGTTTTTTCACTTTTTTTGGTCACAAGAGAATTTTTTTAACCAAACTTCTAAACGGAGATACTAAACGGAGCTTCGCACCACTTGCGATACAATAAAAACATAACTAACCTATGTGGAGAATATTAAAAAATGTTTAACAAAATGGGTGAAGCAAAACTTTCGTACGTCTCGATAAGACAACTAGAGGCCCAGCTAAGGCTGCAAGTACGCGTTTGTTTTTTTTTTAAATTCGAAATGCGTAACATCAAAAATTGGTTTTTGCATTATATTTTACTTGTTTCTCTACCAAAATATGTATGAGTGAAAATTTTCAAGATAGTTGGAATTACTCACTTCAACGAAATAACATTTTTACAAGAAGTTAGGCCGTAGCTTTTCCAAAAAACCTATAACCAATTCTTTCGCTTAAGAACTTCATCTCAATTTTGATCGGGCAGTTGTTACCAAAATTCAAGTTTATAACAAAATGGTAAAAAGTTCCGAAATTCATAACTTTCTATTTGAGATTTTTGAAAAGCTTAACTTATTTCTAAAAAAAATTGGGAGTGACTTTTTATGCCGGCAGTTTTTGAACAATTGTTGATCTGATTAAGTCCATGGTATCGGAACTGGCGGGATAGTTACCAAGAGAAGTGAAAAAAACTCCAAAACACGGTCAACATCAAAATTTGAACTTTGTGTGAAGTTTTTTGCGAACAAATTGAGCGTAACCATTTATGCATAAAAAACTCAAGCAACCTGTGATTTCGTTTAAACACAAAATCTTCAGATAAGGGAGATTAGTTCTTGAGAAAAGTCAAAATGATCAAGGTTAAAAAAGGTGAAAACCCAAAAACTTGTTTAGTTCAGGGCAGAATCGAACTTTTGGGATTTGTCGTCTCAATCATGGGTATAACCACTGCACCAAAAACACTCCTTGAATTTATAAAGAAAACAACTGATTTTTTTTATTGAACAGCGTGAAAAAAATCATAACAAAACAGTCAAAACTTCTTGGAACTCAATTACTTGCTCAAAACCAGGATACTTTGAAAAGTTTTTTTTTAATTGAATGAAAAAGGACCAACTTTAGACCACTTTAACGCTGCGACACAAAAGCCGACAAAAAAGCAGACAAACTAAGTCCGACAAAATTTTTTGACGCGCTGACAACTTTCC
The DNA here is from genome assembly GCF_963678635.1 of Symsagittifera roscoffensis. Classification (NCBI taxonomy): domain Eukaryota; kingdom Metazoa; phylum Xenacoelomorpha; order Acoela; family Convolutidae; genus Symsagittifera; species Symsagittifera roscoffensis. The sequence goes on along the minus strand of NC_087065.1, from coordinate 67,718,855 downwards.
GCTCACCAAAAGGTCCTGCAAAGATTCGAACCATTGATCTTTGTAATTATCGGCATGTGCGTTGGCTTTTCGCCACTTGCACGAATTAACTTCTGATTTTTGTTTTCTAGTAAACGTAAATCAAAATGATTCAAGTGATGCTGTTAAACTAGTTGTTAACCAGAAAAACGTCTATACTCCGGTTTGATAACGTCCGTTTTACTGTGGAAATAAATATGACAAATGATATAAACAATAACAAAACTAGTCTTGAGCTTTGAAAACATTTTCTAATGGTTGCGAGCTCGAAAAACCAGAAATATTTGAAAAACCTGGAGAAAGAAATAGACACGGGAGACCTGAAGAGATTCGACCGCCAAAGCATAAGAGACCCGAACGTTAAACCGTTTTTGAATGAATATTGCTCTACTTTGACTTTTTTTACTTTGAAAATGCCAGCCTAAATACATATTTTTTGGCGTGCTACTATGGCAGTGGATTCAAAACTAAATAACATAACAATTAACCCCTATCTTGCACGGGGGTAGTTGTTAAATAGATCCAGGAACTAAAAGGCGTTTCAAATAGATTAGAAAAACAATAGAAGCAAAAAATATGGACTCAGTCATTCGAAAATCAATTGAAGAATAATTAAATAGTGCCATTTCAGCTATTATTTTTTTAATATCGGAGAACGCCACTCAATTGGATACACTTTTTTTGAGAGAGGATATCTATTATCAATTTTTTGAGGCCAAAAAAAAGTTAAACGCAAAGTTATTGCAACAATATTATCGCTCGCATATTTCTATTTCGACAGCTTTTTTCACTGGGCGCGCACTTTTGAATCTGCTGACACATTAGCACTGCTCGAAAAAATTGGAAAACATTCAAGCTGGCAGTTCTAAAAGTAAAAAAAATAGAGCTGATAAATGTAATCCAAATACGCTAACAAAACTAAAGAAACCAACAAAAACAAATAACAGTTGAAAAGATGTAGAGTTCACAAAATATTGAGATTTAAAAAATGTTTTGGCGTTCGGATCTGTTTACTTCTTTTGTGTATATTTTTTCTCCAGGTCCTCCACAGTTGTCTGGCTTTTCGAGCTCGGAACCACTTTTAAAAAATTTTGTGAGCTCCAGAGTAGTTTTTCATTTGTTTATTTCTTTCATCAGTTTTTCTTTTGTTGATATCATATGTCATTTCCAAAAAACATAGTCAACGGACAGTTGAAAAAGAGTAATGAACGCAAAGAAACTGGGAAAAAACCGATATATTTTTTCAAAAAAATTCAATGGTCGACACTTTTTTGTTAAAACTCACCCAATTTGAGAAAACTGGCTCAATAGGTAAAATTTTTATTTCGCTGGGAAACCTGATGAATAATTTCCATTTTCGAAATTAGAAGTTGATCACGTTTTTCGTGATCTTTACAATTTTGCTGTTCGATAGCGGAATTTGCCTTCCCTTTAACAATAGAAATGCATTGAACCCAGGGGCGGATTTAGGGGGGGGGGCGGACGCCCCTTCCTCAGGGATTCGAACCCCTGCCAACCCAAAGGGTCCCCCCTTTGGTACTTTTTAAGAAATCCATTTTTGGCCGACCGCCCCTAAAATTTTTCTAAAGGCACCTTCGGCGCCAATATATACTAATTTTGAGGGGGAGCGCGCGCCAAAAAAACGCGTTTTTTTTTGTCAAAATTTTCCAAAAAGTGCCCAAAAATGGCGTTTTTGACCTGTTTTTTCAAAAAATTGCCTGCGGCGCAGAAAATTTGGCCAAAACAGGGTATTTTTACTGCTCTGGAAGAGCTCGGTAAATCAATCTGATCGACCTATAAAAAAAAAAAAGTCGTCAAAATTTTCGAAAATTTTTTGAAAATCCGCCCCCCCCTCGAGAAAATCCTAGATCCGCCCCTGATTGAACCTAAAAATAAATCACAAGTAAAATCGCGAAAAATCAAAATTGATGGTCAACTTTTAGAATTTTTTCCTGAAAAAAAAACAAAAAAAATCTGCAAACTATGTAAGAGTACTCACTAAGTTCATTACTCTTGAAAAGAATTCTTGAAAAGAGAAAAAGAGATAATTTTGACTTATTTTTGAGATCTTCGAATTCTTGAGCCTCTCGCGTTTGCATCAGACACATGTGTTTTAAAGCCTGTTAACTAATTTTACCTTCAATCCCGAATGTTGAGTGGAGTTTTCCCTGCATAAACCATTTTCTCACTTTGTACTAAAATTTGTGTACTTCTTGATTTCCATTTGATTGTTGGTATATATTTTCTGTTAAACGTTCAAAAACATTACTAAGACACTTGTACTGAAAAAGGTGGCTTAGTATTGTTTTTGCAGTCCATAGCGGTTTACCTACTTAAATAAGGGAGCCATAGCTTAAGCAGCAAAAAAATTTTCAATTTTTTAGATGAACTTCGAATCCCAGAACCGCCAGGGTACGCTTGAGAAACGCGCAAAAAAATTCAAAAAACTGGTTAAAACTACAAAAAATTGATTTTTCCCACGATCATAGCGTTTTTCCTGCCAAAATTGTAGAAAATGATTTAAGCAGGGAAAAACCCTACTCAAAACCTATTGTTTCATTTGAACACTAAGTCAAATACATGGGAGAGTAGCATTCGAGAAAAAAATTACAAAAATAATCAAAATGATAATAATTGGATTTGTCCCTAATCCATAGTCTTGTTGCAACCATAATTAGGGCGTAAAAGCTTATCCAAGGAAGATCTCCATAAATCGTTTGCCCTTTTCATTTAAAATATGGAAGGTTAGTGTCTGATGTTTCATAACAAAAATGAGTGTGGCCACTTTTGCACTGAAAATAATTCAGCATAATCCTTCAATGAAATCCAGATTCGAGAATGATATTTTGTAGAAAACATGTCAAAAACTATCAAAGTATCAACAAAAATTGCGCTTTTCCTATCGCAATAACACTTTTTTTTCTACAAAAATTAGGGCGTAGCCGCTTATGCAATGAAAATTTCCAACCCTTTTTTTATTGAACCTTGAATCTCAGATTACTTATTTTAAACTTTTGCTTTTTGAAATTTTTATTAATAGCTAAACACCCGGTTACTAAACATACTTATTGAAGTTACACTCAAATTCGGAAAGTCATTCGAATCTGTTATAAACTAGTATTCACAACTTTGTTCGCTGATTGATGGTCGTCGCCAGTTATGGCTTCGGAGTCATCTTTGTTCTTTTCTTTTTCCTCGTCTTCGATTGAGGGTAGAGTGATGGCCACTACCATTGCGATGAATGCCTCCCCAAAGGCGGCCCATGCCACGTAGCCTGCCCAGTGGATTTTGAAGCCCTCTTGAATGAGCATGATTGTGAAGCACAAACAACCGATACAGAGAAGCAGGGCTAGAGAATATCAGAAACAAAACCGATGATTAACGTCATTTTCTGACACTAAGCTTGTAAGAGAGCATGGGATCTATTTCACTATCCACTTCATAATGCAACAGAAGGGATTCGTTAATAGGTGTAAAATAGGCATATAATCATCCAGTTAATTCATCCTTAATATTGGTAGCTTTTCTTACTAGGTACCATAGGGGGTACAATAGGGTGGGTATAACAGTTAAGATCTCCTGAGCATTGAAAACTCGCTAGCTCCCATTAAGCTAAAAGAGTACATACCTGAAAGCGATTTAAAAAATAGCTTTAGTCTTCAGGCAGCTGACCGACCAGTCGGCGCATTTATCAACGAAAATTCAAGTGAGAGCACGTTAAAGAACTTGGCGTGGCGGAACTTTTTAAAATAATAGTGGTCTTTCACCACTGAGGGATTCTCAGAAAGAAAAAATGCGACGATTTAAAAGTAAAGTTGCCAGCTTTTTGAAAGTTTTGGAAAATACGCGAACCTGTCCCCTCGTACAAACCATGGCTGTATATTTCAGAACTTTGAAAAACATTGAAGTCTATGAAGGGATGGAGATGCCGGGTCGGAAGAAATAGCAATTTCCAAGTAAAAATCCAAAACATTGCCATTAACTTTAACAAAGACCGTGGTGTTGAGTATTTATATGCACTAGCTTATTTAATTCTTTCCAAATTATTAAATTGTTGACATAATTTCATCTAAATTGTCGGCATTTTGTTGAACTTTAAATTGATTTTTAAAAAAAAACGTGGAAGTCACATTGAAAGGTGTTTACATTTTCTATCACCCCGCTCCCCATACTGTGGTACCCAGTTTGAAGGGTTTTGAAGGTGGAGCAGTTCCTGCACATTCCCATTTCTTCAATTTCATATTTTAATTTTTGACTATTTACTTCACAGGGATGTTGCATTAAGATTTCGCGGCTTTGAAATTGTTCATACCTGCTTTGAACTCATTTCGATTTGGCACATGTTTTAAAGACTATTTTCTTTTTCACCCTAACGATTTTTTATAGTTGTTTTACGTGTTATTGTGGCTAAACGCGTGATGTTATGATGTCAGGTATCAGAATGAATCTGTTCTGAATTGCTACTTTGTCACCATTCCAAATTGTTTTTCGTCCTGACATCGTTAAAACTAGTTTTCAAAATTCAAATTGCAAGGTGGTGATAGCGTTGAAGAGAGCTTAATTGTTCAGCAAAATTAACTTTTTGACACAAGTGGACGTTAAACGCAAATTTGGGTTTTACTCTGTAAATTGCCTCTTTTCGAAGAAACTTATTTTTCCATAGAACAAGAGCAAATGAGCTACACTTTATGAAGTTGTTAAAAAAGTAGCCTTCTTTGAAGTTTTTGTTTTCAAGCATGAGGATGGAAGAATTAACTTAGGAAACTTTGAGTTCTTTTTGTGTGAAAACTTTTTCTGTTTTGTGCAAAGCTAGTTTTGCATGAAGTGTCTTTTTGAGTGAATGCTGTTTTGATTCGGAGCGAAACCGAGAAGACAATTTGCTGATATAATTGTTAATTCAGAAAAATCAAAGACGCCGCGCTCACTTGGGGAACTTTTGTTTGATTAACTAGCGGCATCAGTTAAGACGCCCATTTTTGTCTTTTCAGCTTCCGTCCATTTGAATATAATTACTTGTCAGTGATTTCGTATAAGTAAAAACAGTATAGTAAAAATAATTTCCGGCACTGTTGAACAACATTTTGATTTTCGGCACTGTTGTACGTCAGCACGGTGGCCAGGCAATAAGCAGAATGGTCTAAGAGCAGAATGGGTCCAAGAGCAGAAAAATAGAAAAATATCAACTTCTATAAGCTAATCGGTAAAATAATTATCAGAAGCGTCAATAATAGCAAAGCAACGAACATTTTATGCATAATTTGAGCAATTTAATCAGGAATTTTTTGAAATATTTGATCAAAAAACTTAATGAAATTAATCTCTTCATGCATAATCTATTCGTTTTCTTGGTATTTTTTTACGATTCTAATAATTGTTTTATCAATTAGCCCGTATAAACCAATATAAGTCAATATTTTTCTGTTTTTCTGCTCTTGGACCCATTCTGCACTTGGACCATTCTGCTTATTGCTCCGCCTCCCTTCATCACTATTATCTTTATCCTCCCAAAAATATACAGCTCTGGTATCTCATTTTCTTTTTATATTTTCGTATGATTCAGTTTCCGCCAATCAGATTCAAATAATATTTCCAGTTTTCAACTTACCAAAAAGATGAAGTTTGGGATGTGAAATAGAAAAGACCTTCCGCTACAACATACTGTAATGAAAGGTCTTTTCTATTTTACATCCCAAACTTCATGTTTTGCTTTTTGCAAATTGGATTATAATACTTGAATCTGATTGGCAGAAACTGAATAATACGAAGATATGTATAGAACTTGAGAAATCAAAGCAGTATAATTTTGGGAGGATAAAGATAATAGTTTGGTCCGCCTTCAATTACAAAGAACTATTATCATCAAACACTATAATAGTTTGATACTCACAGTATACGAATGAGAATATGAGTGGGAGTTTGGATTTGAGTCTTGCTTCCCACTTGGCCCCAGTGCAGATGAGCATGCACACATACCACACAACCAAAAACACTCCAGCAAAGTTGGCCAGAATGAAGAACGCTTGAGCAAACTGGATTGTAACGGAGTCCGGACCTGTTATCATTAAACAAATAAACATACTTAAATTACAAAATATATACCTATTTAAAAATAAAATAATTCGAGCAAACATCGTTGAACTGACAGTTTAAAACCAGGAGCTCTGTTGGTATCGGATTTAGTCAAGACATTAAAGTTGAGAAGCAGCGCGCCGAAAAAACGAGATTCCAATAAGATTATAAGAACGCTTTGTTCGCATACAACGTCCAAGCATAGTCAAAATATATTCTTTCTATTGCTTTGTGCGAATTCGGAAACTCCGTTTGGTTGAGGAAAAGTTTTGATTCTTTTTTCAACTCTGACCATGCAAAAAGCCTATTTGTTTTCACTGGATTACAGCGTCCCCACACAATATCCACGCAATTTAGTTAAAATTCAAACCCAGCTAAATCATTGGGCTCTCTTTTTCCTTTTCCCCACCTCACATACGCATCAAATTTATGGTGTACCGAGGGATTTTACAAGGAAAAATATGTTTATCATGGCCCAATAAGTCTGCATAACAATTTTTGTAACAATCGGACAATGCGACCGGTAAGTTTACTAGTAACATTTTTTAGGTGGGGGGGGGGGGGGGGTTAAAGAGCAAATCATTGCACTAAATTATAAGAGCAAGAGATGACTTTCACTTACAATTGAAGATTTCCTCCAAATCTCCGTCTGAGCCATAGTAGAACACCTCGCAGTTTGAAAACAGTCCCCCCTGGAATAGTTGAATTTCACTCTGGCCTTGGGACTGGTCCTTCTCAATATAGATTATGTAGAGGTTCTTGGAGTAGACGGTGAAGCTCTGGCACAGACTCAGCAGACAGAGGAGGATGATGGCCGCCACTACTTTGGCCTTCAGTCCCACCTCCTCCTCTTCCTCTTCTTCTTTCTCTCCCCCCATGTTGAAACTTAATTTGCAAAGGTAAACTAAAGCTCGAAAGATATTTTCTAACTTTCAGTTGCAACCAGACCATTAATTGAATTCAAAAACGAATTCGGAATGTTTAACGGATATCTCAAATGTTTTTATAGCGCTGGGGGGGGGGGAAGGGGCTGTGGTGAGATTGAATTAGGGTGGAGTCGTTTTTGGTGGTTTTAAATTTTGTCCGCTTCTTCGGTCTTGTTTTTATTTCAACTTTGTTCGCCAATCTAATATTCTTTCGGAGAGCTCTGCTTAGTATATGTAATTTTGACAAAAAACGCTGAAGTTCCCACTCGTTCAAAATTCGAAAGCTGCAAGCGATTTTGTCAAAAAAAAACAAGTAAAAAGATTCCTTTTCGGTTTGAGTTTTTGAACATCAGTCTGGTTACTACTTACAACAACAAACGCTGTAACTAAGTTATCAACTAAGTACAAAGTAAATAATTTTTTTGAAAGTGTTTTTGTTTATATATTACTTTTGCCGGCTATTCGTTGATTCAGAATTATAATGTGAGCCATTTTTCGCTCTGAGTTTGGCCTAATTATAACGAATTCGTTATAATTATTACAGCAGTTGTACGTTTGGTGCTCGTTTTGTATAAAAATTTGATCGCATTTTTGACTAGTCATTAAGAAAATGTAGAGATCAAATGACATTTTATTATGATTACGTATATTTGAAAAAACGCATGAGGTTTTTATCACAATGGTTCACCTACCAGAGTTTCATCGCGAATTTTTTGACATGCCAGAGATAAGTAATAAAACTCCTCCACCATCGCCATGTGTATGGCCGTTCAACTTTCGCTTCTTCGTAACGCATCATGGTGAATAAAAGATAAATTTAAGATAACTTAAAGATAAATAAAAGAAAAGATAAATTACAGATGCAATTGTTTCAATTTTGTAAGGATGATTGTCCAATTATCGTAATTTAAAAATGAACAAAAATTTCTAAATAACTTGAAAATGGTTTAAAAGCTTGATTGGAAAAAACTGGTTTCGATTTCTGTTTATGATAACCGGAACTAACATGCACCTGCAACTAATGAATACTGTAACGTGAAACTACCGTTAGAATTTGCTTTTATATAAACTTCATTGTAGCTCTGCATTTTTTATTCAAAAAAACCAGCTGTATGAATAATCTAGATTACCAGCATAGGTTGTGTTGATGAACCGCAGTTTCAATGAGCTACGTAACCTCCGTCAGAAATCAGGAAACTTAGCCTTCCATTGAAAAACAATTGGTGAATGAAAAAAAAACCAAATCATTTGATTTGCAGGAAGTATCCTACATTATAGACACGAAGCAATATTTTATGAGAAATGAATAGTATAAATCAAAGCAGGGTTATTTTGAAGTTTCGCTAGATTATGATTAAATATTCGTTACGATCTTTAAAGCAGTCCATTTTGGACCTCAAGAGCAGTAACCGGTCATTGTTCTAGTGCCACATAATATTCAGACCACGGCAACCTTTGCGTGTCAGTAAATCGAACTTTTAGATTTTTGGAAAAATTTCAGTTGTAGTAGATATAGGAGAATGATGTATTACTCGACACCATCTCTCGTTTATTCGAGGTTGCCGATTTTGCATGAAAAGATCAACCAACCTATGGAACAATACCAAATTAGGGTGAAAATAATAATTTTTTTTCCGCATGTTGAATAAACAGGATTCAAGTCTATTAGCCAAAAAACAACAATTACAAAAACTTCATAAATTTGCTTCGACTCAAGTTCAATTTTAGAAAACGCGTTTGTATTGTCAACGTTAAATAAGCATTCAGAAAAATTGATTGAGCAGCCACAAACCGACAAAACTTGGGTAAACTCCCGTTTAGCCAAAAACAATATTGTAAAAATGTTGAGCAATTAAGCTCAGAAATTAAGAACTGAACCTATAAAACTTAATATTCTTGTGTTTTTGAGGGAGGAGGCGTGCAAAATTTTTTTCCTTTCAAACGACTGAAATAAGGTCTCTGAGCCGATAAAAGATGGTTGAAACATCTTAGGATGAATTCAGCGTTTAAGTGGAAAAAAAACACGAAAATATACAAAATAAGAGGTAGTAAATCAAGAACACTTAGAGCGGCAACAATGTTTTCAGCAAAAAAACAAATTCATGAAGTGGCAATTGAGCCGACAAAACCGGTGGCTAAAAATTATCAGACAAAAGATAGGCCGACAATTTTTTGAAACTGAATATTTTCGGTCTGAAAAAAAGAGGTCCTGTTCGGATTCGAACCTAAGCACTTTGCTGTCAGAGGCGTAGTAGTCAGTCCCTCTAGGCCAAGTGCCGTTGCCGAGAAATTTGAATTAATCATAAATCAAGCGATTTATTTGAGCAAGTCGCTAGCCCAAAAAAAAAACGATTTAATAACACTTGCTAGTTGCAAGCGTAAATATGATCAAATTTCCATTTTAAAGATCCTGGCCAACATACAGTTGGAAAATTATCAAGAAACTCAAAGATACTGAAGTGGGCCATTTTTTTTGAAAGTTTCACCTTTCGATATTCAAAGAACATATATCTTTGACTTTTTGATAAAGATAACTTAGTTCGAGAAAACTGGACCACTAGCAATTTTTCATTTAGCAAATCATTTCGAATTGATTATATGAAATACAACTCAACTTGAGGGCGAACAAGTTTCATTAATCAACAGGGCCTAGATAAGTTTCTTCAGGTCGTTAATTGACACTATAAGAAATGGCAAGCTGTCTGAAGACTGCTTTACAAAGCTTTTTTTGCTTCTTTTAGGGAAATAAATGGAGGTTTCCAAAAGCTGCACGAAAAAAAAAACAGACAAGTCAGAATTAAGAAAATCGTGGTGTCTCTGATTAAAGGTCATAATTCAAAAAAAAATACTTCAAATGCTTATAGAGGACTAGAAAAATTAAATAATCCTTTAGGTTGTGAAATTTCGCTTAAGGACTTGACTGTTTTTGAGCAGCTCTGGTTAGTGCTTTTTAACCACTGTTGATATCATTTTTTATTCAGTATTGCTATCAGACAATTTAGAACAAAAAAAGTCAGCCTGCTCCTGATTGAACATTCGAGATTCTATTGCTCATACATTTTGTTGACTTTTTGCAAAATTCGCTTTGTCTCTCTGCTTTGTCTACTTCGACTGAGAAACGAACTCGAATCTATCTTACCAAAAAGCATGCACATGAGAGACAATGCCGAGTTAAATTATCCGGACAAAACTAACAAAATTTGAAAAATCAAATACGTTTTTCTCAAAACAGAAGTGAATAAAAATTGCTTATAACTTCACTGGAATTATTATGATGCATTTCAATTTTCGAAAATCGCAACCGAGATTTCGCCCCAAAATTGTTTCATTTTGGCGTTTTTAGTTAATCAAGAATTACCCAAAAAACTACCTCAATAATGGATGATAAACTGATATCAAAAAACGCATCTTAGACAGCTCTGCAAAATGTTGAGAGTTTGTTTTCAAGCAAAAATTTGGAGTTTTATATAATAGAAATGACTCTTTTGGCTATCAAGCAAAAATATATTCATCTGGAGATTTTTGAAAATTTTACCCAGCTAAAAGTTTGTCTAGCTGTGTAAGAGGTTTCTTATCATATAAGTTTCTCATCAATTAATGTGGTAGTTTAAGCGTAATTCTTGACTAACTGAAAAAAGCCAAAATGACCCAAAATGAATAAGCCAAAGTGGCCAATATCGAAAAATGAATTGCACGATAATAATTCTCAGCAAATTTTGCGCTCGTCTTTTTTTTGTCTAATCTTAACCCATGTTGAGAACAACGCGTTTGAATTTTCCAATGTTGCTCGTTTTGTACGGTTAATTTAAATCAGGACTGTACGTTTTGCTCACCACCAAATTAGACATCTTAATCACCAAGATTAGTTGGCAACACTCCAAATAGTTTATTTATTTCAGCCATTTACTAAAATTAACGAAAAAAAAACCACGAAAATAACGGGAAAAACGCTACGATTTCTTCAATATGATCAGTAGTAACACTGGCAAAACACTCAATTTCTCAATCAATATTTTTAAGCGTTGAGACGGCATAGTAATTCAACCTACCACCAACCGAGCTCATACTCTGTTTCTTTATAGGGTTCATCAATATAGATTGTGTACAATTCCGTTTCATTTAGAACTAAAGTCTCTTTTGTGATATTGGCGAAGGGAGTTCTTTTGACGAAGGGGTAGTGAGGAGCTAATAGGTCACAATCTACTTCGAGTCTAGGCTGTAGTTTTTCTTTTTCATGGTCCCAATGTTGTGTCTTGCATTTGAAGTGGTGCAAATAATGAGCTCTTAAGTAACCTTTGGGATCTCGAGGGAAGTTAAGCCAAAGAGGTCCAAAAGGTCGTCGATGGAAAGGAAAGTAGGAATCTCTTGACCACGAAACATTTCGATCAGATCTGTCCGCTAACTTAATTTGGTCACCCTCTTCGATATAACTTTCGATATCCAGAAACGGCCATCTCCAATTATATTTACTAGTACTGGGAGAAGACGTGAAAAATAATTTGACCACACTTCCGGGCTGATTTTTGTTCTGGTATCCCTGGATTCCATAATGCCGGTCATCTTTGAACAGCTCTACTACCTTTCGCATGTGTTTCTCGTTGATTAGTATATCCATGTCATCATCCCATGGTAACATATCATGCATTACATATGAGCCTATAAGTCCTCCGGCACTCACAGTATACTCAATGTCATTGTCATAAAACACCTTCATTGACAAATAAAGTAGTCGCATTAAAGTGTCGTATTGATCTTCGGACATTTTTCTTGGAATGTGGAAACTATTTCTTCTCGGAACATTGAACGCCTCGATTAAGTTCGGAAAATAATCGATTCCAATTGGACGGTGACACATTGCGCTCATTTGTGTTGAATTAGCTTTTTGCCACAATGGCCAATCGACTGCCAATTTTCGGACTTCGGGATAACTTGACATAAGGGCATGTAGAGTGAAGATGAATGAAAGAAACACATATAGCGATATAAGTATACCCAGAAAGGATAAACGAATTGCCTTCATATTAGACCGCAACTTCTTATCAATATTTTATAATAAATTATTATATATTGGAATATCAGGGTCAATTTGTACCGGCCGTGAAATCAAAATTTTCGGACAAAAATTTCAGAAGACCTAACTTTAATTGTAGGCGGCGAAAGGTTCATAAACTTGACGCTTGTGAGCTACTGTATTTTTTTGCTATAACTATAAACGTCAACCTAAAAACGCTATATCTTCGGCATTTTTTACATAATCCTAATTATCTTTAGATTAGAAGTTACTCTGTGAAAAAAAAAAACTAAGAAAAATCACATCTCATAAGTAAAAGTGTTAAAATAACGGTCTGTAATTGGCTAAGTTAGATAAAATTTTCTATTAAAGGTTTCAATACTGGTTTGCCCCGGTTGAATATTCAGAGCAGATGCATCAAATTTGAACTTCAATTTATTTTTCAAAAGAAACAGATATTCAAAAATCTGGCGATTATAGCGTTATAATTATATAATTTTAATTAAAATCGAAATAGTAGAAATCCAACATTGCTCCTTAAAGCTAAAATTTTGTAAGCATGATTTTAAGTATATTTACAGAAGATTGGTTGCGTTAATTGTTCAGCTGAACCGTACTAAGAAAAACTAATTATGGATTTCAACTTTTCAAACCTCGGTTGACTCTTACTATTTGCATAATAGCAACAGCTTTCAGTCAGATAAAATAGTCAAACTATATTGAAAAAATACTTATATACTATAAAAATGAAAAAAAAAAAAAATTACAAACGTTATCCGTTTTCTTATTAGGAGTAAAGCTGAATGAGTAAAGGTGAATTAACTAGATGATTCTGTCTTTTGCCCAGACACTCAATGGTTTTAAAATAAAAGAAATAAAGATCAATTTCATTAAATCAATTTCATTATATGAAAAAATACAACTATTACTTCAAAATTACTTGAAAGCCAACAGACAGTTGAAAGTGTCAATAAACTGAAAAGAAAAAACTACGGATTCTTTTTGTAACAGTTTTGCAGAAAAAAAGAGATGGCATTAGTGCTCTTAAAATTGCGGTGTTCTATATGAAAGACACATTTTGAAAATTTTTCATAAAAACCAATAGGGTCGGATCTAGGATTTTTTCGAGAGCGCGGCGGGGGGATGTATGTCCTCTACCTTTCCTGATTGATTTATTCCAGATGTTTCAAACAGTATTTTGCGTCATACGCTTGGGTTCCGACAGTATGGATCTCTCTATCTATCTCAGCTGGCTTAAAGAATCAAATATCGGCTAGTTAGTCTTGATTAGTTTCTCTAACTAATCTTCACAAGTTGTATCGAAATTATTACTTATTGTTCCGACTTTCGTAACGAAAGTAACCAAATATTTGTGCTCGGGTTGGGTTTTTTTTCTTCAGACAAATTTCGACTTTTTAACTAATCATTTTTGACGGAATTTTTTATATCATTCAAAAGGTATTGTTGCCCAGAGCTTAAAATTTGGAAAGATATTTCACCTGTGATCATTTTTGGTAAAGTTATGGGGGTTTAAAGATTGCGATGGCCAATTTGGGACAATTAACGCGCGATATATATGAAGTCAATTATTACGATCTTTCATCAGAAAGGTTTTTTGCTAGGCTCATTTAAATTTAAAAAACATGAAGATTTAAAATTGTTCCCTGGAATTCCTATTTTAAAAAAAAAATTTTAATGAGCCTAGCAAAAAAATTTTCCAGATGAAAGATTGTAATTTTGTCTGCAATCAAGGCCAACTACGCGCTAAGGATCTCAGAAAAACAACAAGGACAAAACGATGCCTCTTTAGCAGCTCAGATAACCATGAACATAAAGATCAAAAATTTTTCTCTGGAAGTCTCATGTTTATGGTTATCTTAGCTCCTAAGAGTCAGTATTTTGTCCTTGCCGTTCCTCTGAGCTCATTATCGTGTAGTTGTCCTCGGTTACAGACAAAAGTTACAACCTTTCAACAGAAAAGTTTTTTTGCTAGGTTCGTTTAAAAAAAAAACTTCATGAGAAAAACTTTTGATCTTCAACACTATGGTTATCTAGGCTCTTTAAGAGGCAGTATTTTGTTCTTGCCGTTCCTCTGAGATCATTATCATGTAGTTTGCTTTGATTGCAGACATTAATAACGACCTTTAATTAATTAAATGTTTTAGATAGGTTGAATCTGGATTTTTATTGTTTTTTAGTAAGCTTCTATAGAGGTAGTAAGTTGTCATTATCGTTACTTTGAGATCCTTATCAGGTGTTTTTTTTCTTCTTTGCAGGTCTATAAATTGACAAAGTTTCAGCAAAAACCAATAATTAGAAAAAAAAGTTAGAGGTCCTCAAACTTGCACAAAATTCGAAATTTAGCAGACCAGGACTGGATTTTTCGAACATGCTGACGGAATTCAAACAGACCAAGCTGATAGAAAATGATTTCAATGAACAAATAACCTTTACTTATCAGAACATTGAGTGAAAAATACGCAAGCTGAGTGACTGTATCAAGCAAACTAATGGCTTCAGGGATATAACAAAAATCTGAGACTGGGTGAAAAATAAGAGAGTTGAGAACAAAGCGTCCAGTAAGCAAAATTTGTTTGGCGATCTCCACAAAATTGTTTACCTAAAATTAGGAGAAGACGAAACAAAACTAGAATATAGCTTGATAGAAAAAACAATCCAAGAACGAATCAAAGCTTTAAACAGAATCTCAAAAATTGAGAAAAACACATATATCGAGAGGGAAACAAAAAAGCTACCATTAAGGAAAGAACTCGAAATACTGAGGATTGAGATCGTTCAATTTCTTGAAACAGCATAGACAGGCGAAAATGTGAGCGACCAGGAGTATCGGATAATCCAACACAATTTACTTGCTTTGCTCATAATATCAAACGGAGCAAGAGCAGGGACTATTTACCGGCTGCATAAGGACTACCTATATCGCATGATTTAAGACAAAGAAACAGAGGTATATACGTTTGATTTGCTTCCCTCGGAATTTGGAAAGAACGGAGAAGAGGAAACGGACCTTGATATTGCAAAGAACTGTCTAAGAGCCACAAAAATTTCAAATTCGAAGAAAAAAAATACCTCTCCCTGATGCAGCAGGAGAAGGACTTTCTAGAGATATACCTGTACATAGGAGAGCTGAAAGGGCAGGGAAATGAGAAGTTTCTTTTCTGCCCGACAAGTTTGAAAAATCCCTCGCTCTACCAATTAGATTCGAGGACCACGAACTACCAGAAGACTATTCAAAACCAATATAACATTGATAACTTTGATTCGAAGAAAGTTAGGAAAATTTTGAATTCGTATTGGGCAGAAAATGTTTCTGACCCTCACTAAATAAGATCTATTGATCAGGCAATGGGTCACTCGCGCGGCGCGGCCTCAATGCACTATGAAGTGGCAAGGAACGAGGCCAAAAATAGTGCTCATATGACTTTGCTGATCAACAAAGATCTTTATAAGTTTTCATCAGAGCAACCACGAGCCATTCAACAAACAGAACAACCACGAGCCATTCAACAAACAACAAGCACGAGCCAGTCAACAAACAACAACCACGAGCCAGTCAACAAACAACAACCACGAGCCAGTCAACAAACAGAACAACCACGAGCCATTCGAGAAGCAGCTGTAACCTCTGCTTCAATAGACATCGCAGAAGAAGAAAGCAACGACGAGATGGAACATGAAACGCACGACATCGCAGAAGATGAAAAAGAAACAAATGAGGAAGACGATGATAATGACAAAAGCGAAGATGAGATGATGTCCCTTGAAGAGCTTGGAAGATGCGCGTCCCAGGAGAACGAAGCAGCAGGCAACAGCCTACCAACAGCTGGGTAAATTGCTCTTTTTAGTCAAAAATCGGCCTCAAAGGGCAACTGCGAAGTACACGTTGCACACTGCAGGTCGCTTGTACTTAGCAAAAATATAACGCAAAAAACAAATGGGCATAAAATTCAGTTAGCAAGCCGCAGTAACTCGCCCAGAAGACAACGAAATTCAGATGAGTCTTGACCAAGCACGAGCTATTTTTAAGCAGACAGATCGCGGGATCTCCCAACATATGGTGAAGCCTGAAATAAGGAATCTGAAAACTGAAAAACTCCTAAGAACTTCACTTGCCTCTTTTCGTTCTTTGCTATCTTTTGTAAACTAAATGAAAACTACTTGCAAAGATTTTAAAGAAATTTTTATGCAGTAAATTAATGAACACGTGACTTGGTGCTTTAAATTACTGGTGTTTATGGCACTTTTTGTTATTTTTAACAATTACCAATAATTTTCGTTGTTTGAACCCAATTTTGTACCAAAGTGTTTGATTTTCAATTTACCCCTATTTTTCTAGTGTCTGGTGGCTTTCCCAAAAATACGCTTCCTAATTTAGGCCATAACACCATATTTGGTGGTTTTATCCCTAATTTTGATGTTTACAGCACTTTTTTGTTATTCTTAACTATTACCACTAATTTTCGTTTTTTTAACCCAGTTTTATACCAAGTTGGTTGTTTTTCGTTTTACCCCTAACTCTCTAGTGTCTGGTGGCTTTTCCAACAATACTCTACCTAAGTTAGGCCATATCACCAACTTTTGTTGACACAATCCAAATTTTTATGCCCTGGAGGTCACCGAAAAAAGCATCAAGACTGTCAAACTTTTCCGATTATAGTGGCAACAACACAACCTTTCCGTACAACTCAACCATTTCTGAAGTGTAGCGAAGATGACGACGAAGCCAACAGTAGCAACCCGCCCACACTCAATGTTTCGAAAAGTCTATTCAGTGACAGTGAAGTACCGATATCAACAGCACCCCCGATGAAACGGAAAAACCCCTTTTTGAAGCTCGGACCAAAATTGAGTAAAACAGTCAATTTTGATGTGCAAGGACCCCCACGCTTACACTTAGAGGAATCACCCCTGAGCACAGTCACATTAAGAGACTGTGTGAGCCTTGCCACAACCTTCGACAACGAAAAACCATTAGCTAGTCCAGAACCGTTCTTTTTATCGAAAGATTTTACTTCAACAACGAAGAAACCAAAGACTACCGGCCGACCGCCAATAAAGAACGAACAAACCGGCCTTATTCAGTGTTCGTCCCGACATGTTATATCAAATGAAGATGTTTTCAATCCTCTTAAAAGCACAAGTTTTCATTGTCTGGCCTGTGGTCTCCCTTTTATATTAGCAGAGGAGATACAGGAACATCGCTTTAGATGCGAAAAGCGTAAGACAGACTATCCAGAGGGCCAGTTAGCGGCGGAGAGGTCCGGAAAAGACCAGTATTTGCTGTGTAAGTGCTGCAAGTCTACGTACATCAATTTCAAAAAACACGTCCTTGAAGAATCAGGTCACTTTGACTCAGCTGACTGGATGGTAGTTGAGTATGAAAGAGACGCAAGATATGATTCAGGCAAATCCTCCAAAAAACAGGATACAACAACAAAAAAGACAGAATCAGATGACGACATACAGTCAAGCTCGGACGAGGAAGAAGAGGAACCGAGTGAGAGTAAGGATAAAACAACTATAACTAAACCTATAAGTGGACTCTATAGATGCAGAATGTGCCCTACCAAAAACTTCACCAGAGCTCCGAACTTGTTAAGGCACCTACGCGTTGAACATAACCTGAAGAACATGCCAAAGAAGGACCTGAATGCACTTCACAAAATTCAGGTTCTTCAGAACAAAAATGAAGTCGAAAAGTTGAAAGAAAAAAGATATTTCTGCACCCAGGAGAACTGCAAACAACTCTATCAACGACCAAGACAACATAATTCTAGCCACCAAGATTTCGGAATTATAGTTCGGAAATTTACTGACTTGCCCGAATTCATTTCAGAAAAGTTTAAGCCCATTGATAACTAACCGAGTGAGCTCCACGAATTTAACAGACCAGGACTGGTTTTTTACGAGCATGTTGACGGAGTTCAAGCAGTCCAAATTGATAGAAAACGAACTGAATGAGCAAAAAAAACATTCACCCATCAAAACATTGACGGAAAGATACGCAAACTAAGTGACTGCATAAAGCAAACGAATGGATTCAGAGATTTGACAAAAATAAGAGACAGGGTGAACTCCTACCCAGGAGTTGTGAACAAAGCGTCGAGTAAGCAAAATTTGTTATGCGATCTCCAAAAGTTTGTTCACCTGAAGTTAGGAGGAGATGAAACGAAATTGGGATGCAGATTGATTGAGAAAAAAATTCAAGACAGAATCAAGGCATTAAACCGAATCTCAAAAATTGAGACTACATACATAGAAAGAGAAGCCAAAAAGCTGCCATCGATGAAAGAACTTAAAGTATTGAGGAAAGAGATTGTTCAATTTCTTGAAGCAGCCTTGACGGGCAAAAAAATGGGCGACCAAGAGTTTCAGACAATTCAGCATAATTTGATTGTTTTGCTCATAATCAAACGGAGCACGAGCAGGGACCATTTACCGACTTCACAAAGATTATCTCTACCGAATGATTTATGATGACGAAACACATGTATATACTTTCGAGTTGCTTCCCTCGGAGTTTGGAGATGATGGAGAGGAGAAAACCGACCTTGAAATTGCAAGAGAGCTGTCACAGAGCCACAAAAATTTCAAGTTCGAAGGGAAAAAGTTTCTCTCCATGTTGCAATATGAGAAGGACTTTCTCGAAGTATATATTTACATACGAGAGCTAAAAGGGCAGGGAGATGAGAAGTTCCTCTTCTGCACAACAGGTTTGTAAGATCCCTCGCTCTACCAGTTGGAGTCGAGGACAAAAAGTTACCAGAGGACGATTCAAAATCAGTACAACTTTGAGAACTTTGATTCGAACAAAGTTAGGAAAATTTTGAACTCGTATTGGTTAGAAAACATTTCCGACCCTCGCCAAATAAGATCTATTGATCAAGCAATGGGTCACTCGCGCGGCGTGGCCTCAATGCACTATGAAGTGGCCAGAGACAAGGCCAAAAATAGTGCTCACATGACTCTGCTATCAACAAGGACCTTAAGAAGTTCTCGGAACAACCACGAGCCATTGAACAAGCCGAACAACCGGGAGCCACTCTAAAGATCGAACAGCCAAGAGACATTCAAGAAGCAGCTGTAACACTCGAGATCGGAGAAGATGAGAAAGAAAATGAGGAAGTCGATGGTAATGGCGAAAGTGAAGATGAGACAATGTCCCTTGATAAGCGAGAAAGATGCCCATCCCAGGAGCAGGAAGCAGCAGTTAATAGCCTGCCAACAGCTAGTAAAATTGCTCTTTTCATCAAAAATCGGCCTCGAAGGTCGACTGCGAGATACACTTTGAATACTGCAGGTCGCTTGTACCTCGCAAAAATATACCGCAAGAAACAGATGGGTATCAAATTCAGTTTGCGAGCAGCAATTACTCGCCCGGAGGACAATGAGATCCAGATGACCCTTGATCAAGCTCGAGCTATCTTTGAGCAGATAAACCACTGGATCTCTCAGGGAGCTCCCAACATATGGTGAAGCATTGTAATCTAAATGTAAACTTCTTGCAACGAATTTTCAATAACTTTTATGCAGTGAATTAATAAACACGCGACTTCACGAATTAACTTGTTAAAATTTTTTCATATTGTTTTCAAATACAGTAACTCATTTTCGTGCAGTATAATGATTGGATCACTTGACTTTGTGCCTCCAAAAGCCTTAGTTGTGCTAGGAGAGGCTTAGTTGTCTACAATTCATCTTTTGCAGTTGATTGTTGTTGTTGCCGTATATTGATTTTGATCACTTGACTTTGTGCCTCCAAAAGCCTTAGTTAAGCTAGGAGGGGCTTAGTTGAGTGATCGGGTGAGTTGTTTATGACTTTGTGCCTCCAAAGCCTTAGTTGTGCTAGGAGGGGCTTGGTTGTCTAAAATTCATCATTTGCAGTTGATTGTTGTTGTTGCCGTATATTGATTTTGATCACTTGACTTTGTGCCTCCAAAAGCCTTAGTTGTGCTAGGAGGGGCTTAGTTGAGTGATCGGGTGAGTTGTTTATGACTTTGTGCCTCCATAAGCCTTAGTTGTGATAGGAGGGGCTTAATTGTCTACAATTCATCATTTGCAGTTGATTGTTGTTGTTGCCGTATATTGATTTTGATCACTTGACTTTGTGCCTCCAAAAGCATTAGTTGTGCTAGGAGGGGCTTAGTTGAGTGATCGGGTGAGTTGTTTATGACTTTGTGCCTCCATAAGCCTTAATTGTGATAGGAGGGGCTTAGTTGTCTACAATTTATCATTTGCAGTTGATTGTTGCTGTTGCCGTAAATTGATTTTGATCACACCTCCAAAAGACTTAGTTGTGCTAGGAGGGGTTTATTTGAGTGGTTGGGTGAGTTGTTTTTGACTTTGTGCCTCCAAAAGCCTTAGTTGTGCTAAAGAGAAAAAAAACCGACCTTGAAATTGCAAGAGAGCTGTCGCAGAGCCACAAAAATTTCAAGTTCGAAGGGAAAAAGTTTCTATCCATGTTGCTATATGAGAAGGACTTTCTCGAAGTATACACTTACATACGAGAGCTAAAAGGGCAGGGAGATGAGAAGTTCCTCTTCTGCCCAACAGGTTTGTAAGATCCCTCGCTCTACCAGTTGGAGTCGAGGACAAAAAATTACCAGAGAACGATTCAAAATCAGTACAACGTTGAGAAATTTGATTCGAACAAAGTTAGGAAAATTTTGAACTCGTATTGGTTAGAAAACATTTCCGACCCTCGCCAAATAAGATCAATTGATCAAGCAATGGGTCACTCGCGCGGCATGGCCTCAATGCACTATGAAGTGGCCAGAGACAAGGCCAAAAATAGTGCACACATGACTCCGCTTATCAACAAGGACCTTAAGAAGTCCTCGGAACAACCACGAGCCATTGAACAAGCCGAACAACCGGGAGCCAGTCTAAAGATCGAACAGCCAGGAGCCATTCAAGAAGCAGCTGTAACACTCGAGATCGGAGAAGATGAGAAAGAAAATGAGGAAGTCGATGGTAATGACGAAAGTGAAGATGAGACATTGTCCCTTGATAAGCGTGAAAGATACCCATCCCACGAGCAGGAAGCAGCAGTTATTAGCCTGCCAACAGCTGGTAAAATTGCTCTTTTCATCAAAAATCAGCTATATATTCGCAAAAATATACCGCAAGAAACAGATGGGTATCAAATTCAGTTTGCGAGCAGCAATTACTCGCCCGGAGGACAATGAGATCCAGATGACCCTTGATCAAGCTCGAGCTATCTTTCAGCAGATAGACCGCTGGATCTCTCAGGGAGCTCCCAACATATGGTGAAGCCTTGTAATCTAAATGAAAACTTCTTGCAACAAATTTTCAAAAACTTTTAAGCAGTGAATTATTGAACACGCGACTTCATGAATTAACTTGCTAAAATTTTTTCATATTGTCTTCAAATACAGTAACTCATTTTCGTGCAGTATAATGATTGGATCACTTGACTTTGTGCCTCCAAAAGCCTTAGTTGTGCTAGGAGGGGCTTAGTTGTCTACAATTCATCCTTTGCAGTTGATTGTTGTTGTTGCCGTATATTGATTTTGATCACTTGACTTTGTGCCTCCAAAAGCATTAGTTGTGCTAGGAGGGGCTTAGTTGAGTGATCGGGTGAGTTGTTTATGACTTTGTGCCTCCATAAGCCTTAATTGTGATAGGAGGGGCTTAGTTGTCTACAATTTATCATTTGCAGTTGATTGTTGCTGTTGCCGTAAATTGATTTTGATCACTTGACATTGTGGCTCCAAAAGCCTTAGTTGTGCTAGGAGGGGTTTAGTTGAGTGATTGGGTGAGTTGTTTTTGACTTTGTGCCTCCAAAAGCCTTAGTTGTGCTAGAGGGGCTTAGTTGTCTACAATTCACCTTTTGCAGTTAATTGTTGTTTAATATTTATATAATATATAAAGGGTTTTTTGAGACCCTTGGTGCCTATGGTGCCCGCCTCCCCGTTGGCGGTCCTGGATAGCCCTGTGAAATTTCAGGGTGAACTGAGAGGCACTAAAATATTTGATTTGAAAAAAAAAACGAATCGAGAAAACTTCGACCTGAAATAAAAACCAAAAAATAGAAGAAGAGCAACTGATGGCCAAAAACACCTTAGAAAAATGTTGGTATTGCTTTATCTCTAAATTTATTGAAAAGGAGCCAAAAATAAAAACAATTTAGTCATCTCCTTATCTTTTGTGGTTTTACCCTTAATTTTGCAGTTTTTGGCACATTTTTTTAAACTATTACCCCTAATTTTCGTTATTTTTACCCAAATTTATACCAATTTCGTTGTTTTTCGTTTTACCCCCAACTTTCTAGTGTCTGGTGCCTTAACCAACAATTCTCTGCCTAATTTAGGCCTTTACCAACAATTCTCTGCCTAATTTAGGCCTTACCCCCAACTTTTATTGACTTACCACTAATTTTGGTGTTTATGGCACTCTTTTGCTTTATATGACTCTTACCCCTAATTTTCGTTATTTTTACTCAAATTTATACCAATTTCAAGGTTTTTCATTTTACCCCCAACTTTCTAGTGCCTGGTGCCTTTCCCAACAAAACTCTACCTATTTTATGCCATAGCACTAACTTTTGTTGACTTAACCCTAATTTTGATCTTTATGGCACTTTTTGGTTATTTTGTGATGACGACATACAGTCAAGCTCAGACGAGGAAGAAGAGGAACCGAGTGAGAGTAAGGATAAATCAACTATAACTAAACCTATAAATGGACTCTATAGATGCAGAATGTGCCCTACCAAAAACTTCACCAGAGCTCCGAACTTGTTAAGGCACCTACGCGTTGAACATAACCTGAAGAACATGCCAAAGAAGGACCTGAATGCACTTCACAAAATTCAGGTTCTTCAGAACAAAAATGAAGTCGAAAAGTTGGAAAAAAGATATTTCTGCACCCAGGAGAACTGCAAACAACTATCAACGACCAAGACAACATAATTCTAGCCACCAAGATTTCGGAATTATTGTTCGGAAATTTACTGACTTGCCCGAATTCATTTCAGAAAAGTTTAAGCCCATTGATAACTAACCGAGTGAGCTCCACGAATTTAACAGACCAGGACTGGATTTTACGAGCATGTTGACGGAGTTCAAGCAGTCCAAATTGATAGAAAACGAACTGAATGAGCAAAAAAACATTCACCCATCAAAACATTGACGGAAAGATACGCAAACTAAGTGACTGCATAAAGCAAACCAATGGATTCAGAGATTTGACAAAAATAAGAGACAGGGTGAACTCCTACCCAGGAGTTGTGAACAAAGCGTCGAGTAAGCAAAATTTGTTGGGCGATCTCCAAAAGTTTGTAAAATTGGTTCACCTGAAGTTAGGAGGAGATGAAACGGAATTGGGATGCAGATTAAATGAGAAAACAATTCAAGACAGAATCAAGGCATTAAACCGAATCTCAAAAATGAGAAAACTACATACAATGAAAGAGAAGCCAAAAAGCTGCCATCGATGAAAGAACTTGAAATATTGAGGAAAGAGATTGTTCAATTTCTTGAAGCAGCCTTGACCGGCAAAAAAGTGAGCGACCAAAAGCTTCGGACAATTCAGCATAATTTGATTGCTTTGCTCATAATCTCAAACGGAGCACGAGCAGGGACGATTTACCGACTTCACAAAGATTATCTCTACCGAATGATTTATGATGACGAAACTTATGTATATACTTTCGAGTTGCTTCCCTCGGAGTTTGGAGATGATGGAGAGGAGAAAACCGACCTTGAAATTGCAAGAGAGCTGTCACAGAGCCACAAAAATTTCAAGTTCGAAGGGAAAAAGTTTCTCTCCATGTTGCAATATGAGAAGGACTTTCTCGAAGTATATATTTACATACGGGAGCTAAAAGGGCAGGGAGATGAGAAGTTCCTCTTCTGCCCAACAGGTTTATAAGATCCCTCGCTCTACCAGTTGGAGTCGAGGACAAAAAATTACCAGAGGACGATTCAAAATCAGTACAGCGTTGATGTTGAGAACTTTGATTCGAACAAAGTTAGGAAAACTTTGAACTCGTATTGGTTAGAAAACAATTCCGACCCTCGCCAAATAAGATCTATTGATCAAGCAATGGGTCACTCGCGCGGCGTGGCCTCAATGCACTATGAAGTGGCCAGAGACAAGGCCAAAAATAGTGCACACATGACTCTGCTTATCAACAAGGACCTTAAGATGTTCTCGGAACAACCACGAGCCATTGAACAAGGCGAACAACCGGGAGCCAGTCTAAAGATCGAACACCCAGGGGCCATTCAAGAAGCAGCTGTAACCTCTGCTTCAATGGACATCTTAATAGAAGAAAAGGACGACGAGATGCAAGATGAAACACTCGAGATCGGAGAAAATGAGAAAGAAAATGAGGAAGTCGATGGTAATGGCGAAAGTGAAGATGAGACAAGATCCCTTGATAAGCGTGAGATGCCCATCCCAGGAGCAGCAAGCAGCAGTTAATAGCCTGCCAACAGCTGGTAAAAGTGCTCTTTTTATCAAAAATCGGCCTCGAAGGTCGACTGCGAGATACACTTTGAATACTGCAGGTCGCTTGTACCTCGCAAAAATATACCGCAAGAAACAGATGGGTATCAAATTCAGTTTGCGAGCAGCAATTACTCGCCCGGAGGACAATGAGATCCAGATGACCCTTGATTAAGCTCGAGCTATCTTTGAGCAGATAGACCGCTGGATCTCTCAGGGAGCTCCCAACATATGGTGAAGCCTTGTAATCTAAATGAAAACTTCTTGCAACGAACTTTCAAACATTTTTATGCAGTGAATTAATAAACACGCGACTTCATGAATTAACTTATTAAAATTTTTTCATATTGTCTTCAAATACAGTAACTCATTTTCAAGCAGTATAATGATTGGATCACTTGACTTTGTGCCTCCGAAAGCCTTAGTTGTGCTAGGAGGGGCTTAGTTGAGTGATTGGGTGAGTTGTTTTTGATTTTGTGCCTCCAAAAGCCTTAGTTGTGCTAGGTGGGGCTTAGTTGTCTACAATTCACCTTTTGCAGTTGATTGTTGTTGCCGTATATTGATTTTGATCACTTGACTTTGTGCCTCCAAAAGCCTTAGTTGTGCTAGGAGGGGCTTAGTTGAGTGATTGGGTGAGTTGTTTTTGATTTTGTGCCTCCAAAAGCCTTAGTTGTGCTAGGTGGGGCTTAGTTGTCTACAATTCACCTTTTGCAGTTAATTGTTGTTTAACATTTAAATCATTAAAAAAAGAGAAAGCCTTGGCTTCGAAAAAAAAATGAGAACTTGAAGTTTAAAAAAAGCTTTCTCACAAAAAAGAAAAAAAAAGCCAAAAAAGTTTTTTGGGACCGATGATGCCCGCCTCCGCAATGGCGGTCCTAGATAGCCCTGTGAAATTTCAGGGTAAACTAAGAGGCACTAAAATATTTGATTTGAAAAAAAAAACGAATCGAGAAAACTTCGACCTGAAATAAAAACCAAAAAATAGAAGAAGAGCAACTGATGGCCAAAAACACCTTAGAAAAAGGTTGGTTTTGCCTTACCTCTAAATTTGTTGAAAAGGAGCTAAAAATAAAAACAATTTAGTCATCTCCTTATCTTTTGTGGTTTTACCCCTAATTTTGGTGTTTTTTGGCACTTTTTTGCTATTTTTAACTTACCCCTAATTTTCGTAATTTTTACCCAAATTTATACCAATTTCGTTGTTTTTCGTCTTACCCCAACTTTCTAGTGTCTGGTGCCTTTACCAACAATTCTCTGCCTAATTTAGGCCTTACCCCCAACTTTTGTTGACTTACCACTAATTTTGGTGTTTATGGCACTTTTTTGCTTTATATGACTCTTACCCCTAATTTTCGTTATTTTTACCCAAATTTATACCAATTTCGTGGTTTCTCATTTTACCCCCAACTTTCTAGTGCTTGGTGCCTTTCCCAACATTACTCTACCTACTTTTGTCCATACCACCAATTTTTAATGACTTACCTCTAATTTTGGTGTCTATGGCACTTTTTTGATATTTTTGACTATTACCCCAAATTTTAGTTGTTTCAACCCAATTTTGTACCAATTTGTTTGTTTTTCGTTTTACCCCTATCATTCTAGTGTCTGGTGGATTTCCCAACAAAACTACCTATTTTATGCCATAGCACCAACTTTTGTTGACTTAATTTTGATGTTTATGGCACTTTTTTTGTTATTTTGTGATGACGACATACAGTCAAGCTCAGACGAGGAAGAAGATAAACCGAGTGAGAGTAAGGATAAATCAACGAAAACTAAACCTTTAAATGGACTCTATAGATGCAGAGTGTGCCCTAACAAAAACTCCACGAGAGCTCCGAACTTGTTGAGGCACCTACGCGTTGAACATAACCTGAAGAACATGCCAAAGAAGGACCTGAATGCACTTCACTAAATTCAGCTTCTTCAGAACAACAATTAAGTCGAAAACTTGGAAAAAAGATATTTCTGCACCCAGGAGAACTGCAAACAACTCTATCAACGACCAAGACAACATAATTCTAGCCACCAAGATTTCCGAATTATTGTTCGGAAATTTACTGACTTGCCCGAATTCATTTCAGAAAAGTTTAAGCCCATTGATAACTAACCGAGTGAGCTCCACGAATTTAACAGACCAGGACTGGATTTTTCGAGCATGCTGACGGAGTTCAAGCAGTCCAAATTGACAGAAAACGAACTGAATGAGCAAATAACATTCACCCATCAAAACATTGACGGAAAGAAACGCAAACTAAGTGACTGCATAAAGCAAAACAATGAATTCAGGGATTTGACAAAAATAAGAGACAGGGTGAACTCCTACCCAGGAGTTGTGAACAAAGCGTCGAGTAAGCAAAATTTGTTGGGCGATCTCCAAAAGTTTGTAAAATTGGTTCACCGAAGTTAGGAGGAGATGAAACGGAATTGGGATGCAGATTAAATGAGAAAACAATTCAAGACAGAATCAAGGCATTAAACCGAATCTCAAAAATGAGAAAACTACATACAATGAAAGAGAAGCCAAAAAGCTGCCATCGATGAAAGAACTTGAAATATTGAGGAAAGAGATTGTTCAATTTCTTGAAGCAGCCTTGACCGGCAAAAAAGTGAGCGACCAAAAGCTTCGGACAATTCAGCATAATTTGATTGCTTTGCTCATAATCTCAAACGGAGCACGAGCAGGGACGATTTACCGACTTCACAAAGATTATCTCTACCGAATGATTTATGATGACGAAACTTATGTATATACTTTCGAGTTGCTTCCCTCGGAGTTTGGAGATGATGGAGAGGAGAAAACCGACCTTGAAATTGCAAGAGAGCTGTCACAGAGCCACAAAAATTTCAAGTTCGAAGGGAAAAAGTTTCTCTCCATGTTGCAATATGAGAAGGACTTTCTCGAAGTATATATTTACATACGAGAGCTAAAAGGGCAGGGAGATGAGAAGTTCCTCTTCTGCCCAACAGGTTTATAAGATCCCTCGCTCTACCAGTTGGAGTCGAGGACAAAAAATTACCAGAGGACGATTCAAAATCAGTACAGCGTTGATGTTGAGAACTTTGATTCGAACAAAGTTAGGAAAACTTTGAACTCGTATTGGTTAGAAAACAATTCCGACCCTCGCCAAATAAGATCTATTGATCAAGCAATGGGTCACTCGCGCGGCGTGGCCTCAATGCACTATGAAGTGGCCAGAGACAAGGCCAAAAATAGTGCACACATGACTCTGCTTATCAACAAGGACCTTAAGATGTTCTCGGAACAACCACGAGCCATTGAACAAGGCGAACAACCGGGAGCCAGTCTAAAGATCGAACACCCAGGAGCCATTCAAGAAGCAGCTGTAACCTCTGCTTCAATGGACATCTTAATAGAAGAAAAGGACGACGAGATGCAAGATGAAACACTCGAGATCGGAGAAAATGAGAAAGAAAATGAGGAAGTCGATGGTAATGGCGAAAGTGAAGATGAGACAATATCCCTTGATAAGCGTGAGATGCCCATCCCAGGAGCAGGAAGCAGCAGTTAATAGCCTGCCAACAGCTGGTAAAATTGCTCTTTTTATCAAAAATCGGCCTCGAAGGTCGACTGCGAGATACACTTTGAATACTGAAGGTCGCTTGTACCTCGCAAAAATATACCGCAAGAAACAGATGGGTATCAAATTCAGTTTGCGAGCAGCAATTACTCGCCCGGAGGACAATGAGATCCAGATGACCCTTGATTAAGCTCGAGCTATCTTTGAGCAGATAGACCGCTGGATCTCTCAGGGAGCTCCCAACATATGGTGAAGCCTTGTAATCTAAATGAAAACTTCTTGCAACGAACTTTCAAACATTTTTATGCAGTGAATTAATAAACACGCGACTTCATGAATTAACTTATTAAAATTTTTTCATATTGTCTTCAAATACAGTAACTCATTTTCAAGCAGTATAATGATTGGATCACTTGACTTTGTGCCTCCGAAAGCCTTAGTTGTGCTAGGAGGGGCTTAGTTGAGTGATTGGGTGAGTTGTTTTTGATTTTGTGCCTCCAAAAGCCTTAGTTGTGCTAGGTGGGGCTTAGTTGTCTACAATTCACCTTTTGCAGTTGATTGTTGTTGCCGTATATTGATTTTGATCACTTGACTTTGTGCCTCCAAAAGCCTTAGTTGTGCTAGGAGGGGCTTAGTTGAGTGATTGGGTGAGTTGTTTTTGATTTTGTGCCTCCAAAAGCCTTAGTTGTGCTAGGTGGGGCTTAGTTGTCTACAATTCACCTTTTGCAGTTAATTGTTGTTTAACATTTAAATCATTAAAAAAAGAGAAAGCCTTGGCTTCGAAAAAAAAATGAGAACTTGAAGTTTAAAAAAAGCTTTCTCACAAAAAAGAAAAAAAAAGCCAAAAAAGTTTTTTGGGACCGATGATGCCCGCCTCCGCGTTGGCGGTCCTAGATAGCCCTGTGAAACTTCAGGGTAAACTAAGAGGCACTAAAATATTTGATTTGAAAAAAAAAAACGAATCGAGAAAACTTCGACCTGAAATAAAAACCAAAAAATAGAAGAAGAGCAACTGATGGCCAAAAACACCTTAGAAAAAGGTTGGTTTTGCCTTATCTCTAAATTTGTTGAAAAGGAGCTTAAAATAAAAACAATTTAGTCATCTCCTTATCTTTTGTGGTTTTACCCCTAATTTTGGTGTTTTTTGGCACTTTTTTGCTATTTTTAACTTACCCCTATTTTCGTAATTTTTACCCAAATTTATACCAATTTCGTTGTTTTTCGTCTTACCCCAACTTTCTAGTGTCTGGTGCCTTTACCAACAATTCTCTGCCTAATTTAGGCCTTACCCCCAACTTTTGTTGACTTCCCACTAATTTTGGTGTTTATGGCACTTTTTTGCTTTATATGACTCTTACCCCTAATTTTCGTTATTTTTACCCAAATTTATACCAATTTCGTGGTTTCTCATTTTACCCCCAACTTTCTAGTGCTTGGTGCCTTTCCCAACATTACTCTACCTACTTTTGTCCATACCACCAACTTTTAATGACTTACCTCTAATTTTGGTGTCTATGGCACTTTTTTGATATTTTTGACTATTACCCCAAATTTTAGTTGTTTCAACCCAATTTTGTACCAATTTGTTTGTTTTTCGTTTTACCCCTATCATTCTAGTGTCTGGTGGATTTCCCAACAAAACTACCTATTTTATGCCATAGCACCAACTTTTGTTGACTTAATTTTGATGTTTATGGCACTTTTTTTGTTATTTTGTGATGACGACATACAGTCAAGCTCAGACGAGGAAGAAGAGAAACCGAGTGAGAGAAAGGATAAATCAACGAAAACTAAACCTTTAAATGGACTCTATAGATGCAGAGTGTGCCCTAACAAAAACTCCACGAGAGCTCCGAACTTGTTGAGGCACCTACGCGTTGAACATAACCTGAAGAACATGCCAAAGAAGGACCTGAATGCACTTCACTAAATTCAGCTTCTTCAGAACAACAATTAAGTCGAAAACTTGGAAAAAAGATATTTCTGCACCCAGGAGAACTGCAAACAACTCTATCAACGACCAAGACAACATAATTCTAGCCACCAAGATTTCCGAATTATTGTTCGGAAATTTACTGACTTGCCCGAATTCATTTCAGAAAAGCCCATTGATAACTAACCGAGTGAGCTCCACGAATTTAACAGACCAGGACTGGATTTTTCGAGCATGCTGACGTTCAAGCAGTCCAAATTGACAGAAAACGAACTGAATGAGCAAATAACATTCACCCATCAAAACATTGACGGAAAGAAACGCAAACTAAGTGACTGCATAAAGCAAACCAATGAATTCAGGGATTTGACAAAAATAAGAGACTGGGTGAACTCCTACCCAGGAGTTGTGAACAAAGCGTCGAGTAAGCAAAATTTGTTGGGCGATCTCCAAAAATTTGTAAAATTTGTTCACCTGAAGTTAGGAGGAGATGAAACGGAATTGGGATGCAGATTAAATGAGAAAACAATTCAAGACAGAATCAAGGCATTAAACCGAATCTCAAAAATGAGAAAACTACATACAATGAAAGAGAAGCCAAAAAGCTGCCATCGATGAAAGAACTTGAAATATTGAGGAAAGAGATTGTTCAATTTCTTGAAGCAGCCTTGACCGGCAAAAAAGTGAGCGACCAAAAGCTTCGGACAATTCAGCATAATTTGATTGCTTTGCTCATAATCTCAAACGGAGCACGAGCAGGGACGATTTACCGACTTCACAAAGATTATCTCTACCGAATGATTTATGATGACGAAACTTATGTATATACTTTCGAGTTGCTTCCCTCGGAGTTTGGAGATGATGGAGAGGAGAAAACCGACCTTGAAATTGCAAGAGAGCTGTCACAGAGCCACAAAAATTTCAAGTTCGAAGGGAAAAAGTTTCTCTCCATGTTGCAATATGAGAAGGACTTTCTCGAAGTATATATTTACATACGAGAGCTAAAAGGGCAGGGAGATGAGAAGTTCCTCTTCTGCCCAACAGGTTTATAAGATCCCTCGCTCTACCAGTTGGAGTCGAGGACAAAAAATTACCAGAGGACGATTCAAAATCAGTACAGCGTTGATGTTGAGAACTTTGATTCGAACAAAGTTAGGAAAATTTTGAACTCGTATTGGTTAGAAAACATTTCCGAACCTCGCCAAATAAGATCTATTGATCAAGCAATGGGTCACTCGCGCGGCGTGGCCTCAATGCACTATGAAGTGGCCAGAGACAAGGCCAAAAATAGTGCACACATGACTCTGCTTATCAACAAGGACCTTAAGAAGTTCTCGGAACAACCACGAGCCATTGAACAAGGCGAACAACCGGGAGCCAGTCTAAAGATCGAACACCCAGGAGCCATTCAAGAAGCAGCTGTAACCTCTGCTTCAATGGACATCTTAAAAGAAGAAAAGGACGACGAGATGCAAGATGAAACACTCGAGATCGGAGAAGATGAGAAAGAAAATGAGGAAGTCGATGGTAATGGCGAAAGTGAAGATGAGACAATGTCCCTTGTTAAGCGTGAAAGATGCCCATCCCAGGAGCAGGAATCAGCAGCTAAGAGCCTGCCAACAGCTGGTAAAATTGCTCTTTTCATCAAAAATCGGCCTCGAAGGCCGACTGAGAGATACACTTTGAATACTGCAGGTCGCTTGTACCTCGCAAAAATATACCGCAAGAAACCGATGGGTATCAAATTCAGTTTGCGAGCAGCAATTACTCGCCCGGAGGACAATGAGATCCAGATGACCCTTGATCAAGCTCGAGCTATCTTTGAGCAGATAGACCGCTGGATCTCTCAGGGAGCTCCCAACATATGGTGAAGCCTTGTAATCTAAATGAAAACTTCTTGCAACGAATTTTCAAAAACTTTTAAGCAGTGAATTATTGAACACGCGACTTCATGAATTAACTTGCTAAAATTTTTTCATTTTGTCTTCAAATACAGTAACTCATTTTCGTGCAGTATAATGATTGGATCACTTGACTTTGTGCCTCCAAAAGCCTTAGTTGTGCTAGGAGGCGCTTAGTTGTCTACAATTCATCCTTTGCAGTTGATTGTTGTTGTTGCCGTATATTGATTTTGATCACTTGAGTTTGTGTCTTCAAAAACCTTAGTTGTGCTAGGAGGGGCTTAGTTGAGTGATCGGGTGAGTTGTTTAAGACTTTGTGCCTCCATAAGCCTTAGTTGTGATAGGAGGGGCTTGATTGTTTACAATTCATCATTTGCAGCTGATTGTTGTTGTTGCCGTATATTGATTTTGATCACTTGACTTTGTGCCTCCGAAAGCCTTAGTTGTGCTAGGAGGGGCTTAGTTGAGTGATCGGGTGAGTTGTTTAAGACTTTGTGCCTCCATAAGCCTTAGTTGTGATAGGAGGGGCTTGATTGTTTACAATTCATCATTTGCAGTTGATTGTTGTTGTTGCCGTATATTGATTTTGATCACTTGACTTTGTGCCTCCAAAAGCCTTAGTTGTGCTAGGAGGAGTTTAGTTGAGTGATTGGGTGAGTTGTTTTTGACTTTGTGCCTCCAAAAGCCTTAGTTGTGCTAGGAGGGGCTTAGTTGTCTACAACTCACCTTTTGCAGTTAATTGTTGTTTAATATTTATATCATTAAAAAAAGAGAAAGCCTTGGCTTCGAAAAAAAAGAGAACTTAAAGTTCCAAAAAAAGCTTTCTCACAAAAAATTTTTTTGAAAAAAAGCCAAATACGTTTTTTGGGACCGATGGTGCCCGCCTCCTCGTTGGCGGTCCTGGATAGCCCTGTGAACTTTCAGGGTGAACTGAGAGGCACTAAAATCTTTGATTTGAAAAAAAAAAACGAATCAAAAAAACTTCGACCTGAAATAAAAACCAAAAAATAGAAGAGCAACTGATGGCCAAAAACACCTTAGAAAAAGGTTGGTTTTGCCTTATCTCTATAATTGTTGAAAAGGAGCTAAAAATAAAAACATTTTAGTCATCTACTTATCTTTTGTGGTTTTACCCCTAATTTTGGTGTTTTTCGGCACTTTTTTGCTATTTTTAACTCTTACCCCTAACTTTCGTTATTTTTACCCAAATTTATACCAATTTCGTTGTTTTTGGTCTTACTCCCAACTTTCTAATGTGTGGTGCCTTTACCAACAATTCTCTGCCTAATTTAGGCCTTACCCCTAACTTTTGTTGACTTACCACTAATTTTGGTGTTTATGACACTTTTTTGCTTTATATGACTCTTACCCCTAATTTTCGTTATCTTTACCCAAATTTATACCCATTTCGGGTTTTTTCATCTTACCCCCAACTTTCTAGTGCCTGGTGCCTTTCCCAACATTACTCTACCTATTTTTGTCCATACCACCAACTTTTAATGACTTACCTCTAATTTTGGTGTCTATGGCACTTTTTTGATATTTTTGACTATTACCCCAAATTTTAGTTGTTTCAACCGAATTTTGTACCAATTTGTTTGTTTTTAGTTTTACCACTATCATTCTAGTGTCTGGTGGATTTCCCAACAAAACTACCTATTTTATGCCATAGCACCAACTTTTGTTGACTTAATTTTGGTGTTTATGGCACTTTTTTGATATTTTTGACTATTACCCCAAATTTTAGTTGTTTCAACCAAATTTTGTACCAATTTGTTTGTTTTTCGTTTTACCCCTATCATTCTAGTGTCTGGTGGATTTCCCAACAAAACTACCTATTTTATGCCATAGCACCAACTTTTGTTGACTTAATTTTGGTGTTTATGGCACTTTTTTGATATTTTTGACTATTACCCCAAATTTTAGTTGTTTCAACCGAATTTTGTACCAATTTGTTTGTTTTTAGTTTTACCCCTATCATTCTAGTGTCTGGTGGATTTCCCAACAAAACTACCTATTTTATGCCATAGCACCAACTTTTGTTGACTTAATTTTGATGTTTATGGCACTTTTTTTGTTATTTTGTGATGACGACATACAGTCAAGCTCAGACGAGGAAGAAGAGAAACCGAGTGAGAGAAAGGATAAATCAACGAAAACTAAACCTTTAAATGGACTCTATAGATGCAGAGTGTGCCCTAACAAAAACTCCACGAGAGCTCCGAACTTGTTGAGGCACCTACGCGTTGAACATAACCTGAAGAACATGCCAAAGAAGGACCTGAATGCACTTCACTAAATTCAGCTTCTTCAGAACAACAATTAAGTCGAAAACTTGGAAAAAAGATATTTCTGCACCCAGGAGAACTGCAAACAACTCTATCAACGACCAAGACAACATAATTCTAGCCACCAAGATTTCCGAATTATTGTTCGGAAATTTACTGACTTGCCCGAATTCATTTCAGAAAAGCCCATTGATAACTAACCGAGTGAGCTCCACGAATTTAACAGACCAGGACTGGATTTTTCGAGCATGCTGACGGAGTTCAAGCAGTCCAAATTGACAGAAAACGAACTGAATGAGCAAATAACATTCACCCATCAAAACATTGACGGAAAGAAACGCAAACTAAGTGACTGCATAAAGCAAACCAATGAATTCAGGGATTTGACAAAAATAAGAGATTGGGTGAACTCCTACCCAGGAGTTGTGAACAAAGCGTCGAGTAAGCAAAATTTGTTGGGCGATCTCCAAAAATTTGTAAAATTTGTTCACCTGAAGTTAGGAGGAGATGAAACGAAATTGGGATGCAGATTGATTGAGAAAACAATTCAAGACAGAATCAAGGCATTAAACCGAATCTCAAAAATGAGAAAACTACATACAATGAAAGAGAAGCCAAAAACCTGCCATCGATGAAAGAACTTGAAATATTGAGGAAAGAGATTGTTCAATTTCTTGAAGCAGCCTTGACCGGCAAAAAAGTGAGCGACCAAAAGCTTCGGACAATTCAGCATAATTTGATTGCTTTGCTCATAATCTCAAACGGAGCACGAGCAGGGACGATTTACCGACTTCACAAAGATTATCTCTACCGAATGATTTATGATGACGAAACTTATGTATATACTTTCGAGTTGCTTCCCTCGGAGTTTGGAGATGATGGAGAGGAGAAAACCGACCTTGAAATTGCAAGAGAGCTGTCACAGAGCCACAAAAATTTCAAGTTCGAAGGGAAAAAGTTTCTCTCCATGTTGCAATATGAGAAGGACTTTCTCGAAGTATATATTTACATACGAGAGCTAAAAGGGCAGGGAGATGAGAAGTTCCTCTTCTGCCCAACAGGTTTATAAGATCCCTCGCTCTACCAGTTGGAGTCGAGGACAAAAAATTACCAGAGGACGATTCAAAATCAGTACAGCGTTGATGTTGAGAACTTTGATTCGAACAAAGTTAGGAAAATTTTGAACTCGTATTGGTTAGAAAACATTTCCGAACCTCGCCAAATAAGATCTATTGATCAAGCAATGGGTCACTCGCGCGGCGTGGCCTCAATGCACTATGAAGTGGCCAGAGACAAGGCCAAAAATAGTGCACACATGACTCTGCTTATCAACAAGGACCTTAAGAAGTTCTCGGAACAACCACGAGCCATTGAACAAGGCGAACAACCGGGAGCCAGTCTAAGGATCGAACACCCAGGAGCCATTCAAGAAGCAGCTGTAACCTCTGCTTCAATGGACATCTTAAAAGAAGAAAAGGACGACGAGATGCAAGATGAAACACTCGAGATCGGAGAAGATGAGAAAGAAAATGAGGAAGTCGATGGTAATGGCGAAAGTGAAGATGAGACAATGTCCCTTGTTAAGCGTGAAAGATGCCCATCCCAGGAGCAGGAATCAGCAGCTAAGAGCCTGCCAACAGCTGGTAAAATTGCTCTTTTCATCAAAAATCGGCCTCGAAGGCCGACTGAGAGATACACTTTGAATACTGCAGGTCGCTTGTACCTCGCAAAAATATACCGCAAGAAACCGATGGGTATCAAATTCAGTTTGCGAGCAGCAATTACTCGCCCGGAGGACAATGAGATCCAGATGACCCTTGATCAAGCTCGAGCTATCTTTGAGCAGATAGACCGCTGGATCTCTCAGGGAGCTCCCAACATATGGTGAAGCCTTGTAATCTAAATGAAAACTTCTTGCAACGAATTTTCAAAAACTTTTAAGCAGTGAATTATTGAACACGCGACTTCATGAATTAACTTGCTAAAATTTTTTCATTTTGTCTTCAAATACAGTAACTCATTTTCGTGCAGTATAATGATTGGATCACTTGACTTTGTGCCTCCAAAAGCCTTAGTTGTGCTAGGAGGCGCTTAGTTGTCTACAATTCATCCTTTGCAGTTGATTGTTGTTGTTGCCGTATATTGATTTTGATCACTTGACTTTGTGTCTTCAAAAACCTTAGTTGTGCTAGGAGGGGCTTAGTTGAGTGATCGGGTGAGTTGTTTAAGACTTTGTGCCTCCATAAGCCTTAGTTGTGATAGGAGGGGCTTGATTGTTTACAATTCATCATTTGCAGCTGATTGTTGTTGTTGCCGTATATTGATTTTGATCACTTGACTTTGTGCCTCCGAAAGCCTTAGTTGTGCTAGGAGGGGCTTAGTTGAGTGATCGGGTGAGTTGTTTAAGACTTTGTGCCTCCATAAGCCTTAGTTGTGATAGGAGGGGCTTGATTGTTTACAATTCATCATTTGCAGTTGATTGTTGTTGTTGCCGTATATTGATTTTGATCACTTGACTTTGTGCCTCCAAAAGCCTTAGTTGTGCTAGGAGGAGTTTAGTTGAGTGATTGGGTGAGTTGTTTTTGACTTTGTGCCTCCAAAAGCCTTAGTTGTGCTAGGAGGGGCTTAGTTGTCTACAACTCACCTTTTGCAGTTAATTGTTGTTTAATATTTATATCATTAAAAAAAGAGAAAGCCTTGGCTTCGAAAAAAAAGAGAACTTAAAGTTCCAAAAAAAGCTTTCTCACAAAAATTTTTTTTGAAAAAAAGCCAAAAACGTTTTTTGGGACCGATGGTGCCCGCCTCCTCGTTGGCGGTCCTGGATAGCCCTGTGAACTTTCAGGGTGAACTGAGAGGCACTAAAATCTTTGATTTGAAAAAAAAAAACGAATCAAAAAAACTTCGACCTGAAATAAAAACCAAAAAATAGAAGAGCAACTGATGGCCAAAAACACCTTAGAAAAAGGTTGGTTTTGCCTTATCTCTATAATTGTTGAAAAGGAGCTAAAAATAAAAACATTTTAGTCATCTACTTATCTTTTGTGGTTTTACCCCTAATTTTGGTGTTTTTCGGCACTTTTTTGCTATTTTTAACTCTTACCCCTAACTTTCGTTATTTTTACCCAAATTTATACCAATTTCGTTGTTTTTGGTCTTACTCCCAACTTTCTAATGTGTGGTGCCTTTACCAACAATTCTCTGCCTAATTTAGGCCTTACCCCTAACTTTTGTTGACTTACCACTAATTTTGGTGTTTATGACACTTTTTTGCTTTATATGACTCTTACCCCTAATTTTCGTTATTTTTACCCAAATTTAGACCCATTTCGGGTTTTTTCATCTTACCCCCAACTTTCTAGTGCCTGGTGCCTTTCCCAACATTACTCTACCTATTTTTGTCCATACCACCAACTTTTAATGACTTACCTCTAATTTTGGTGTCTATGGCACTTTTTTGATATTTTTGACTATTACCCCAAATTTTAGTTGTTTCAACCGAATTTTGTACCAATTTGTTTGTTTTTAGTTTTACCCCTATCATTCTAGTGTCTGGTGGATTTCCCAACAAAACTACCTATTTTATGCCATAGCACCAACTTTTGTTGACTTAATTTTGGTGTTTATGGCACTTTTTTGATATTTTTGACTATTACCCCAAATTTTAGTTGTTTCAACCAAATTTTGTACCAATTTGTTTGTTTTTCGTTTTACCCCTATCATTCTAGTGTCTGGTGGATTTCCCAACAAAACTACCTATTTTATGCCATAGCACCAACTTTTGTTGACTTAATTTTGGTGTTTATGGCACTTTTTTGATATTTTTGACTATTACCCCAAATTTTAGTTGTTTCAACCGAATTTTGTACCAATTTGTTTGTTTTTAGTTTTACCCCTATCATTCTAGTGTCTGGTGGATTTCCCAACAAAACTACCTATTTTATGCCATAGCACCAACTTTTGTTGACTTAATTTTGGTGTTTATGGCACTTTTTTGATATTTTTGACTATTACCCCAAATTTTAGTTGTTTCAACCAAATTTTGTACCAATTTGTTTGTTTTTCGTTTTACCCCTATCATTCTAGTGTCTGGTGGTTTTCCCAACAAAACTCTACCTATTTTATGCCATAGCACCAACTTTTGTTGACTTAACCCTAATTTTGATGTTTATGGCACTTTTTTGTTGTTTTTAACAATTACCAATAATTTTCGTTGTTTCAACCCAAACTTGTACCAATTTGTTTGTTTTTTGTTTTACCCTTATCTTTCTTTTGTCTGGTGGCTTTCCCAAAAAAACTTTACTCAACTTAGGCCATACCACCAACCTTTGTTGACTTACCCCAAATTTTTGTTTATGGCACATTTTTGTTATTCTTAACTATTACCCCTAACTTTCGCTTTTAAGCCAGTTTTAAACCAATTTGGTTGTTTTTCGTTTTACTGCTAACTTTCTAGTGTCTGATGGCTTTTCCAACATTAATCCACCTAAGTTAGGCTATATCCCCAACTTTTGATGAGTTACCCATAATTTTTGAGTTTATGGAACTTTTTTGCTTGCCCCTAACTTTTTTTAGACTAGGGAACTATGGCAATTTTTGATGGCAAAAATTTGCTACATGGCACTTTTTTGTGGCATTTTTTGCTAGAGCGTTTTTCTGCTCTTTGGCACTTTTTTGCACCCTCTTAAGCAAAAATTGTCAAAGAGCAGGACTCTAATACTTGGTGTTCTACAATTCTGAAAGAGTTATGCTGATAGTCAGACTGTATCGGCTATTTCCCCTTTAGTTTGCGCTCTCTTCGGCTCTCCTCTGACCTGACTAGCTAGCTCAGCAAATCGTGGGCTCAGTAGGTAAAAACTTCTTCAATCACAATAAAAAATTATAGTGTCCTTAATGAGCTACCTACTTTTAACTACTTCCGTACAGAGCCCGCTTCTCGTTTCGTTCAATCGCTTCGCCAACTCGCTCGTCGTTTTCCATTTGAATCGATTCCAGAATCGCGAACGAGTACCAACTCTACCGCGCAACTCGTTCATGCAACAAATTGAACCCGGTACAAAACTCGGGTTAAAATCAGCTAAACTAATTAACTAACAACTGTGAGACAGAACTAGCCTCGCTTCAAGCAATAGCGTCCTCCACGGACCAACTATTCGTCTGATCTTGCTCAATCGTTCTCTTTCTAACTTGGAAACAACTTAACTCTGTCTCAGTATCAAATGTTCTGCCTAAGGGTAGGTTACTTTTAGTCTCGATAATGATTGTCTATTTGAGTTTTAGATAGTCAGAGTTATGTCGTCCCTACAAGTCCTGACATTTACGTTGGTACCCCTTTCGCAAGGTCTTCATTGAATTCTTCCTCTGACAACACTAGTCTTGTGTTCCAAGTTCCTTATAGCTATCTCTAACTAAGTTATGCAAATACCAAGTACAACTTCACCTCCAAACCGAGTTATGTTTAATCAACATGTCTACCTAGGTTTTAATTTAGTTATCCCATTAACGTTCCGACCTCCCGAGGGTAGGGGAAGACCCTTTCTATGGGTCGCTGCTTCATTCCGAGCGTCTAAAATTTCGCTCTATACTCTTTTCGAATTACGACCTTCAAGCTATAAGGGGAACGTAATTTGTTTATTAAGGGTCAAATTGTGCTAAGAAGCCACCTCCGGGGAGCTGCGTAAACATCCCGTCCCTACATGTTATTTAGGAGCCTCAATTTGCATGCTATGCTCCTATTATCGCCAATTTTCTCTAAGACTACTTCAGTCTAATTGAATTTCTATTAATAGCTCATTCGCCAAGTTATGTTGAACCCAATGTTTGCCAAAACCACTTTAATTAGTTCCACTACTTCGATAACTTAATCTAGAAACTGATACCTCTTTCAGCTTCTTCTTCATTTCCCAAAAGGTAAGTTTCCTCCCAATTATGAGTAAGGTGACCGATTCTCGTTCCCAAGGGCTAGGGGTTGGGGAATACGCCACTTTCCGGTGTTAATCCAAGGGTTTTCTACGCTATTTACGACCTAAACGCCCAACGGTCATTCCGGGGTCAATCTTCCATATCCAGTTTCAAAATCCCATAGGGATTCTACCTACCAGGTTTCATCTTTATCCCATAAATACTTCAAGTTATCCCACTTCAAATGTCCATTATCACTTTTCCTGGGAAAAGGCTTTTAACACAGGAAGGAGCTGTCGGAGGGGTTTTACTCACAGGGGGTCTTTTTTTGGGGAATGAGTTGTAGTGTCTATTGCCTCCGTAAAATCATTGTCACCGTTCGTTAGTTTGCGCAAATTGCATATTTACGGTCTAAGGAGTATTTCCCCAGGTGCTTCCTGTCGAACCGCTGGATTTGGCTCAAACTATAACACATAATGTACCTTGCCACTATCTATGATATCGTAAAGTTATAGCCCCCTGCGTTCATTAGTG
The DNA here is from genome assembly GCF_963678635.1 of Symsagittifera roscoffensis. Lineage (NCBI taxonomy): Eukaryota > Metazoa > Xenacoelomorpha > Acoela > Convolutidae > Symsagittifera > Symsagittifera roscoffensis. The sequence continues at coordinate 67,678,240 of NC_087065.1, read as the reverse complement.
CCTGAGAAACGGCTTCCGGAAGTCGGGGTGTGTACTATTTGCATAGGGCATAACACCGGAAGTAGAGGTCCAGGGTTTCGGGATTCTAAACTTACCCTTCCTTTGACTAAGTCTAAAACAAAATATATTTTGGTTCTATTCCAATCGCTATTTGTACTTCCGGGAACCGTTATCACTTGGGCCGGGAACCGTTATCACTTGTCCCCGGGGGTTTCGAGGGGTCTGGATTTTTGCAATCCCGGGTCAAATCATCTCTAGTAACCATCCCAGCAGTTTCATAAAGCTAGCCACGGTAGTTTCCAATTGGGTGGGTTATCACAATTGGTACCTTTTTAAAATCCTGACTAATCTTAGTTTGTTTTGGTCGATTTTGCAACTTAACCAATTATTCACTTTCCTGCTTTATCGTATTGATTCGTCAATACCGAGCTACGTACAACTCATTGACCTTCACTACACTGCATGCATTACTCAAGGTAAAACTCTCAGTCAAAGTCTGAGTTTGGCAAAAAAAGGCTGGGATAACCGATCGTACACTTCGAAAAAAATGTCTTCCTTTTTTTTTAGGTCGACCAAATTATTTTCTGAGCTCTCCCAAATCGCTTAAAAGGCCCTACTTTGGCCAAATGTTTGCGCCGCAGTCGAATGTTTGAAAAAATAGGCCAAAAAAGGCCTTTTTAGGCACTTCTTGGAAAATGTTGGCCAGAATGAATCCATAACGGGAAGCACCTCCCCCCAATCGGCCCCTGAAAAGCAACCTAGTTTGAGAAAACCTGTTCAATAGCTTCTTTTTTTATATTCTGCAGGGAAATTTGAAATTTAAAGGGCCTTTTCCATACTAGAAGTCAGTCTCATTTTTTTTGGTCCATTTGAATATTGAATTTGAGTTATCCGAGAGCCTAATGCTTTTTATTTTTAGCAAATGAATTCGAATTGAACTTATAAAGCAACCGAAGTTTACTCCGCGAAAAAATCAATTTTAAAAAATTACTGAAAAAACGAAGAAAAAAGCATCACAACCTATATATTTTCACTACCTTCATTGACACTTAGAACAATAATTATTAAAACAGTTAAAACCAGCTAAAATCGCTGTTTGATTTCAGTTTTCGACGTTATCAACTGGAACTGGGCTCGATACATGGCGTGTTTCGAAAACTTTCTCTGTGTTAAATCCTCTACCAGCTAACTCTTCATTTTCTCCATCAAGCGAATATTCATTAATGATCAACTTCGGCTGACCTCTGAACTCCTCCGACCAAGTTGATGACGTCTGTCGTCTTTCAGCCGAGAGCGATCTGTCCCGGACTCTGATTTCGACACCCATGACCGCTGGTTGGTCGTCTCCTTCGTCATCCAGCACTGGCTCGGTGGCGAACACCCGGATTGAAGTAGTTTCTGCTTCAACTTCAAGTTCTTCCTGCTTTTCTTCCACTTTATTTTCTTCTTTACTGTGAATATTTTCAGAGTCCGATTGGGCTCCAAAGTCACTTGTTTGTGGCTAAATACAAAATTTATTCCACTCCATTTTAATTGTAGAACACAAAACTTAATTTACACAGCAGAGCCGCACTATGATCCAATGTATGATTACATTGACAGCTAAACGCGCGTTTAAAAAAAAAACGTTATTTCGTCAACTAACCAAAAGAGACTAAACGTGTCCTTATGTTTTTTTTTTAAAATTTAGGTAAGAATGTTTTAGCAAAGCAGGTTATTTTACGGCTAAGTGAGAGCTCGAAAAATCAATTTGCTCAACATCATGGTGAAAAAATTCAAACCCCTTGATCCTTGCTGGAAATTGATTTTTCGGACAATTATCTTGGCCTTTAGGAGATTTAGGAGGCCTTTATGCGGCTAGGTGTTCTAGCAGTCCGGTTTTTTTTAGTTGACTCGAAACAATGAAACAGTCAGAACGCTAACTTCAATCGCGGCATTGCAAGTAGAATACGCTTGTTCCGCTGCGCTTACATCCGACACGAAAGGAACCAGTGTTTGCCGTTAAACTTGTTTGTTTTGCTTAGAACTTTGTTGAGAAACCGTGAGATAATTGTATTAATTAGAGAAGCTCAACCCCAGATTACACGACATTTTACTTCAATCAATCAATTATGCGTCAATTTTTGCTGCCTCCACAAACCTGTCACTCAATGTCTGCTAAAAGACCTAAATTTCAATTTGTATGCAAAAAAACCGGTCTGCAAAAAAACCGAGATTATGAGTCTTTCCTTCCGTTTTATATTAAATGTTAATCTCGCTTCACAAGTAACGAATGTGAAAAAAATTGATAGGATTTCAAATCAATTTTGCTATCCGTTTTTCTCCTAACTTAGAACTCCTTCCTTAGAAGTTGAACTTTGAATGCATTTCAATATTCGAAACAAGTGGAAACTCAATCAAGTATCTTACCGGATCCTCATCAGTCTTCTTCTCCGTGCCATCTGCAACTTCACTTTCCTTTTGAGTAGAAATGGGGGGAAGCCCTTCGTTCTTCTGCTTGTCAACATTTGACCTCCATGCATCCGGAGACTGGCAGATGACACAGTCGCTGGCTCTGGACCCACTCCTGGCGACAGTCGCCGATTGAGGTCTGGAATTGGAGTGCTTCGACAGCGCTTTGTCAAATACTTCCTTCGGGAAACCTGCGCAGTAAAAAATTGATAATAAAACCTGAGAATTCCTGTTGAGCTTGCTGAGATCTGATGCAAATTTTTCCTTCGTAATTTCACCACGTACAATCAACACATCAAAAATCATCTCAGATAGCATTTTATGGGAAACGTATATTGCTTTCACAAATACTAAATTTGACCGAAATCACCCAAATTTTAAATTTATGAACAGAACCAAAGTTTACTGATGATCTTGGCTCTTCAATGTCCACTAGTTACCGTTTTGAAAATGACTTACCTTGCAAATGGGAAATCTGCCTGTCAGTGTGTGCACTGTTCAGCCTTTTTATATTCCGGGGATTTATCTGCCCTTCTCCCAGCTGTGTTGTTGGCGTCCTTGGAGTCGAGCTAACGGAGGTTCCTTTCGTCGAGTACCCGCTAGTTGGGCGACTTGGGGTCGGGGTCTGATCGAACACTTCCCTGGGGAGGGGGCTCTTCAGACGCGATGTCAGCTCAGTCTCGCTTGATATGACACGGCACTTGGCGCTTTTTCTCCTGAATCGGCGGTACTTATTGTCTATGTACTCCGGTGGCGTTGGCGGTGAGTAGTAATCGAAGATCTGCAGATGATGGGGACTGGTGAAGTTCTTCCTATAAAAAAGATAATTTTCATAGATTATCAATTAGATGAAGCCATGGTCGATTGTACCAGGTACTGTACTTCAAAAATGAATCGCCTCAACCGTTCTCCAAAAATGACTCCGAAACCCTCCAAAAGTGACTTGAGTCATTTAGCCCGGGTCATTTTCGGAAATAGTGCCAAAAACATCCGAAAACGACTTCTAACCCGAAATCGACCAAAAAAGACTAAAAAACATGGAATTACGTCCAAAGCGTCACAAATCCCCGGAAAACCCAAAAAATCTAAGAAATGGGCCCAAAATTTACCAAAAAGACCCAAAAAATGAAAAAAACGCTGCTAGCCCTAAAATTCTCCAAAAATTGACTTCTAACACCAAAAATCAACCAAAATCGCAGGAAAACCATCAGATTACCGCAAAACAATTAAAAAGCGTCACAAAGCACTGAAAAACCGAGAAAACGCGAAAAAAGATCCCAGAATTTTCCAAAAACGACCAAAAATTGACAAAATTGTTTCTAGCCCTTAAAACCTCCAAAAATGAATTCTGACTTCAAAAACCCCAAAATCGACCAATATACCCCCAAAACGTATCGCCCCCAAAACGTATCAAAAAGAATAAGGGATTACCCCCAAAACGTATCAAATCCCCGCAAAAATCTAGAAAACGCAAAATGTGCCATAGTCCTCCAAAAAGGACCAAAACTGACAAAAATGGCTCTAGCTTAATATAAGTCCAAAAACGACTTTCAACCCCAAAGTTCCCAAACATTTACTTAAATAGCCGGAAAAGATTGAGATTACCCGGAAAGATCCTAGACAACGTCAAACACTCTTGAATAACCGAGAAAACCAAAAAATGGCCCAGAATTTTCGAGAAAAAAAAAACATTGACAAAAATGCATCTTGCCCCAAAAACCTCAAAAAACGTCTTCAAACCGCAAATTCACCCAAATCAAGCAAAATTAACACCGAAATTACATTGAATAACCTCTTCAAGGTCAAAAAACTCGATGATGGAAAATCAAAACCTCTTTGTGAGCTAATTTGAGAAAATTTTTGAATGGAACTACTTTTTGTCATGAAATCGTCATTTTCCTTAACACTGACAGCTTAATAAAAAAGTTTTTTTATGGTGAATTGATTCTACTCTATGGAACAATGGTCCAAAACATCATGATAAACTTAAAAGGCTAACAAAAACAGAATACGGCCTTGATAATGGATATAAAAATTGAAACCAACACAGATCAATTCTAGAGGGTGAGTTAGGGTCAAGATTTTTTATAGAGAGTTTTTTTCTGATGAACTAAGGGTATTTACGAAAAGCTCTGCCTATCTTTTATCCAGGAGTATCTTTAGTTTTAAAAAAAATTGAACTTTAAGATAATCCTCGAAAGTAGATAAAAGTAGAATAAGCAGCGCTTTCTACTTATCTAGTTACGAAGCGTAAATTTATGTCCCATCAAGTTCGGCGCATATTTGAGTTTTAGAACGGAAATGATCTAGGCGGGATTTGAACCTGCGCTGAACCCCCCCCCATGATGCACTGTGTATAAGCTCGGCTACTGTCTCTGTATGCAATTATAGTTCAAACTTGTTATATTCAACTATACTTCAAACTTGTATTTACATTTGCTCAGCAACAAGTTCATGCTTGATTTGTCCGCGATGTCTCGCGTAATATGATCTAAAATGCTGCATTGGATGAAGTTTGTCACCTATAAACGGTGAAGTCCCATTTGTACCAACGTTCATTTATACCAAAATGAAAAATCGGTCCCATTTGTACCAAAATTATTCAACTGGTTTTCTGATTGGTCGAATAGTGAGCCGACGAATTATAACAAAAATTTTCTACTCTTCAAACAAGAAAACTAAGCAGCAGAATAGTGACCGCCGCAGTCGCGCCAACGTGTTGCGAGCTTGCCAACAGAGGGTAGGATTCTATACGAAAATTAGAGTCGGTTATCGCCGCAAAGCGGCGACGCGCGCGTAGCGCGCCCACCGGCGACCTTAAACCAAGAGCTTAAAATAGTCGGCTTAGTAGTCATTGGCCAATTGAATATTTTTGGTACTAACGCGATGGATTTTTTATTTTGGAACAAATGGGACTGATTTATCTTTTTGGTATTTGTGAATACCCACCCCTATAAACATCCATATGTGATAGAATTGAGCCTTTGGATGATTAAAACTGACTTTTTCATAGTTTTTAATTTGTACAGTTTTTTCAACTTAACACTCAGGGTAGGTGCTTTTTGTGCAAACTCGACTCAAAGTGTTTTTTTCATAAAAACAAAATTAAAGTAGTGCATATTAAAAAAACCTTGCTAATTAGATCAGTTTGATTGATAAAAAAAAGCTACCAGTCAGTCAGCCGTGGGTTATACCGAGTGCCGGTACCCATTTTTGCTTGTTTTGACAGGTCTTTGAATGTTTTCATGTGAAGACCTGCATGTTAGTTTTGAGGATCCTTATAAGGGACCATAATTATATAAGGGACCACAATATCCACTACGCCAGTCATCTACAGATTTGACTCCGTTTTCCGGACTGTCGAAGATTCACCTGTTCATGGTCAGAACGAAAATTGAAGACTGGGCTTCCTCTACTTCCGTGTAAAATGATGTGAATTCCAACTCTTGTCTAGAGACTTTGTCAAGTAGATGTACGGAGTGCACATCCGATGTTTTTCCAAGGGGCTGTTATGATAGTTGGACAACTCTCAATTTTATATGTGGTTTATATGTTGTTTTTATTGAAGAAAAGTACTATTTCCAGATAGATAATCATTGGTAAACGTTCCTAAACTACCACTAAAAGTGGTAAATTCATGAAGCCTACAGATCCAGCCAGGAAAAAAGCGCGGTGCAAAGATTGAAAAAAGAACAAGAAAACGCGTATGACAGTGAGGGCGTCTGTGCTGAAGAAAAAGAATGTTGAGCAAATTTTAAACGACATGCGCGATCTTGATCGCCGGGAATATGACCCGGAACATGAAGAACTTCGTGGTCCCCTTGTGGTGCAAGACATGGTCATCAAAGAAAAAAGAAGAAAATGGTAGAGACATTGGACAGAGTGCTTAAGTTGTACAACCGAGATGATCCTGAAAGAGCAGTACGAACAAGAAAAACGACAAAGGGATCATCATTTCGAAGCAATTAGACAAACGATGTTCGTGAACTTCAACGACATTCCCTTGCCATCCGATGAACCATCGGCACCCGGATCTATCACAGTTGTTACGCAACTGCCACCTCAGCTGTAATTGCGAGCAGTGGCAAATCTCCCCCAGGTCCGCCACCTGGACAACTCCCTTTGAAGAAGTTCAAGCAAAACGCGTCAGCGCGTTACAGTGAATTTGAAGAGAAGAGTCTGATGTCTGGGAGTCTAAGTATGCCTCCAAATAGTAGAAACCTTGATCCTCCCGTTCAGGTAAGACTAATGGCTCTAGCTGAACAGCCGAAATCAGGTCAACCTATGCGCCCATTGCCTACGAGAGTAGATGAACCTCTACCTCCAGGCGTAGCACATCCAATGATGCCTCCTCCTCGTGGAAACCAAGTACCTCTCGGCAGTCGAAATCCTAACAGACCAGATGGAACCGCACCTGGATCAGTTTTCACTGCTCCACCAAGTATTATAGAAAACACTCCAGCAATAATGATACCAGCCAAGCCACAAATAAACCTTGCGCTCAAAACGGCTTCAACTAAGGGAGTACTCACAACAGTACACTTCTTGTGTACACTATCTGTGGGACTAGCACATGAGCTGAAAAGTCCTCAGCACTCAGATTTGACTGCTGGTCACGATATTCCTACGTCTTATCTTTCAACAATTTCATATGTCATCTTTTTCTGTGTGCTTGCAGTTCTGATTGTCCTCCAAATCTTTTGCTGTGTTAAATGCCGTAAAAAAAGTTTCCTGATGAAGATCTAGAAGAGGGAGAGTATTGCCAACACAATTATGCATCGCAAGATGAAAGTGGTATCTTGTACAACAACTCTACAATTCGGGTCTCAGCCGTATGACAACGACCACAACGATTACGTAGTGGATCTTATCTTGGATCATCAAATCCTACAAAAACTCGCTGGTTGCCCCCATTAGCATGTACGAAATAATGAAGAATTGCTGGTGCTATCTTTCTACAGCTCGGCCCAAAGCGGAGTTGGTGGAACAGTTGCAATTGGAGGCTGCACGTCCAAGGATAAAATGGAAGATGCACTGTTCACCGTTGCCACACCATAACTACATCAATATGGAGGCTATCGTGCGACAGCATCAGGCAGAAAGGCCAAAAAAACGTCGAATTTGATTTGTACATTTGAAAAACTATTTTCAAAAATTTTCGTTTTGCTTAAATTGTGGTTGAGTGAGGAGTGATTGTATTTATTACCCATCAGATTGGGTTCAAAAATCTAGGTTTATTTTTAGTTTTTTTCCTAATTTTGAAGAAGTCAGTGTTTATTGTTTGGATATTTTGACTTCATCCTGATTTCCTACTGACGGACGAAAAGCAAAAATCTTAAAATTCGAATGCTAGAAATGAAAAAAAAAAGTTCTTTTTTGTTGACTGAAAAAAAGGATTTAGTAGACATTATTAGCCGGCGTTCAACTTATGTCTTTTGATAGTGTCTTAAGTTTTCTGTTATTGTCTTTAGCGTCTTGTGTTCGATATTTTCCCGAACCCGAGACAATTGAATTGATTGACTAGAATTGAAAATTAGATATTGAATTACCTAGAGATCAAACTATTCGGTTATTTTAGGTTATTTGAAAACAAATGGTGAAGTTATGCCTCAGGGTGATTCAGTAGAAACTATTCAGCTGAGGAGAAACTGATCAACTGAAAAAAAAAACACGGGAATTTAATCAACTAGGGAGAAACTGACAATAAACTATTCAAATAGGGAGAAATTGATCAACTGAAAAGAATCTGACGGGAATTTAATCAGCAAGGGAGAAACTGACGAGAAAATAATCAACTAACAGTGAAACTGATCAACTAGAAAAAAACTGACGAGAAACTAATCAAATGAGCTAGAATGTCTTTTATCAGTTCTAGAATCATCTTTGTACGACTAATTGAACTACTTCGGATCCCACCAAAAGTGAATATCTAGAGTCTATTCTTCTCTGCTTCACGTGGATGTTGAAACTGCTGTGACTACCGTGTTACTGACGTTTTCTGAGAAGCTATTATTTGTAAAGAAGTAATATTAGCGCTGTTTTCAGATGTAATTTGATTTGTGCTTGGACTACTTTTTGTTAAATCCGAAAAATATGACAATGGATCATTAATTGCATCAACGTTCACACTTTTAAAAGCTTCCGTGGTTCTCATCTCGTTTCGGTTTAGAGAACCATCGGATGAACGAACAGTTGTCACTATTCGATTTTTTTCGATAAGGCCATAATAGTACTGCTAATGCGTCATTCCTTAAGAGACGCACGCCAATTATAAGTCTGCGTAGTCGATAAGTGACGCAAGCCAAGGCTCTTTTACAGTGTCCCCCCTTTCAAAACCAGTTTTAAAAGTTGATTTAACGTTGTCATAATGCAACGAAAATTGGCGTGGTGAACAAATCGTCAACTGTGTACAGATTTGTTCTTCATACTTTACAGCGTAACTTCACTCATTTAGCTGTAATAACACGTTCAACAAACATAAAACTCGGTATTTTGAAAGGGGGAACTGGAGAGCAGCCCAAGCCAATTATGTTCCCTCTTTCAAAATACCGAGTTTTAGGTTTGTTTAACAAGTTATTACAGCTAAATGCGTTATGTTACGCTGTAAAGTATGAAGAACAAATCTGTACACCGTTGTCGATTTGTTCACCACGCCAATTTTCATTGCATTATGAAAACGTTAAATCAACTTTAAAAACTGAATTTGAAAGGGGGGACACTGTACAAGAGCCTTGGCTTGCGTCACTTATCGACTATGTAGACTAATAATTGGCGTGCATCACTTAAGGAAATTTGTAGACTCCAAGTTTTACACATTCAATTTTCCCAATAGCGTTATCGGTCATATTTTGCTTGTGTATGCGAAGTGCAACTTCGCTTCTTTGTCAACGTATTATTTTGGCATGTTTAAAGAAAAAAAATTTTTTTTTGCACGTTTATGCCTTAGTTAGGGTTGTTTTCCATTTTCAATTCAATGTTTATTTCACCGAGCTTAAAATCGCGACCAATCAGCTGAACGAACAGTTGTCACTTTTACGAGTATACGCTATTAACACCCTTATTATGGCATCCATTCCCACCCCTCCCTAGTTCTTCGATATTTTCTTTTCCATCTCCTATCCCGAAACTTCTCATCGCCTTCTCAATGTCACTGCCACAGCTAATCAGTTGTATCTCTGTAACGCGTAAATAGTATTCATCGCGGTCTTATGCTCGTTCGCTTAGAAACCTAATTGGCACCTAATGGCCACATCATTACAAAATTATTCATCGCGGTCTTTCTTCAGCTTTTTAGCACTCAAGAATCTTTAATATTTAACGAATGTCTCTTTGAAATCTCGAGTACGCCGTTTCCTGAAAACTTTGATGTCTTTGAAAGTTCCTTCTGTCGTCAATTGCACATTGCTGAATTTGGACTTTTGATCATTTAACTCTGATGTTTCTCCCGCTTTTTCCTATACGCTGCCATCATGCCTTCCTCGTTACTGTCTGCTTTTCCTTAACAGCTATATCGAGTTCTGGCTTGAGACCTTCTTCCTTGGAGGTTCCACATCCAAAGGATGCTTCACGTTTGGTTTTTAGGCCTTTTCCGGTCAAGATTCGCTCAAGGACTTACATAACTCGTCGTGTCTCTTGGTTCGGGCACTCCAGGTCTAAGGACATTTCTGTACAATGTGGTTCACGCTCTCCTGGCTCATGCAACCCGCATCGGAGACAGTGCTACCGACTTTGGTGTAACTTCGTCGGCGGTGCTTAGTCATTATTGAGTTAGATGGTACTTTGAGGGCCCTAATGTAGTCTGCACCGGACATCAGCTTAGTCTCGTTTGTGATCTATCTGGCTGTATTAGGACTGTTAGTCTGGATGCTGAGATGTTGTCCATCTACAGTATTTTGTATCTTCGATCTCCAGTAATCGTCTTCATCTTTTTGGGCTACGATTACAATGTTCTGTACTGCCCGGGTTCCACACTGAACATTCCTCTTTTTCTTTTGTCGTGGTAACTTATTAATGATGTTCACATTGTTTTTTTTTGTATATCGCTTAGATCTTTATTCGGGTCACCATTTGTACGAAGCAGCATCAGCCCCTGAAAGAACCAAAAAAAAACACAAATCAAGAAGACCAGCACTACAATATAGTTTCATTGTCGTCTTCTGAAATTAGAATTGCATAACTATAATGCATAAAATAGTCGTTTCATTTTCAACCAATTGTTTATACTACTAAGATAGTTTTTGTAAATACATTACTCTGGCAGATGAAATTGTTTTCAAAAACCAAAAATAACATTTTTGCCAAATACTATTCGACGGAAAGATTGAAAGAATCAGAGAAGCTATCGTAATGACGAAAGGATTCACCGATGCAACAGGCGTTGAGCGATGGGTGACTTCTTATCCACAAATTAAAGCGGCTATATCTATACAGAATATCCTCAGAGATCTGAAGATACTCTTTGCCAAATTCCTGACACCGAAGTTCGGCAGCCATGGAAAAATCGACTGTGATAAGTTCATTTGCCATATTGAACGTCTCTCAAGAAGAGAGCAGAAACCTAAGAGGTCAAGACAGAATCTTGGAGACAAGCACGATCCTAAATGGGTTACCATTCGGGCGCTGAACGATTCCCCAGATGCCATCCTGGCTTTGGCGAAGAAACTAGATGACGAACAAGTAATAAGCCACCATTTGACTTCGAATACCCTAAATTTCTTGCCATTGCTGGAAGAATTCAGAGAGCTACGAGTGGCTAACTATGAGAATGGAAAGTCGACGCCTTTCACGAACGGAAATGTCGACGGAAAGAATCAGAGAAGCCATCGTAATGACGAAATGACTCACCGATGCAACAGGCGTTGAGCGATGGGTGACTTCTTATCCACAAATTAAAGCGTCTACATCTATACAGAATATCCTCAGAGATCTGAAGATATTCTTTGCCAAATTCCTGAGTCGAAATTCGGCAGCCATTGAAAAATCGACTGTGATAATTTCATTTGCCATACTGAATGTCTCTCAAGAAGAGAGCAGAAACCAACGAGGTCAAGACTCTCTCTGACCCCCTTCATCTTTTTGGCCTTCAGTTTAAGTGCCTAATGTGTGCGTCATTTTGCGTCTATTTCCAGAAATCTGGGGTCTAGATCTACAGACTTAACGCTTGTATTTTTTGATTTTTTTTCAAAAAAAACATTTTTCTCTTTAATTCTTGAATGAGAGTTCGAAAGATCCTCTAAAACAATTTTTATTGTTAAGGCTAGCTCTTTTCCACTTCCTGAGTGAGTTTTTTAAATAAGAAAACGGTTTCTGATGAATTTTGATGATTTTTTTGTACCCAGATGTCAGATTTTCTGGCATATGGGTACAAGTCAGTGGGCTGTGCCTCTTGAGCCAGCCTTCTGACTGCTTTTATTTTTTGAGCTTCAGTTTAAGTACCTAATGTGTGCGTCATTTGGCGCCTATTTACAGAAATCTGGGGTCTAGACCTACACAGTTTGTAGGTTTGATACTGTTTTTAGACCAAAATCTTCAAAAAAATGAAAAAAATTACGACTAACACATATTAAAAAATTCTACCCCTAACTCACCCTCCTAAAATGATCGGTCATAACCCTAAATTTTTTTGACATGTTTAAATTGTCTGAAAATTGCCAAAAACAGGTAGGTAGGCTAGATATTGCCTGGGCTTCCCTCGAGGACCAATTTTGAAGCTTTTACGATGAGTAAAACCGAGATCTCATATGTCCGAGCCGGAGGAGACTTCCTCTCCAAAAATGACCCGGGGTAGGATTAGGCTATAATGGGGAAGAACAAAACCATGCTCACACGCAAATATTGAATACAAAGGAGGTGTGTCAACTGTATGTAAATATGATAATCAGTTAATTTCTCTTTAGTGCTTTAAGAGCCAGCGACAAATAATTGATATAAAAAACAAATCAAAACAAGACGCACAAAGGGTGAACAATATTCAGAACAAAGGCGAAGGATAACAATGAATAGTTGACATTGAATGAGACTGATTTGTTTGGTGGTGAGACATACAGGGGTTCAATTACAAACCATTACTTACCTTTCAATTTATGATTGCGCTAGAAAAAGAAGAGAAATGAGAGATAAAAACAGTTCAGTTAGTTCAAAAATGCAATAAATCCATGAATACATGAATATACGCACTATAGGTTAAACATTGACTCTTTTAATTTGATAACCATCAAAATTTTCTTCGAAACTTTTTCTTCACCTCATATTTCCATTATTCTTCATTCTCGTCGGGAAAAATTGAGAAGCAGTTCAAAAAAATTGCAGTTTATAACTATACAAGTTCAGTACCAGAGTCGCGCCCTGCTCAGTATAATAATTAAAAGCCTAGTAGACTTCTTGAACCACGACGACTTGAAAGCAAGACTGTTTGAACGTAAATTGGGACTTCTTCAAGCATTTTGTCAACATTTCTACATCATGTACATACTAGAAAAACTATCTACTAGCTTTTCTATATCTCTAGGTCAGCACACTTCAGTATTATAGCTTTAAATCCCTTCAATAACAAAACAAACCATGTGAACAATCTCCCCCTTAATAGACCAAGTGAACAATCTCCCCCTAAAATTAAATGGCAAATTCAAGCAGTAAGTCCTGCATGGTATATGCTCAAATCTGATTGGCTGAAAAATATTACTTTTAACCAAGTGAACTTTATCCCTCTTAAATTGATTTGAGGGGAGATTGTTCACTTGGTCCAAAAAAAAACAAATATTGAGACAAACGTCTTATAATAACTTAAAACTAACCTGTTGTATTTGGATCCAACTAAGAAGGAATGGAGTGATTCTCCGTTGAAGGGAGCATGCAGGGGGTGCAGCTGCGGTCTCTTCACAGTTTCCGCAAACTTACGCTGGCCTACAAAACAAATAGAACTTCGAATAAAAAACAGACACAACAGCAGACATCGACAGCTGTTTCAGCCACACAGATTTCAGCTTTTAGAAAAATTGGAATGAAAATTGGAAAAAATCCGGTATTCGAGATATAAAATACATTTGAAATTTTTTTCACTGATGAAATAACACGCTTATAAATGTTGCATTCCTTGCCAATGATACAGCTAACAAGTTTCAATTCCAATAAAAATTGAGAAAATCAGCATTACGCAGGGTCCCCCCTCAGTACTATTTTGAGATATCCATATTTGGTGACGGACTCCTAAAAATTTTCTTAAGGCGCGTTTGGCGCCAATATATACTTACTTTGAGGGGGGAGCGCGGGCCAAAAAAAACGCAATTTTGTTGGTCAAAATTTTCTAAAAAGTGCTTACAAACGGCGCAGAAAATTTGATCAAAACAGGGTCTTTTTAGTGCCTTGGGAGAGCTCGGAAAATCAATTCGGTCGATCGGTTGACCTAAAAGGTCGACAAAATTTTTGAAACGCCAAATCCCCCCCCCCCCCCCCCCGGGGGAAAAACCTAGATCCGCCCCTGGCATTACGTAAGCAAAAATTAATGCGAACAAGATGAACAAAAACTCAAAACGTGCTAAAGTGAAACCTATCGCGCGAGGAAAAATAACAAGAATTTTCCGTTGAAGAATTTTATGGTCCGCCTATGTAATGGCGAAGCTTTTCGAAAAGCAATATTGATTTAAGGTACTTTTCAATGCAAGAATTTCTGAATAATTTGAACTTACTTTGACAATTGTTCCATCGTTCGTTTTCACTGCGCAACAGCTGCTCATAATCGGCGGGCCTCCTGCCTACTTTCGGACTAGGAGTACTTTTCGGTCTACTCGGGGTAGGGGGAGGTCTAAAATTAGGAAAATACATTTATGAAAAAAAAACAACTAGCTTTTTCATTTGAACCAAATTCAAGGAAGTTTGGGGGCAATATATCACAAATATAACAAACACAGGCAATATTACAATAGGTGTTACATCACAAATGCTACTTTTTGGATGCACCAAAAAGCTTCGTGAATCACTTCAAAAATTTGAACAAAATGTAACATATCATAAACCTAACTTCTATTTAGAACTATTTTTGCTCCAAAAAAATTACTAAATTTTCATTGATGCTTTTTGCAAAGAGTTCTTGTCATTTTAATCTTATTTTGATAACCTGGAAACAGAATTTTTGTCACAGTTAGAGCATCCTTTCATTTAGATGAAATTGTACTACCCTACTAAACTACCTTAAGCTAATGTATCACTAAACATTTCTCCAGACACATGTATGCGTATTGATTTATATTATGATGAACAGGGCAACTTAATTGTTCTTAACTAGAATTAAGATTAGATCATCCCGACTTCTGAATTGGATCCTTTTAACAGGGTCTAGAAAAACAGGCCGACGGGAAGTCAAACCGAAGGGACTTCACGCCTAAAATTTAATTTTACGAGAGCACCAAAGACGCTATCTTTTCATGTGTAAAATGTTAGTTTTCAAAAACTAAGGCAAGTTTAGTCTACGCTATCTTTGCATCTTTCTTTCTTCTTCTTTCTCAATTGGAGGCTCAAAATTAACGAAAAAGCCAACAACTGGTAAAGAAAGATCATGATTATACTTCATGTGTAACTTCGCCAAAATGTTAGTCTTGAAGTCCCTAATTTTACTATTCGGCTTGATGTCCCGTCGGCTTGATGTCCGGCACCCGTTTTACCTATACAAGCTTAACATTATTTTCTTTGAATGAAACTCAGTAAGTCGCCAATATAATGACATGATCAGTTTTCCTGAGTTGATTCCACACCCTTAGTGACTCACCATGCAAACCTAACCCTCAATCTCTAATAAATAAGATCTAAATGACTGACTTGTATCCAAAATAGTCGTCCCGATTGAACACGTTGCATCCACTTCCTCTGGAACTGGGTCTCCCAATAGCCCTATAGGGTGGCTCCGGCGTCCACTGGTAGTCCTGCTTGACACTAGATGCGCCCCTCAATATCTAAAAGCGCATTTGTTAACAAACTTGGCAGTTTAACTATTGGATCTACTAAACAATCCATCTATGGTATCTACCAAAAAAATTGTCAGCCCTATAAATAAATACAGTAAATTAAAACTAGAGCTCTCCGTTTCTAATTCGAAATTCGTTGCATTCTCATTGGTCGAAAATTCTCCCTTTTGGATCTACTTAACAATTGCCCCCTTTTCTGGAAAGGAGGGGAATTGTTAACTAGATCCTAATTTTTAAATATGAGGTAGAACACGCAAGTGTAACAAGAATAGCCAATTGTTGTACAAGTAGCAAAGAATGTTCCGATCGCTACAATTAGACACGGCAAATCCGAATCTTGACCGACAGCGTTAGGATGACCACGCATTCGAGACTAATGGGAAGGGCGTGATCGGAAGTTATTTTGGTAAAAGATGATTAATAGAGTCGTTTTATATATCAATCATTGATGTATCAATCTTGACTTTGAACAGTATTCATCGCACCTTTTTTCCTCTTTAAACTATTTTTTTTGTTATATCTCATATTTCAGAATGTTATGAGATATTCTAAACTGTTTTAAAGTGTTTGCGATGCCAAAGTTTATTTTCGATTGAAATTTGAACACCACACAACTCGACAAGCAACTAAACGGCCCTTTTGAAGTTCTTCCAAGATGAGATTTTTTATATTATGTTTTTACAAATTATAAAAAATATTGTTCCCTTCTTGAAACGATGTTGTATCATAATAATTTATCAAGTTGACCTTTTTCTCCTCCTTGGAAGACACAGGCAGAAGTCCAGTGAGAAAGAGGACATTCTGGCCGTCTGAGAAGTGCATGCCTTGAGTCTTCTCCAACACCCATTGTGGAGTACCAGTGTTCAGTCTTCCAGTCAGGATGTCACCCAGTCTATCGGAGAAACTGGCCTCGAACTCGACAGACATTGGCTACCTGAAATCAATTTTACAGCGAAAAAATTTATAATGTTCACAGCAATTTGGGGTACAGTTTATGAGCACGCTTCCAGAACTGAGATTTTCATTAGACATCTCTGCCATTTTCAGAGGCCTCACCAGAACTTATTAAGGATATATGGTATTGCAAAGGTAACCTCTCATGGTTCATAGACATAGAGTGCAAAGACATTTCGTCTTCGACTAAAACAAAACCCCTGAGTCCAAAAAGATGAATATTAGACGCGTGTCCCAGAAAAAATTTTCCATAAATCTTTTCTTCGATTTTTCTTAGTGATATTTAAAACTTTGATCTACAGCGTTTGGTTGATAGTTCAATTTTAACAGTTAATGCCAAATTTTTGGCAATATCGGTGATCTTGTACAACCAATCGTTCAAAAACAGTACATTTAAGTTTTCTTTTGGACACGGTTTTAACTCCGTGGAAAGAGCGAAACATCAATTTCCGGCGTACAGATAAGCAACTTTTTGTTAATTAACTTCGTTGGGATTTGTTGTCTATAAAGGATATTGACAACTATTTGGCCTTAACTATAGATTATATGTGGGCCAAACACCCTAGAACGTCATAGGCGAGACAAATTTCGAAGCAACAAAAAACCATTTTAAAATCGAAATCATTATGGCCCTTTTGGGAGCTAGATGCTGCGCATTTTTCTCGGTTCAGAGACTGCAACAATTCAAGGCTGCATCTTTTTCCTTTTATCAGATGTTTTTTTTTGTTATGGGAAACCTTTTGCCCGGCGCACATTTTCTCCATAAGATTTAGGCGTTTTACTGTTCGTGCTGAAACTTTTCGATAAGATTCGGTTAGAACGGAAGCTTTGCGTTCACTACTTCAACATAGTTGTTATTCTGAAACTCAACACATTGATGGCAACTCCAGTTATCATTGTCAAATCTGGACTTTTGACGAGCTCCGGTTGCTGTCTAAAATCCACAAAAACGATCTTTCTTAAAGTACTTGAAGACGAGGCAAGCTATCGAAAGGTATGTCTTTTGGTTCTTAATCACTTACTGGAACTAAAATTGTACTCAGTAGAATCAGAACATGCTCAACTTCTGGATCAAGCTTGTAGCTGTTTTGTGTCACCAGTAAACTGAGTGGTCCACCAAAAAAAAGTATTTCACAAGCACTTTTTTGGATTTTGACTGGAAAACACTTCTACTCGATATTTCAAAATCAATCCTTAACCGTTCAGGAAAATGTATGGATGCAGTAATAAACCGAATTCATCCTTTGACAAGCACTTTTTTGGGTTTTGACTGGAAAGCACTTCTGCTCGATATTTCAAAATCAATCCTTAACCGTTCAGGCAGGAAATTGTATGGATGCAGTAATAAACCGAATTCTTCCTTTGACAAGCACTTTTTTGGGTTTTGACTGGAAAGCACTTCTGCTCGATATTTCAAAATCAATCCTTAACCGTTCAGGAAATTGTATGGATGCAGTAATAAACCGAATTCTTCCTTTGACAAGCACTGTTTTGGATTTTGACTGGAAAGCACTTCTGCTCGATATTTCAAAATCAATCCTTAACCGTTCAGGCAGGAAATTGTATGGATGCAGTAATAAACCGAATTCTTCCTTTGACAAGCACTTTTTTGGGTTTTGACTGGAAAGCACTTCTGCTCGATATTTCAAAATCAATCCTTAACCGTTCAGGAAATTGTATGGATGCAGTAATAAACCGAATTCTTCCTTTGACAAGCACTGTTTTGGATTTTGACTGGAAAGCACTTCTGCTCGATATTTCAAAATCAATCCTTAACCGTTCAGGAAATTGTATGGATGCAGTAATAAACCGAATTCTTCCTTTGAAATGGGGAAAGGGCATTCACAATAGCAGATGCGTCTTGGAAAGAAATTTAGAAAAATTCACAATTAAATAAAGTATTTTACAATTAAAAAACAGAAACCCACAAAATTGATGTTTCCATTGAGCTGCAATGCTTAAAATAAACAAACGCATCGCAATAGTCGTGTTGATCATAGGGTTTTCTATCAAGAATTCGAGCTGAGAAATAAAAACAGATGGAAAAGACAGCTAGAAAAAAAAACAACAAATGGTAGGAAACCAAAAATTACAGAGACCAAGCTGCGCTTCACCAACACTAGCCAGAACACGACAAAAAAGGAGCTCTATGAAGAACTAGATATTATGAGCCTCACGCGCTAACCACTGAACCACGGACGCTTTATACATCACAAACACTAGCCAAAAACAAAACAGAGAACATAGACTATGAAACTTCCAATGCTACAGATCGTCACTACAGCAGAAGTGCCACCAACTAATTGAGCACTTGTAATAAACACTTTTACTTGCGAATAAGGTTTAAAAAAAGAATGTTCTTACTAATACACAAACGCTCGCAGGTGTAACTACTAACTTGTTTTCGAAAAAAAAAAACTTTCTTATTTTAAAGAAAAATAGACGACATGAAAGCTCTTCGAATTTCAAGAGCAGCTAATGATTGGCAAACTTTTGTTGCAATAAACGTTTTGTTGAAAAAAACTTGAAAAAACTGAATCAATAGGTAAACTTTTTATTCCACTGAGAAATTAAAAATTGAAATCAACTTTTGACACGCTAACGTTTTTTGGAGCCATTTCCGCGCAATTTGCATGCTTTTATCAAATAAGTTAGAATAGAATTAAAAAGAGATCAAAGTCAAACCGCAGTAGATCAAACTTGGCGATAACAAATGGAAACCCCTTCCTGAAAAAAACTTCCTTTTTCTGTAGTATCCCAGTGATCGCTATTTTCCAGCGCTGATTCATGTATAATTCAGAGTTTTTTGCACAGCTAAAACTGCGATGTTTCAGAGCTATATCAGTAACGATGATAATTCATCCATGGCCATAGTTGTTTTTTTTTCACTTTTTATCGCTAATTTTCAATGTGAGCTCAACCCGGGTTTACAAGTGTATTCACTACGTTCATTGGCACTTAATAAAAAACGATTTTAAGACTATTAATGTCTACGGATGTTTTATGTATCGATTCTGCCTTCATACATAGAAATTAATGAGACATGTTTTGATTTCGTCACTCATCTAGGACAGCTAACAATCTTCAAAAAAGACATATATTCACTTTCGCACGACGCCAATCGAACACTTCTGCTACTCGATCATTCAATCTATTTACTTGATCTTGCAAATTATCTATTTATCATCACGTCTCCGTAACTTTCACTTACTTCTTTTTTATTGCAATCAAGGATCTGATGGCTCGACTCTCAAAAAGATGTTCAGACATGAGTCATGGCAAATATAACATCTGATCCAATTAACTTCAGAATAGTTCCAGATTAAACTAAATTTCGCACCTGATCCTGGATTGGACCTAGTGAGTAGTTCGACAAATATATTTAAAATATTCAATTAAAATTAATTCATGTAGAAAATATTGGCTAACTATTAAACTCTACACAAATACACATCGCAGATGCAAGAAGCACATAGAAATTCAGATGAGCGTCTGAAATTTGTCGGATTGCAGTCTCCCTTTCCGCTTCGGGTTAGATCAGCATTCGTCATTCGGTCAGACATCATCATCCAAATAAAACCAAGTGTTCAGACAACTAGCGACTGATTCTGAGGGGATATGACGCTTCTCTGGGTTAGTTTTTGTCTGAAGGCAAAGTGAGTATTAGTTTAGCTTGTGCTGTTTAATCGCTTCTATGAGTTGTGTTCTGTCCGCTTCGTCTCCGAAGGTTTTTTCTCGGTGCTCAAAAATAACTCCGGAGGAAGAGATTGCAAACACGGATCCCATGAGAAGACCATCGCCTGCAATATTATAAAATTATCTAATTCGATAAGCAAACCATTTTTTTCAAACTTTTACTATATTGAGCAATTCAGTGAGCTATCATAAAACGGTTGCATCAAATATCCATCGAGCCAATTGCGCTGTCAAATTTCAACTCTCATATTTTATGACAAATATTTTCCACTGTTGCAATAGGTGATAAAGCTAATTCTAGTTGGCTAATACTTTTTATGGCTCGTCTCACCTTTCAAGTTTCCCCACGAGCCCAGCGACTGGAACACCTTTTTCATCACAGAAGGATTCAGCAGCTTCGCCGTGCTCTCTCGTCTTAAGTCGGGCCCATAGAACCGACGCTGAACACACGTCATTTCGTCAAAATTAATGATACTAAATCTATCATAGCTTTAAATATGGATGTTTTCTATGCGTAAGAAAAAATGTTTCATGGGAAAAATCTAGTTCCAGACTAAAGGCACTCTCTTTCTCTCTCGCAAGTTTAAAAATGAGAAATAAAAAAAACGGTGATGGTGCTTCTAAATTCGCGAAGGCACCTCAAAACAAAACAACCGAATGGGTTCGCGGGTCGTGTCATGATAACGCTGCTTTGAAGCTTCAAGGGGAAATTGGAACGCTTCCTACACTTAAAGTTTACGATATCTATGAGTAGCCGAACCCGCCTGACCTAGATTTTTTTTGAAAATGCAAATTAAGCGCTTCGAAAACAAAGAACAGCTAGTGATCAGCTCATTTGTCATACGAAAATTTTAAATAAAATTTGTACATGGCAAAAAAGCAGGGATATATATAGGTGGCAGGTTCAAGTTAAATCGCTTTGTATTATACGAACAGTATTTGTAATTTAATTAAAAAGCAAATGCAGCTCGATTTCTAAAAAGTGCATTACGAAAAAGTAAAAATAAGCCTCGACTTAGTAAAAAATCCGGCGAGGCCCGGCACCTACGACCTACTGTGACCAAAAAAATAAAGAGTCTTATGCACTAGCCACTCAGCCACGGACGCTTAGTCCATCACCAACACTAGTCACAAATAAAGCCGAAAACAGATGCTATGAAATTTCCAATGCTACAGATCGTGACTAATAGCAAAACGGCACAGAAGTGAACACTATTATTTGCAAGTTAGGTTAGAAAAAAGAAGGTTCGTACTAAAACACTAGCTGCTCGCTAGCCTAAATAAACATAGACAACAGAAGACAGTTTGAAAAGAGTCAATGAAAGCAACAAGTAAACAAAAATAAGAATAATATATAGTATATAGTAAATACTACAACGCTGTTGTAACATTTCTATCTCACTTGGACGTCGTGGTAGACGGGGTGTGGATGGAACAGAGTTGCAAACTCCTCCCAGCCTAGCTCCTCGTGCAGCACAGCGTGGAGAGAGTAGCCATTGGCCTCCATCTCTTCACTCAGAGCGGACAGCTTCGAGGCTTCCTGAAACACAACGTATAGAAGCAGGCAGGCTGGCCACTTTTTTCTATTTTCTCTAAAATATATAGACCTTCCAAGCATGATTTAAAATCACCCCAAAATAAAAACAATGAGAATGCGAATTCATGTCAGCAGCATCTAAGATTTTTCAGGATAAAACACTGGGAAAATGTAAAAGAACAAGGAAACCAAAAAAATGATTAAAAACTTTTACATTTTTCAATTTTCGGATTTCGAAGAAACAAATATCAAGTTACTTTGGATGTTCCCATTCGTATCTGAAGACACGCAACGTTCCCAATATCATTCAGCTCCAGAAAATATAGACTTCCTAAAAATTACAAACCAAATAATTACTTTGAAAGACCAGTGGTCAGCCTGGAAGCAGTCAAGGTGCAAAATGCTCAAATCAAGCCTGTTAGCTGAAGAAATAACAGAGCCGACGAAAAGTGCCGAGGAAAGAATTCGAGTGATTTGTTAATAAAAAGTTACTTAAACAAAAAAAAATACATGATACTGTCAAACTCAGACAGACCTGTTTTACTGAAATTACAGAGAAGCAATAGCCAATATATTTAGTTTGAAAATCTGTAACCGTCAAAACAAAATTAGACCCTATACTTCAGTTTAAAACTTCGCCACTGCCAAAGCTTTACTAAGGTGATCTCATGATTTTTTCGGCAACAAAACAAAACTTGAAAAAAGCGCTCATGGTATTAAAGGCTCGGAGATTAATTTGGTTTAACCCCTAAATGAAAAAAAAATTACACAAAGGCAAAGCTGATCTTCGCGTCACATGCAATTTAACAACAAAAATAAGAGCTATAGCTCCTGAAAACCAGGAGTAAACTGGAATTCCATGCTAATTCAAGGAATTACATTCGAAATGAAGTTCCTAAAAACTCATGTCTAAAAAATAGAAATACAAACGAAAATTCTTTGCAAACAAAATTGAACTTCAACAAACACCATCGACACCCGATTTAGACAAAATTGCCCCTCAAAATTCCGCACGCTTCCACTCAAAATTAGTATATATTGGCGCGGAAATCGCCTTTAGAAAAACTTCAGCGTCGGTCGCCCGAAAATAGCCGTGAAATAGTACCAAAGGGTGGACCACTCTGGCGATGAGAGGGACGAATCCCTGAGGGAAAGGCGCGTCTCACCCATCCCCTCTTATATCCGGCGCTGTATCGGTCACAAAAAGTACATTTAAATTTTATTATCAAGAATATTAAGAAACGAAGTTATTCATAACCGAATTTTTCATGTCAGAGATATCATAGTTTCAACATCGGCAAATAATCCACCAAATGAAATAACTCAAACAAAGTTTGAAAAAAGTTGGACAAATGGCAAAAAAAAACAAATAATCGAATTTATGTTTAAATTATAAAAGTTCAAAAAAAATACTTAAGGCAATTGAATTATCAAATGAAAAATGAATTTCATTTTTTTTTCTCTGCAGGTGAGTGAAAGAATACTGGAATTTCACTAGAAAAAATAATCAAAGCCAAAACAGAGTTGGGAAAGTGTCATGAACTGGGAAACCAAAGAAATGACTTTTTAAAACACTTTCCATTTTCGAACTTCAGCGGAAAAATCTTACTGAGAATCGAATGCCAGACCTTAGGGAAGTGGGAAGGAGGCTGGAAGTTGTGTCAGGGGCTACAATATGTTCAGTTGTCAATCATCCTAGTTGTCAATCATCTTAGTTGCTATTCTTATTTCTCATACTTTAATTAAGTGTGAGTTTGGTACCTGCCTGTCAATCAACTAAAAGCTGTCTAGCTGTTATGTGTTGACCTCTAGTTCACTCTCTTATTTATGCGAACTAGAATACAGTCAATTGAGTATTTAACAGCCATCTTTTTACAAACCCTTGTTATGGCGCAGCCAGTGGATGGTGGGGAAAAAAACCCCCTTGGAATTGTGGCTTTCTGGCCTCCAACTCAGGCGGAACCGCAACTTTTATGGGAACACTGGAAACAACGATTTCATTGGGCAATGGTGGCGAAACATGGACTAGTCTCGTCAGACTACTACTTTCCATCGACATTAACTGAAGCACAGATCGCAGACCTGGGTGACATTGGTGGAAAACCACGGGCAGAAGGTGAACGTACACTGATATCGAATCTGTATTTATGCCTGGGACATGAGGGACAGAGAGCCTTGCATAATCAACATCCACACTTAGATATGGAAACAATACGATACCCACGTTTTTTGGATACCTGTGTAACTCTTTTTCAGAAAGAGCGGAACGAAACGTACGAGATGTACCAAATGTTGTCGAAGAAACAAAAGGAGGGTGAGAGTCTAGAATCGTTCTATGCAGAACTTAGCGGAATGGCGGCAAGATGCAATTTGGGCACCCAGGAGCGGAAAATGGTGAGAGACATATTTATTTTCAACATGAGGAACAGGGACGCACAGAACGAGCTGTGTCGGGAAACTAAAACCCCGGAAGAAGCATTGCGCATCGCAATGTCATATGAAAGAGGAGACAAATACGCAAGGAGCTACAAGGGCGCCGTATCCGGTTCCACGGGAATGGCGCATCCATCGCCAGGGGGTTCCCTACAGATCAAAACGGAACCAGTCAGTAATATTCGCGGATCCAGGGGACGAGGAATGCCAAGGGGACGGGGTCAATACCCAAATCGTGGAGGAGGTCGAACAGCCGATCGAATGCAGGAGCGCAGATGTTACAACTGCGATCAACCGAACTTCACCCCAGAACACCGACAACGATGCCCAGCAAGAGCCGTCACATGCAACTTCTGCAAAAAGATTGGGCACTTTGAGAGGACTTGCCGTGGAAAACGACAATCCAGGGGGGGACAACCAGTTGGACTGATCCAAGGGGATGAACTCTTCGACGAAGAAGATACCCCCTCGGATGACGTGGAGCCCCAAGCTGCGGCAAATTCAGTAGGTTTCGTTAAACGAGAACACCACAGCTGGTCATCAGAAAGTTCAGACGATTACATGGTTATGGCAATTCGACGGAAGAAAGAAACAGTGTTGAAAGTTGCCGGGCCTAAACTCAAAATATTCATTAATGGGCATCCGATGAACATTTGGATCGACAGTGGATCGCCGATTTCCATTCTAACACTAGAAGATTTGAGAAGAACAGTGGGAAGAGCGGGAATCAACTTGAAGCAGGATAACACTGACGATGACGAATTTCGAGACTACAGTAACAATCGGATCAAGATGTTGGGCAGAATGGAACTCGAGTTAGCATCAAACGGCTGGAAGACGACAGCAGAAGTCCGAGTCATTGGGGGGACCAGACCATCCATCGTGGGACGTGATTTGATGGGGAAACTTGGACTCCAGTTGATGCAAGCAGATCCAAGGGGGGAAGTCATGAACATCCAGGGGGCGGAGGACAATTCATGCAAGGAGGGGCACGATGAACCGGAGGATGAGCAGATGGATCAATGGCAATCATACTTCAGTAAGCTATTCCCAAAACTTTTTACTAGAGTTGGAAAAATTAGGAACTACAAAGTTCAAGCACTTTTTTCAAGACTGACACGTTGGCTGGACAGACTGATTCCTTTTGACTTTGTAATAGAACACAAACCGGGCGCCAAGATTGGATTGGCAGATTATTTGTCGAGGCATCCTAGCGAACCCCCTAAACCGATAAGTCAATATGATAATTTGTTCACCGTGGCAAAAATCGCTTCGATCAGAAAATCCCTTGGTTTTACAAATGAATTAAAACCCCTTGGTAAACGAAATTATCAGAATATTCGAGAAACTGGTTCTAAACAGTCTAGACGGTTTTCATCCAATCACAAGCGAGAACGAATAACATGCATACAACCAGCGACGGTTGAGGGCGGAAAGTCATGCGTGAAGACAACGACCAATAGGAAACGATCAATTTGCATAACGCGTAAATCAAATAAATCCAAGGGACATTCAGTGTGCTCTATATATTGTTCCCTGGGAAGACGGTTAAATTTGCCTACATCCAAACACTCAAACAAAATGGATAGCGACTCTAATTGTTCTTTCCCAGTATTTGAAATTGAAAATGTTGAAAACGATACAATTGATTCCCAAACTAACAATCCGAATATACTACAACCTCAGATCAACTCTCCGCTTAGATTAGATGAAAACTTATTGAGTAGCGATGAAATAACTGTCATTAACCCTGAAATTGTTGCGATTACTAAAAACACACGGGATTCCAAAATTAATACAGTACTTTCCATACCTTCGAAATTTCCAGGCGAGCTTTTTCCTACTGTTAATCCGAATCAGCAAATTATGTCCATCATTCCCCGTGATTGCAAGGTTATCAAGAAGTCTCAATCGTTACCAGAACTTTTTAATTTAGAATTTGTTGCCTCGAACATACCAGCGGATGTGAACTTAGTACGAGTAAAAGAAGCATTGGAGAAGAAGACAAACTTGAAAGAAGAACTCCTAAAGATGGGGAAGTACTGGGCTCAATACGCTAACGATCTGTCGTTACGGGACGATTGTGTGTGGTTGGATGGACGGTTGGTCATCCCTTTACCTTTGCAAGTCCCAGTTGAATCGCGGATACACTATTACCATCACGGTAAAAGAAATATGTTCGAAGCAGCGCGTGACGTCTGGTATCCTTATATGTACCGCAGTTTGGCAGCAAAGGCCACGTACTGTCAGCAATGCACGGAAGCGGGTAAGAATCTAAAACCGTTATTACCCAAGGGAGACATGGGCAAGGTCCCAGAACCAAGGGAACCCAATGAATGTTTACAGTTGGATTTCTGGGGGCCGATAAATTACTTGAACGAAAGTAAGAAATACGTTTTGGTTGCTACGGACCGATTCTCAAGGTGGCCGTCAGCAATGGTTACTACCACTAATACGTCAGATAAGGTCTTAAAATTCCTTAATAAGTACATATCGCATCATGGAGTACCTCGGAAGATCCACGTCGACCAGGGATCATGTTTTACTTCTAATAAATTTAAAAGCTTCTGTAACGAAGAAGGCATCGAGCTAATATACTCCCCAGTGAATGATCATCGAGGCACGGGGTCCGTTGAACGGACAATAGGAAGTTTGAAGAATTTTGTCTTAACATATGCGACAGAAAAAGAACATAAGTCTCTAGAATCTATGGTCGATAAAGCGCTAGGCGCTCTACGATTCTCAAAAAATGCAACTACTAAATTAACACCTTTTGAAGCTCACCACGGCAGGGAGGCCAATACCGTTTTACGAAACCTTACGAAAAAACCAAGTTTGAAAAACTTGAATTGGAAGAACGTCTTACAACAAAAATGTTTGTGTTTAGACGAAACTGATCCTGAGATGAGTAAAGTTGCATTCCCTCAGCATTCGAATTGGGAGGAGAGGTCGGATCTAACATACGCTCCAACTTTGCGAAGGGCCCCTATCACGCTGGATAGTGACCAACAAATGGACGCATGTCCAAGGGAGGGATCGGAAGTTGGACCACAAATCCAAGGGAGTGGAGACACTGGCCCTAACATCCAGGGGAGTGGAGAAGGACGCACCCTATACCAGCGTACTACCAGCAAGACCCTAAATCGGTATAAATTACTAAAATCCAATGTAATCTCTGAATCCGAACATACTTTGAAACTTAAAAACGGATCCGTTCTTAGGAAAAGTGCAGTGGCATCAAAACCGAAACCTGACCTTCCCAAGAAACGGAAACCGGCTACGCTCAAGGATATGCTAGCGAGCGCAAAGAAAGGAGCAGTCGTGAGCCCGAAATCAAAAAGAGCTAAGACTACGCGGACGGTACAAGTAGCCACCTTCGAGTCCGACAGTTCGGATACTGAAGACAATCGGCCATTGAACATTCCGGCAAGACTACCGGTAGAAATGCTAGCAAGACGCGAAGCAATTGCGGCGGGACAAGGTCCAAGCGGCAGTACGACAGTAATGGAAGGAGGAACGGGAGCTAAAGCCAAATCCAGAGTGACAAGAGCTAAGCGAGGAAAAGGGGGCCAAAGAAAACAAGCGAACGAAAGCCAGGAACGTCCAGCGTTAGTGGCGCGGGAGTGTCTTGTAAATAGCAGTCAAGAAGAAGACGTTGAATCAGGCAGTCAAAGTGAAAGCTCGGGAACCAGAAGGAGTACTAGAAGGAGAAAGCCAGTAGACAAAATGGGAGGAGTTATGATTGAAACTATCCAGGGGGCGGAACAAACAGGAAAAAATCCAGGGGGAGAAGGGAAATGAATCTTATTTCTACATTTATTCAAAAACTCGTTAACCCAGGGAGAGGGATGGCCATAAGCCTAAAACTCAAATTGTTAAAACTCAAGTGTTTGTTGCATTATAGTTGAGGCGGCAGGTTGAAGGTGTAGTTATTATATTTAAATTTAAAGTACTATGTATTTAAAATTTTACATCCATACGGAAATGTCAGGGGCTACAATATGTTCAGTTGTCAATCATCCTAGTTGTCAATCATCTTAGTTGCTATTCTTATTTCTCATACTTTAATTAAGTGTGAGTTTGGTACCTGCCTGTCAATCAACTAAAAGCTGTCTAGCTGTTATGTGTTGACCTCTAGTTCACTCTCTTATTTATGCGAACTAGAATACAGTCAATTGAGTATTTAACAGCCATCTTTTTACAAACCCTTGTTAGTTGTTAAGTTTCAATAATAACGCAAGTAAGAAAGACAAATAATATTTGCAAGAAAAGTTGTTAACAGGGAAAAAAAGTCTAATTCCTGATGAAGACACTTAATCGCACAAAGGAAACATGAAAAGTCAGTCAATAAATGCAAGAAAACAGAACAGAAAAACTACTTGTTTTATGAAAAAACTGCAACTTAAGAATTTCAAAGTTTAAAAACTATAATTTTACAGCTCTTTGAAAACCGCTTGACACCATAGCCAACAGACAGTTGAAAAAGAGTCAATGGGCGCAAGAGATCAGAAAACAAAGACTTCTTTTTCGAAAAAAAAATTTCAACGTTCAAAGAGATTGCCTTAACGTTCTTTGAATTTCCAGAGCAATTTGATAAAATTAACCCAAATTGAAAAAAAAATGAATCAAAAGGTAAATTTTTTATTCAGCTGGTAAGTCTGAAAATTAAATTCCACTTTCGAAACTAGGAGTCTATCACATTTTTCGGGACCTTTACACTTTCGTAATTGTAGAGCGCAACTTAGCTCGCTTTTAGCAGATGAAATTGATTGGACCTCAAAACATAGCCAATCGAAGATTGGAAAAGAGAAATGAACGCAAGTAGACATAAAAAAACACGAAAAAAAACACGGACTTTCTTGAAAAAATCTCAACTTTCGAATTTCACAGAAAAAAATAAATGCCCTTTAAGCTCTTTGAAATTCATGTTTTGCGCTTTCATGTACAATTTATGCTCGGCACTTTTTTGATAAATTGCACCAAACTCGAGAAAACTGAATCAACAGGTAAAGTTTTTATTCCGCTGGGAAATCTTAAAAATAAATTCGACTTTCGAAACTAGAAATCGTTCGCGTTTTTTGCGCCATTTCCGCGTTCATATTTGGAGAGTGCTATTTAAGTCATTTTCAGCAGATGAAATCCAATTGAACTCAAAAAGTGCATTAAGCCTAAGTGCATCAATATTTTAAGACTTTTTCTTTAAAAAAAAAAACAAAAAAATCAGCAAGACCTATATAAGAGTCTTCACTTCGCGAACTACTCTTAAGAGTGCATATATACGTCGAAGCATTTATGAATTCATTAATTTGTACAAATGCAATTTTGTATAATATATGAGCACTGAAAAAACCATCACGACCTATAAGAGTCTGGGGGTGTAGCGCCTTGTATGTGTCGCTTAGCATGCGCAATTTAAGTAATTACTCACATTGATGTGGCAAGCTTCAGTTAAGTTTTAGTTGAAAAAATGAGAAAACAAAGCATGCCTCAATTAGCTCATTTCTAATTGCGCTAACTGAGGTATGCTAAACGGCACGCATGGAAGTAGGCCAGTCCTCTAAGAGTCTGAGCTACATTCATCGACTCTTAATTATTAAGAACAACTGTGTTCACAATAGTTAGTTTAGATAGATAAAGTGCGGGGATGGGGAAGTGTTAAAGAACCATCCAACTGTAACAACTCCAACTCACCGCCCTGCACAAAGATCACCCGGGTCTCCGGACCGCAAACACCACGGCCCCCTTCCCATTTCCCCATAGAGACTCGGAGCTGATCTGGGTGCCATCTCTCAACTTGAGAGGAGCCCCTGTCAAATAGTCAACACTCGCTTTCTTTATCTCCTTCGACATGGTGTAGGAGCTGCGCTTGAAGTAAACTAATGAAGCGGCTGTAATTGCGGTTATTCCTGACAAAACAACAATAACTAAGCTGAGGAAAAAAGATAAAACTGCAGAAATATAAAACGATACTAGTGGAACATTTGAAGTATATTTCCTTTTTGAGCTCATTGCCGTAAATGCCTACAACGTTCAAGCAAATAAATGGACGTTTTGAGTAAACTAACAAAAATTGTATGCTTTGATTTCAGCACAACTACATTTTGTAGTAATTAAGAAAAGTTTTGCAGCCAATGAAGTGAAGTGAACTGAATGGAACTCGGACCTGCCAGAGTGTATTTCATCAACGCTTTGTATTTGATCGACGTCACTTTCATTTAAACACAAGTACACTTCAGTGTACTTTTCGATCACTCAACGTCAAAATATTCTCAAAATTGGAAGTCAAAATACTCCCCGCTCAAATCTCATCTCATCTGAAATAGCAAATAAATTACTAAAAATCAGCGGGATAAAAGCTAAATTTCTATGCCTTTCAGGGGATGGATCGGAATAAAAGTGTGCAAACTTTATGACTTTGAAACATCTTAGGGAACCCAGTAAGAAAAAGGTCCCATGAGAACAATCTCGCCCGTAAAAAGGCCAAGTGAACAATCTCCCCTCTAACATTAAATGACAATTTCAAGGAGTAAGGCCTGCATGGTATATGCTCAAACATGATGGCTGAAAACTATCACTTGTAACCAAGTGAACTCTCCTCCCTATATTGATTTAGGGGGGAGGTTGTTCACTTGGTCCAAAAAAAAGCTTCACAAGTTTTACTCTCGTAAATTTTGGGTACGGTCACCTTTGCAATGAATCCAAAAACCTCAAATCCTGGACCTCACAAAGAGGTCTACTTTCAAATGCTCCATCGTGGTTCAACTGTCTATATAGAAAACAAGCATAGAACTAACTTTTCACCCAAACTACATACATACAACATTAAAGAAATATAATTTCGATATCAGCGAAATACAAAATATTCAGCAGTGATATACAGTTGTAAGTAAAAGCACCATTTATACAAACTTAATGATACCAACTGGCAGTAAACTATGACAAAAAAGACAAGCAAACAAAATTTATCAGCTAAAAATTTCTACAAATCAAAGAAATTTATACCTTGTATCGTACAATCGTGACACGTGCAGCACTGTTGCGCTTGAAAAGAGAAATGGAACCTTTCAAAAAATAGAAGCAACAAGTACAAATTCATTACTGACAGACAGTCTTTATACAAATTTTGACAGCAACAAAGGTTAGCAAGCTCTTTCGTTATTGATCAATAATACAGGAAACATTTACTCTGATATTTGATGGTAATTGACATGAACACACATAGCTAATAAAACGTTTGCAAAGTGTCAATGATCTCAAGGAGAGCGACAAAATATGTACTAACCCTCAAAGCTCACTTTAATTATAAAATTGTCAATTATAAAAGGTTTTTTAAACGCAAAAGTTTCACGGTATATATTTTTTATTTACATAAAACTTAACCTTATATAGAACTTGGTTCTTCACGGAGTATTATAAAAAAAGCAGTAACAGATGAACAACTTTTATCAAAAAATGTCAAGGGCAGAAGATGTTGATTGCAAAGGCTAAGGGGCTGTCGAAAAAAAGATTGTACCGTTTTTCTCTATATTAAACATAGACAGTTGGAAAAGAGACTTAATTTTTTTGTTTCGAAATCTAAGAAAAAAAATAGATGGCGTTAAACCTCTTTGACTTTCATGAACAATTTATGATTGACACTTAATTGATAAAAAAATAACCCAATTTGAATAAACTGGATCAATAGGCAAAACTTTTATTTAGCTGGGTAATCTGAAAAGTAAATTCCATTTTCCGAACTAGAAGTCGATCACGTTTTTCGTGCCCTTTATACTTTTGCTGTTCGATAGCGGAGCTTGATTTCTATTTAATAAAGGCAATGAAGTGAACTTAAAAAGAAATTTCAAACAGCGAAAAAGTAAATTTTGGGCCTGAACAAATTTAACGGCTTTTCCTGAAAAAAAAATGAAAAAAATCATCGCGACCTATAAAAGAGACTGAACTACGTTCATCGACTCTTGAAAAATAAAAGCATAACTTTGCATATATTGAAGAGCGCTATTTCTTTTTAGCAAACAAATTTGACATGAATTTAACAAGAAACCATAACTTGAACCGCTACAAAAAACTGAGCGTAATCAAATTTGAGCGACACTTTTAATTGGACATTAGAACAGCATTCGAACATTGCCGCACAAAACATTTTGCAGAAAATCTCACTGCTACTGAAATAAATGAACAACCTCAATCAGTGAAGTTTTCTGCAAAAAGTTTTCTTTCAGTAGCACTTTATTTGATGGAAGCTTTTGATATATAATAATGAATAAAACATGATCTCTCATAACATTATTTGGATCTTGTTAAATATTCCCAACCATCATTGCAAAAGGGGGGAATTCTTAGTACAAAACACGTCTTTGCTGTTCTTTCAATTAGTTCTTCACATGGGTGGAAAATGATTTTTACTAGGAAAAATAGGAGAGAATAAAAAACAAAATCCCATTAATTTTAGATTTTAATTTTCAGTTCCAGAAACACCATCACGCTACATCTGAGTAAGCACTGTCTAAGCATTTGAATTACATCTATTGCAAAATTTCATATTCATTCTTTGTTTTTTGAAAAGCAATTTTTGTAGGATTTTTGTATGAAGCAATTTAAATAACATCCATTTACATGATGGGAGTCA
Source organism: Symsagittifera roscoffensis (assembly GCF_963678635.1). Taxonomy (NCBI): domain Eukaryota; kingdom Metazoa; phylum Xenacoelomorpha; order Acoela; family Convolutidae; genus Symsagittifera; species Symsagittifera roscoffensis. The sequence goes on along the minus strand of NC_087065.1, from coordinate 67,645,587 downwards.
CAGTTTCGTCGATTAAGGGGTTTACTTTCCCATTCCGTTTTGCAGAGTCGCGACTTGCAATGTCATCGAAATTGTTCCCACGCCTTCCACGACAAACTCCCTCAACTGTCGTTTAGCGAAGTTATCCCGGTCCAGGTCATTTGTGTCCAGAGAAAACTTCGCCATTTGCGACTCTTTCAATTCCTCTTTGTCAGTTGAGAACGCGAAATTTAACTTTGCTGGCATAGATTTGAGCAGAACTCGTGTGACCATGGGGACCTTGTAGACTCCCTTTTTATCAACTGAGAACGACTTGAAGTCCTTTATCTGGGCGTCGTCTTCGAGACAGTAGAATACAAATGATCTGCCCTCACGCTCATCTTCTTTCGCTAGCTCGTTCGTCTCTACTTTTGTGATGTAACAGTTCACAAAGAACTGGTTGCTCAGAGGAACTGAGTCAAGGATAGCTAAAAAACAGTCAAGAAGGTCTAAACCCAATGCATTGTCATCACAGAGGAAGAGAGCAGGCTCGCATTCTTTGCGATACATTGCAAACATAGCATGGCACGCATGCTTACTAAAAAAAGAGACAAAACAACAAAGTCGCTAAATTATGACAAAAAAATGTCGGATAACACAGTTTTTTTATACTTTAGTCTCTATGAAAATCAATTTCGGAAAATCATGTTTTGGACAACAATTGCCAGCATTAAAACAACATCCAGACGCCTATTAAGCCTACAACAAAAAAATTACTGTAAAAAACAAAGTTTTGCAACTCGAAGTTCTTACGTCTCCCGAACTTCGAAAAATTGTAACACACGAAAAATTGTGCACATTCCCACGATTTATCGATACAAAAGGGACATGATTTTGTGGCCACTTACACGATTTTTCGTGTAAATTTGCGCGATTTGGTTCGTATGATTTACACAATAAATAAATGATTTACACAATTCCTGTAACTTTTATACGAAAACCGGAAAATTGTCGCGTAAAACACACAGGAGTAATCGTGTTAAACGTACGAAAAAATTATTTTACATAAATCGTGTAAAATAAAACTTTTTTTGCACGATTAACACGATTACAAGTAATTTTTACACGATAAATTTCTTTTTTTTTCGAGTAAAAAGTGCACTATTTATCGTGTAAAACATACGACACAAATCGAGCAAATATACACAGAAAATCATGTAAATAGCTACAAAATCTTTTGTCTTTTTTCAATTGAAGCAACAGGAGATGACTAAATCAAGGTAGCAAAAACCGAAACACAAATGCGAATAAAAAATAACAAGACTGCTCGTATCAGGGCAAAGCCCTGAAAGTTCCGACTGCCTTTTAACGTTTATGGAGCAGTAATAACATTAACAACATAAAAAAATTAAATGAAATAAAATAAATGAAAAACTTTTTTTTCTAAAATTTGAAAAACTTTCGATGAAAATCATCCCCCCACACTTCATATTAAGTACAAAACAATAGATTTCGCTCCTTGTAACAAATCAATGATGGCAAATAAGCTTCTTTCAACCAATTTGGAACGATTTATAAGACGGATTAACTCTCCGCTTACGCGTTAATAGCGCGAAATATATCGCGCGTTAATTGTCCCAAATTGGTGAAAATGGCCAAAATGATAAGCTTTAAACCCTCATAACTTTACGAAAAATGATAACAGGTGAAATATCTTTTCAAATTTGAGCCCATGACAACAAAAGCTTTCGTATGATATAAAAATATTCCGTCAAAAATGGCCAGTTAAAAAGTGAAATTTGTCAGAAGAAAAAAAACCCACCCCGAGCACAAATATTCCGTTACTTTCGTATCGAAAGTCGGAACAATAAGATGATAAAAAAGAAAAAGAAATGGTGCAAAACCGCAGCTAGTTAACAAATCAAAATGACTCTATTTTAGTTTTAAAAAAGCTTTAGATCAGAAGATAACTCCATACTGTAGAATCAATAGGCACCTAATCAGATTTTCCAGGAAAAAATTTGAAATACTATTTCAAAAGAGCACTGAAATATCAAACTTACAGTGTAACACAACCAGTGGTCTCAATTGAATCTTTGGGCATGTTAGCGCTTCCTAATGCATACTGCACGTCATGCAAAGATTCAGTGACTTAGCTCAACTTTTTTTCCCGGCTACAAGTTTTGTTCTGATATTAGACAATAAATCAAAAAAATTCGAAAAAAACTACCAAAATGAAAAAAGCCAGCTTTGAAAAAAATTAACTTGAAAACAAATGAAAAGCTGCACGCAAAACAATCAAACTTGAACAGATCAAGTCAATAATTACAACCACCATTGAAAAAATCAAATTTCGAATAGGAAGAATATTCAAGATCCTGCCCTGCTGAAAAGCAGAGGCGAAGCTGCGCTTCAAAATACAAACGGGAAAACGAAAAAAAAAAATAGCTGTAAGCAATGAAATAAAGGAAAGTTAAAATAAGCCTTGAAACTTTTGCTTTGGCGGATTCGAACCTACGACCAGGATATGTGTAGTCGCACCTCCTCGCATCTGCGCAACAAGCCTTTGAAGATTTGCTAACACTATCCAACAAAAGAGCAGCTACATATGTTAATAAACTGCGAATGTTGTACATAAAAAGCCGTCACAAATATAAACAGACACAAAATTTGCATGTAATAATTCGGATATAATAAACTAAAAGCATAACTTGGCATGTATTGGGAAGCATAAAGCCAAATTAATTATATATTATGCATTTCAATGAAAAAGCAAGATATATTGAATTGGAAAATTCGCATAAAAACGCATCAACTGTGTTGACTTATTTTGAATCGAATGTCAAAGCACACGCTATCAAAAAACCTTAAAGGTGCTACCAAAAATGGCACCAATATTTGCAACTTAGGCTGGAAAAAAAGAACAGTTGTTGTATTACACTACGCTCGCTAAATTAAGACTGTGTAATTATGTATCTTGTAGTATTCCAACACAAGGGAGCAGGAATTCTTTGAAGTACCCGATTGCAACACACTTGCTATCGCTAGAAGAATTAGTATCAAAAAATTGAACCAGAAAAATAAATTAGAAGAGAAATCTGCAAGGGTTGATCAAAATTAGGATACGAACTTTCAGGCAAACCTACAGAGATATATATTTTGTCTGGAAACCTATCTTTTTTTTCAATTTTTCTTTACTGAAACAGGTCATGTGTCTTTTGAATTGAAGTTCAATGTTTTATCTTCTTGCAATTCAATTATTAGCAGAAATTTCATGTTTAAGATACTATTATCCTTCTTCTAAGTCAGTTAGTTGAACATTAAAAAGCAGAGCGCTATAGGCTTAACTGATATATGCCAAGTCGATATTTCAGTCAAGGCAATTCGAAAATTCATTTGCAACCTCCATAAAAGATGTACGATTTGAACCAATCACTCACTTTTGATTGGGACAACATCTTCGCCCATTAGCTTTTCATTGAATGAAATGTAGTCTAAGAAGATGGTAGCTTCGCCCGTTTTGTCGCCCTTCAGCCTGAACTTGGTCAGCGATGAGTCATCTTTACCGCTCTCATTCTTTTCGGCGGAGGGAAGCGCGATTGTGTTCCTGAGATCTTGGACGAACACTTCGCCTGCAAAGTCATCAGACACCACGTCTTCTTCGTACACTTTGATCTAATCAAAACGGGCTATTCATAATCAAAACTTAATTGAAATTCAAGTTTTTTATCTATTAAAACGTTTCACATGTCAAAAAATTTGTTAATTCAAGCTGATTTATTATTTATACTCAATGAAGGTACAATTCTGAGCTTTGAAGTAATGCCAGGATTTTTTTAGTAAAACATAGCCAAACAGCAAGCTCAGATATCATTTGCTGGACTTTAAAAAACGCACGAAACTATCGAAAGTTTTTAACCCCCCCCCCCCCCATTCCAGCTCTGGATATGACAATGCGGACGAACTAAGGGCGGATTTGAGACTGAACAATCAAAGAGCTACTGAACAATCAAAGTTAGCAACCAAAATCGTTCTCCAAATTATCTAAAAATCACAATAGAAATCAATAATTCCTTATCAAATTTCGAGAAGGAAATGCGTTTTTACTCAGAATCGGAACTTTTCAGAATCGGAACTTCCAAAGGGTAAAAAAAGTGGGCTCTTTTTCCTTTTTTCCCCCACCTGCAAACTTTTATATTTGAAGTTACTGTTCACTTTGTCCGATTGTCGTAAAAATTGACATGCAGACTAATTAGGCCATAACAAGCATATTTGGTCATCATAATTAACCTTGTAAAACCACTCGTTAGACCATAAAGTTCATGTTTGAGTGAGGTGGGGGGAAAAGGAAAAGAGCCAAAAAGTGTATTTACAAGCTCCAAGAATGTTGATTAAAAATAAGCAGGATTTGATAAACAATTTGTTCACTCACTACTATAGCATCGCCTCGAAGCATAATTTAATCTAGAGTCTAAATATAATTTGAAAAAATGATTCAATACTTATGAGTCAACAATTCTGAAGCTGAAGAGCAACTTTACCTGGAACCTGAAATAACAAACTTACTGAAAACAAGAGTTTGAAATACAGTTTCGATCAACTTCATTCAGATAATTCAGCTTAGCCAGAATATATTTTCTCGGTAAAATTCTGTTTTTTTTTCCCGGAAAAATTCTATTTTAATATCCAAAATTCGGATTTTTGGTGCAATTGTTCTGGTGACCTTTTGGATTATGATTAACCTTTTGAAGTTGAAAAGCAATTTTAGGCCTCTTCAAACTTGAAATATTAAATTTGATTAGCTTTCCTCTAGCCAGGAACTTTAGAGCCGCAGCTCAAACTAGTTTATTTTGCCTTCAATTCAGCAAATCAACCCATTCCTGGAAAACACTCTCTAAGCAGCCACACAGATCAGTTTAACAGTGTTGCCTATGTTTTGCCAGCCAAATTGTGTAGTTTATGAAGCATTTTTTTCTTCACTTCAATGGGATGACGCGAAGAAAACTGTGAATAGACGAGAACGACGTTGGCAGACGGTGATTTAAATTTGGTTTAATAAAATTGAGACAATTTATCCATGAGTGAATCAACAAACACGCAAGCTGTTCAGCTGTTTAGAGGGATCCGCTGTTATGACCCTGCTTAAAACTGCAATTTTTGTTACATCTATCGTCTGATTATTGCTGTCTCACCTTCAAGCAAAAAGCACTGACATTTCAACAGAGAAATTGCGGATAGTTATCCACTTCACCAACACTCATCTATTTGGATCCACCACCCCCTCACCCATAACCACCAGTAAAACTTTATATTTTCAACCTTTGTGAACCTTTTCCAATATTCATGAAAATTGGCCAGCGGGTCATTTACCAAATTACAGTCAAATTTTGTCCTCATACACATTTTCATCAAGTCAATAGTCACACTGTTAAGCTCATTTTTATATCTAGTAGACAGGGGGACGAGTCCCTAATTGTGTACTACTGCTTCTCTCACCTTCAGGTATTCCAAGTCTGGCTCTGTGACCAGAATGTCCACCGTCTGTTTCCACTCAGTGTCGCCCTCTTTAGTCTTGGACTCCACCACTTCTGATTTGAAACGGCCATACACACAGGACAGACGGTAGAAGAAGTCAGGCGCTGAAAGGTCACAACAGTCAGTTCAAAACATGACTGATAAACAACTCCTATCACGTTTTTTTGTTTTATGACAACAGACAGTTCAAAAACATGACAGACATTTGGGAATATATTTTCTTTTTCATGTTCTTCAGCTTTTTTTAAGTTTTATGGCTCTACGCTTTAGACAAACTAGGAATCCAGGCAATGCGTCATCATCACTGAAGCCATATCACCGTAAACTGTAGTATTACAAAGTTTATCAAAGAGTATCAGACAAAACTTCTGCTTTACGTACTTTGCATTGCGAATTTGCGAGCACAATCCTATAGCGCAACCTTAATATAACATTACTCATCGCTTATGCTTGTGGCTTCATAAAATCAAACACCCGAGAACTAATTAAAAACCCAATATTTGAAACCCAATCAAAAAACAAACAAAGACTGCATTACAAAAACCCAGACCCGCATAAGAGAAGGTAGAATGGTATGGACTGCATGCATACCTGTGTACTTTGACAAAGACTTCTCCACAGAGAAAGTGGGAAAGGAGAAAACCCTGCGGAAGAAATGGGCAGAGGTGAGCCAATAGAACACGAGGAAATTGACGCCACGCCGAAAGCTCTTCTGCAACCGACGGAACTCTGAACAGAACATGCAAACTACCACACCCAAAAATGACATAATACAGCAGACAGAAGAAAGACAGATGGACAGAATTGTAAAACAACCAAAGACAACTTACACAGAAACGCTGAATTCAAAATACAGATTTACATCACGTGAGAAATCAAGGTAGTTATTGTGAAGCTCGCAATTATTTTTTTCAGAAAAAAACTGCGTCTGTTGCATCGTTAGTTGCATTCTTTTGAAGCTCTTTCAGTCGTGATTGGAAACTCGAAAAATAAACTCAATCAGAACTTATGTGGAGCATTGCAAACTTAATTTAGCACATGTAAGTATTGCGATACTTACATGTGCTAACTGAAAATTAAGATCGGTCCGCTTGCATAGTTCCTTTAAACAAGGTACGATTAATATATCTTGCACACCCTCTACCTCACTTGGATCAAGCTAATTTCTTCGTGCAAACATATTTCTGGGTATGGTGCAATATAATTTCAAATGTTTGAATTCAACCGAAAAATTCTTGTCCACGGTTAAACAGACAGTTGGAAAAGAGTAAATAAACGCAAGTAAACAGAAAAAAATGGATGAATAATTTTTTGAAAAAATCTCAACTTTCGAATTTAAAAAAAAATAGATGCCCCTAAAGCTCTTTGAATTTCTAAAACAATATAAAATTGGCATTTTTTTCATAAAACTAACCTACTTTGAGAAAACTGGTTAAATAAGTAAAGTTTTCATTTCGCTGGGAATCTGAAAAACAAACATATTTTTCGAAACTAGAAGTCGATCACCTTTTTCGTGACCTTTAACTTTTTGCTGTTCAATAATGGCGTTTGCCTCCCTTATAACAAAAGTCTAGCTTCGAAAAAGTACATTTGAGCCAGAACAAATTTTAACAATAACAAAGTCAACAGACAGTTGGAAAAGAGGCAAATTATCAAAAAACCCAACAAAAGGTTGATTCAATTTGAACTTTCAAAAATCGAAAAAATATAAATCACTCTTTGAATTAAAAAAAAATACATATTAGCCCCTTTTTCATTAAATTAACCCGGATCAATTTGAGAAAACTGGATGAAGAGAAATTTTTCCTAATCTGCAGGGAAATCTGAAATTAAAATTCACTTGCAAAAAAGAAAGTAATTTTATTCGCGCCTTTTTTAATTGGATAAAGTGATTTGCCTCCCTTTGAACAAATGAATTGGACTATAGAAAATAATCAAATAACAAACCACGAAAAACCAAATTTGAGCATGAACCACTTTTGAGAATTTTGTTAACGTTCGCCTAGTTGAGGAAAAACTGCAAGGATACGAATGAATTTAAGTGAGAACCTGTACAATGGAGATACTTTTAAATCAGAAACTTTACATTGCAGATATTCATTTAAATTAAAAAAAAACAGTTTTTTCATTTTAATAAATTCTTGTTCCACGCGCTGCGTAAATTGTAACGTGACATAATTCTCGTCTATAAACTAACTGAAATGGCAAAAATTGCATAAATTGGACTTTTTTGAGCCGAATTAAATTGCCACTTAAAATCTACAAAGAGGCGAAACTGTGCTTCGCATACACAAGCAAAAATATGACCGATAACGCTACAGGGAAATACTGAATGAGCAAAACTTTGAGTCCAAAAATTTCTTAAGTGACGCACGTCAATTATGAGTCTACATATTTGCTAAGTGACGCAAGCCAATTATGACGCATTAGCTGTACCAGTCAATTTGAGAAAAAAATTACCAACTAACATGCCTCAATTTATAGAGCGTACGCATTTTAACTAGTATACGAAAAAAAAATTCATTAAAAATATCCGACCCTGCCCAGGTTCGAACCCTCTTATTTTGTTGCGGGTCTCCTTCCCTACCTCTACGCTACAGATTCATGATACCTTAAAGCTAAAGTGCTATTTGTAATATAATAGTCACTGTTAATATCCTTAGCATTGGCTGTACTTAATAGCTATTTATTGATCAAAATGAACACATTTTGTCGCAACAATATTTGGGTCGCAACAATATTTGCGACTAAGGTTGGAAAAAAGAGAGTTCATGCTTTAACACAAGCTTTGCTTGTGTAAATAGAACAAAGAAAATCGCGTAAAAGGCCCCTAATTTGCTAATTACAATAACGCTTTGTTTTTAATTTCAGGTAAGCAGAGAAAATGTAAGAAACAATTTCAAATAAGTTCGAAAAAACTCACATTCGTCTCCAAACATGTTCAATTTGATACAACATGTCAAAACAACCATCGCCCTTACATAAGCATTTAAAATCAATTACGGATCGGGATTCAAGCCTACAATACGTTGGCAGATAACACATGAGCCGATAGAATTATTGCGATAAAAAATTCATATATCATAAACCGATCGAATTTAATCGAAAAACTAATATTTAAGAAAATCAGAGCGGGTAGACTTACATGAAAAGAACGACTATCAATTACAATTAAGTTGTTAAAATCAGTCGAAAAATGATGATAAATTTAGATAGCAAAAAAACCTACAATCCAACTTTTCCTACACATATTGAAGAAAAACGAGTTCTGATCGGTCCTCGAAGTCTTATGTTCAAAAGACGTGTGCTTCTACCCTAGGCCAAAATAGTAGGGGTCTAAAATAGATTGAGGTTCCATAATTAAGCAAGGTCAATTTCCTTCGGTTTTGTAAGGAAAGCTCTCGCACGTTAAATTAAAGAAAGTTTAAAAAAAGGCAACAATGCATTTCACAAAATGTCGAAGCTTTCGATAGCATTTTAAATTAGCAGACAGAAAATGAGATGGAAGCAACCAAGTCGAAAAAAAATATTGAATTTTCAAAAAAAAAAAATCGCAAGATACGCCAAGGAAAACAATCATCGCCGCTATTTTAGCATCCAAAATCATTAACCGAGCGGCAACTAAGCGGACACGGTTGAGCTGAAAACAAACTGTCACAGGAAAGTTAGTGCAATAAAATATTGAAATTCGACTTTTTACGCTCTCTATGAAACACACAAAAAGCAGAGTAATGTACTCTCGCATTTCAACCAACGCACAATCAGGTAACCAAGTCAATCTAGCAGTAACCGCACCCATTTAAGCGAAAAAAATCAACTTAAATCAAACATAATTATACAAAATCAAATTTTTTTGTCGACTATCTAGAAAATTTTAAATTGTTTCAGAACCAGCGTTCTATTTCAGATCAAACGTTTCTTGTGATATTCGATAAAATGAACAAAGTTGATACTTTGCAGTAAAATTTTCTTAAACATAGTTAAGAATATATTTTATATCAGAACATTGAAAACTTTTCGTATAATAAACTAGAGGCCCAGCTATAGCTGGAGGTGCCTGTTTGATAATTTTGACATTATTGTACTGATCCGGGATGACGTAGGTACTTTCAAAAAATTTTTAAAAATTGAGCTTCATCCAAAACCTTAGTTGTTGCTTTATTGAAAAATGAGTGAAAAATTTTACTGATTTTGGAATTTTCCCAGATACAAAAACTTTTTTGGCACAAACTTCAAGGCGTAGACTCTAATGCACGGAAGCTTCCGACAACCTGTTGCCTCGATTTAACAATTAATAGCAGATTGAGTTGTTTTCGAGAAATCAAAGTGTCAAAGAACGGACAAGAAATCAAAACATTGACTTTTCTGAAGGAGATAACTTTTTTGATAGAAAATTTAGACGTGAGCGCTTACACAAGAGAACTTTGCTCAAACCTTTATCTTTTAATTGAACCTAAAACCTCAGATTTTGGATGGTAGTTTTCGGGACAAATCGAAACATGGTCAAAAAACCATAAATTTGACTGTTTCCGAGGGTCATAATTTTCGTTTAAATAAATTGGACGTAATTGTTCATGCAGGGGAAATTCTCACAACCCGTTCTACCAATTGGAACCACAACTTCAGATTTGGGTGAGTAGTTTCAGAGAAAAAAAATCAAAAAACTGTCAAAAAATCTCAAATTTGACTTTTCTGAGGGCCATAACTTATAGTGTAAAAAAAATTGGGCGTAGCCGCTTGCGCAGGGGAGCTTCCCACAACATGTTCTATCCATTGAATTCAAAATCAGAGATTTGGAAAGTTAGTTTTCTAGAAAATGTCAAAAATCCAGAAAAATAGGTCAAAAATCCACGCACACACTTCGAAGGCTGTAGAAAGCGTTGTAAGAAATAGCCTAGGGAATTACGCTTGCACACAGGCAGGGTGGCCACTTGGTTGGGAATAAAAAAGATACCTCATTCAGTCAGGGTGTCTACAGTACAGACCTTGGCAGCCGACGACCTTTTTTAGGTCCGACGACCTTTTTTTTTTTTAGGTCCGACGACCTTTTTTTTTTAGGTCCGACGACCTTTTTTTTTAGGACACAAAAAAACTGGGGGAAAAGTTGAAAATTGATCGAAAATATTTCGCAACAAATCCAAAAATTGTTGAGAGTCCTGGTTGCCCTGCACTTTCCCATTCACGTCTGAAAATAGATACTTACGTAAAAAAAGATACCAAATAGTGACTTTTAGATACCAGTATCTAAAAAGATACCAAGTGGCCACCCTGCACACAGGGTAGTGGGCGGACTTCCCAATGGTACCATCGATAGAGTAGTTTTTGAGAACTACATTTTTTGCATAAAAGTGAAAAAATTTTACAAAGCGTCTCAAAAAGTACTAATAAAAAAAATAATGATAATAAAATTTTAATAAAATTCCCATATATTTTCACGATACCTGTTTTTATCAAACAGGAATAATTCACTCACTTCCAAATGCCTCGTGGTTGTCACTGAGCTTCTCGATTTGTGCCACCTGAACACGTAGCAGTCCTATAGGTAATGGGAACTGGTACCTCGAGAGTTCCACGTCTCGGTTCATTTTGAACGCCAGTCTGTTTGGATAAACGAGCAATGAGTTCATCGTGTCTCTTGTTATGCTGTTCAGTTTCCCCTTCAGACCAGGCATGTCTAAGACGTTTCCGGCGTCGAGAAAATTGAAATGGAGTTTTGGGTCTTCAGTGAAGTACATGGTTACAGCTTCATACAGAGGCAGGAAATCCGAAGTCAGATGATTCAATGTAACTCTGATTGTGCATCTAAACGACACCTCCAACCCGAATGGAATTCCAACTTTTGCGTCAGCGAGCAAAACTTCGATATTCTTGAAATCTGCTTCTGAAAAACATAAATTAACAATGTTATTATTGAAGGCTTGGAACGGTTATTATTGAACGGTTTCTACATTTTTGTATGCGGGATTGCGTTTGTATTGTTGGTAATTGCTTACATTATTGTTTCTATTCAATTTTTTAAGTAAAACGCTTAATTTTGAATGAATATAGGCTATTATCAAAGTTAATTGATTTTCTCCCCCCTAATTTGATTTGGAAGGGAAATTGTAGGGTTGATATGAACGTTTATTAAAAAATTTTCATCGCGCTAATTTGATAGATTTTTCTGTATTTGAAATTTTTGCCTTAATCTGAGAGATTTCTTGTATGGATTTTAAAACCCACTTAACAGATCAGAAGCCATTTGATGAACTGAATAGATAAATCTACCGACCAAATTCGAAGACAATAGACTCATCGGCGGGATTCAAGTGCCACGGTCTTTTCAATACTTTCGCCTGGAGAAGAACCATAGGATCCCATAATTTTACTTTTCTCAGTTCGACGAAATTGTCGGTTGCTGCCATAACCTTCTCTTTTATTTCTTCTTGGTTAAGATAAACTTCTAAATGTTTCCATAGTCTTGCAACAATTAAGTTGATAAGTTCCTCTCCATGGACCTCCTTCTCTTCAATTACCGGTTCTTTTTCGGCCATTTTTTTCTTAAATATTCAAAGTGAAACGAATAAAAAACTTCCGGTACTAGTTTACTTCCGGTACTTGTTTAGTCCCTCAAAACTGCTGTGGTCCTTAACAAAAATTTAAGTATATAGTATTTGGATTAATTCACACATTAAGCATCTTAATTTCTCTATCTTGATGACACAACTGGCTTAGTTATAGCTTAGCGGATACGAATTTTGTAATCCAGGCCCAGTGAGATTCGAATCCCGCGCTTGCTTTTGTTTTTAGTAATTAGGCGGGACCAATCAACTTAACTAGTTTTCTCACGGGACCAAACAAGTAAATTTGTACCAAACTTCCATTAATCGATGAACTCGAACCTATTATATCCCCCTTAAAAGTTCCGCATTTAAAATTCTTTCAGCATACTGACTAGGGGCCCAGCTGAAAGCTGGAGAGACCTGTTTGATTATTTTAATATTGATTATTTTAAAATTGTTTTAAAATTTCAGGTTTCTCAAGTCGATAGCGCCCTTCCTACGCAAAAAAAGTGAAAGAGAAGCTTATGCATTCATTATGCAAATCTGGATGGGTAGTTTTTGAAGAAATCGAAAAAGTTTGAAAAAATGGCCTAAAAACCGAAAAATTGACTATTCCTAAGTGTATAGCTCTTCCCCTAGACAAATTAGGGACGAGCCGTTTGTGTAGGGGGGGGGGGTTCCTACAACCTGGTCTATCGATTAAACCCTTAATCCCAAATCTGGACGGGTAGTTTTTGAGGAAATCGGAAAGATTTGAAAAAAGGCCAAAAAAGTCAAAAAAGTGACTTTTCCTAAGTCTATAGCTCTTCCCCTAGGCAAGTTAAGGACCAGCCGCTTGTGCGGGGGAGTTTCCTACAACCTGGTCTATCGATTAAACCCTTAATTCCAAATCTGGATGGGTAGTTTCTGAGGAAATCGATAATTTCCGAAAAAATAGGCAAAAAAATCAAAAAAGTTGACTTTTCCTAAGTCTATAGCTCTTCCCCTTAGCAAATTAGGGACCAGCCGCTTGAGCAGGGGAGTTTCCTACAACCTGGTCTATCGATTAAACTCTTAATCCCAAATCTGGATGGGTAGTTTTTGAAGAAATCGAAAAAGTTTGAAAAAATGGCCTAAAAACCGAAAAATTGACTATTCCTAAATGAATAGCTCTTCCCCTAGACAAATTAGGGACGAGCCGTTTGTGTAGGGGGGGTTCCTACAACCTGGTCTATCGATTAAACCCTTAATTCCAAATCTGGATGGGTAGTTTCTGAGGAAATCGATAATTTCCGAAAAAATAGGCAAAAAAATCAAAAAAGTTGACTTTTCCTAAGTCTATAGCTCTTCCCCTTAGCAAATTAGGGACCAACCGCTTGGGCAGGGGAGTTTCCTACAACCTGGTCTATCGATTAAACTCTTAATCCCAAATCTGGATGGGTAGTTTTTGAGGAAATCGGAAAGATTTGAAAAAAGGCCAAAAAAGTCAAAAAAGTGACTTTTCCTAAGTCTATAGCTCTTCCCCTAGGCAAGTTAAGGACCAGCCACTTGTGCGGGGGAGTTTCCTACAACCTGGTCTATCGATTAAACCCTTAATTCCAAATCTGGATGGGTAGTTTCTGAGGAAATCGATAATTTCCGAAAAAATAGGCAAAAAAATCAAAAAAGTTGACTTTTCCTAAGTCTATAGCTCTTCCCCTTAGCAAATTAGGGACCAGCCGCTTGGGCAGGGGAGTTTCCTACAACCTGGTCTATCGATTAAACCCTTAATCCCAAATCTGGACGGGTAGTTTTTGAGGAAATCGGAAAGATTTGAAAAAAGGCCAAAAAAGTGACTTTTCCTAAGTCTATAGCTCTTCCCTTAGGCAAGTTAAAGACCAGCCGCTTGTGCGGGGGAGTTTCCTACAACCTGGTCTATCGATTAAACCCTTAATTCCAAATCTGGATGGGTAGTTTTTGAGGAAATCGGAAAGATTTGAAAAAAGGCCAAAAAAGTCAAAAAAGTGACTTTTCCTAAGTCTATAGCTCTTCCCCTAGGCAAGCTAAGGACCAGCCGCTTGTGCGGGGGAGTTTCCTACAACCTGGTCTATCGATTAAACCCTTAATTCCAAATCTGGATGGGTAGTTTTTGAGGAAATCGATAATTTCCGAAAAAATAGGCAAAAAAATCAAAAAAGTGACTTTTCCTAAGTCTATAGCTCTTCCCCTAAGCAAATTAGGGACCAGCCGCTTGGGCAGGGGAGTTTCCTACAACCTGGTCTATCGATTAAACCCTTAATCCCAAACCTGGATGGGTAGTTTTTGAAGAAATCGAAAAAGTTTGAAAAAATGGCCTAAAAACCGAAAAATTGACTATTCCTAAGTGTATAGCTCTTCCCCTAGACAAATTAGGGACAAGCCGTTTGTGTAGGGGGGGTTCCTACAACCTGGTCTATCGATTAAACCCTTAATCCCAAATCTGGATGGGTAGTTTTTGAAGAAATCGATAATTTCCGAAAAATAGGCAAAAAAAATCAAAAAAGTGACTTTTCCTAAGTCTATAGCTCTTCCCCTAAGCAAATTAGGGACCAGCCGCTTGTGCATGGGAGTTTCCTACAACCTGGTCTATCGATTAAACCCTTAATCCCAAATCTGGACGGGTAGTTTTTGAGGAAATCGAAAATTTCCGAAAAAATGGGCAAAAAGTGAAAAAAGTACCGAGTTGTGAAGCTTTTCTAAGACCGTAGGGGGTGGGGTAGGGTAAAAATTGCCCTACATTTTATGCAGGCAGGTAGGTGAAACGCTACTGAATCCATTGGTACCACTTTTATGAGAATCTGACGGGTAGTTTTTTGGGAAAGCGAATTTTTCGAAAAAGCGTCTCAAAAAAAATAAAATAAAATAAAAAAATTAAAAAAAAACCAGATCTCATCTGGAAAAAAAAAAGGTTTTCATAATACCTATTTAATAAATCAAACAGGAATTTCGTTTTGCGTTTTAATCTATCGTCAGAACTTGTTCAGTCATTTTATTTAAGTTCGAGTTGTTCTTCAGATGCGTTATTCTAACGTCAAAAAACGTTAGAACAACACATTACCTCCTGTTTGCATAACGCATTAGAATAACTTATTACCTCCTGTGTCCCATCTCTTTAACTCCTATTCTTGCACGAGTGTTCGGGTGACTTGTGTACGAAAACAAACCTCAACTACTTATGCCCTGGTCAAACTGCTGAATGATATTTATTCAATACGCCGATCAACTGACTACATTCCCGTCACAACATTAGACACTCTCAAATCATTATTATTATTACTGTAACTATTACAACTATTATAATAATTGCATTATTGGCCAGTTTGTGGCTCAACGAATACGAACCTGCATTAAAACAATTCCCCCTTAACAGTTTGAATCCGATTTTTCTAAGATAATGGGTTGCTTTTTTCTGATCAAACGGAATTTCCCTATCAGTGCGAGTCAATCTAAAAAACTCAATGTTTACTGTGGTATAGTTGTTCCAATACTTTTTTACGCCTCACAAGTATGGTACCCAACAAAGACAGCTCTGATACGAATAGAACTTGTACAGAAACGAGCTACACGCTGGATTGTCGACACTGAGCTGTCATACGTTGATCGACTTGTCAGACTCAAATTACTACCACTTAGCTTGTATATCGAAATGCACGACATATTATTGTTCCAAGAAATTTAAAATATTAATTCAAACGTTTTCGCACATTTTGTGCATCATCAGGATTAAAATTTTTTAACAATATTTACAAAACGATTAAAGATGTGAAATGTAACAGTCGCCTACTTCGGTCACATATGAGGCTTAAGAAGAATAGGCCCTATAACGATTGGCTCAAGAGTAGGGACACTATCTCTTGTGTTTTTCTACCTCAAAACGGTCGGAGCCAATTCGGTTCGCTTGCGACATGAGACTAAAAACCCGTTACAGCTTAAAGGCCACTACCAAAATACCCCCCCCCCCACTCTAGAAAATAAGAACGTCCCCATACTTAGGTCTCAAAATACCCAAAACACACGAACGCCGTTAAAAACAGGGTCGGAACAATCCGCACAGTTACTTTTTATTAGACAGTGGAACTTTGATCCATTTCAGATGGATCAACCTAAAACTCTCCTTATCTCAACATAACAATCATAAAACACACTCGAGAAAACTAAATTGGGTACTCACATACCAGCACACTCAAGAATTGGAGTAACTAAATCAGTAAGCAACTCGAGAATTAAGTATGATAACTTTAGAAGTTTGATACTAATTAATTTCAACAAGGGAAATAAGTTTTGACTCAAGAATTGAAGTTTTTGTCTGAACCATTGGGACACCCCAGCTGTCCACCTTTCCACTGAGGGTTCACTCTAGTTCAACTCGAATAAATGTATTCTCCTTCTGTAATCACTCCTTCTCCTATTTCAGGATAGGACGGCTCTACTCGTGTTTATTTCGTATCTGGAAATTGCGAATAGCAATTTCCCGCTGCTTTTTCAATACTTTCCCGCGATTGTAAATCGGATGTTCTGATCTTGTATTTCTGAGATTTTCAGTTTTTGCGAGAAAGTTGGGCATGACAGGATCAATTCAAAATTTAAGTATACAGTATTTGGATTAATTCACACAGTAAGCATCTTAATTTCTCTATCTTGATGACACAACTGGCTTAGTTATAGCTTAGCGGATACGAATTTTGTAATCCAGGCCCAGTGAGATTCGAATCCCGCGCTTGCTTTTGTTTTTAGTAATTAGGCGGAACCAATCAACTTAACTAGTTTTCTCACGGGACCAAACAAGTAAATTTGTACCAAGTTTCCTTTAATCGATGAACTCGAACCTATTATATCCCCCTTAACAGTTCCGCATTTAAAATTCTTTCAGCATACTGACTAGGGGCCCAGCTGAAAGCTGGAGAGACCTGTTTGATTATTTTAATATTGATTATTTTAAAATTGTTTTAAAATTTCAGGTTTCTCAAGTCGATAGCACTCTTCCTACGCAAAAAAAGTGAAAGAGAAGCTTATGCATTCATTATGCAAATCTGGATGGGTAGTTTTTGAAGAAATCGAAAAAGTTTGAAAAAATGGCCTAAAAACCGAAAAATTGACTATTCCTAAGTGTATAGCTCTTCCCGTAGACAAATTAGGGACGAGCCGTTTGTGTAGGGGGGGGGGTTCCTACAACCTGTTCTATCGATTAAACCCTTAATCCCAAATCTGGACGGGTAGTTTTTGAGGAAATCGGAAAGATTTGAAAAAAGGCCAAAAAAGTCAAAAAAGTGACTTTTCCTAAGTCTATAGCTCTTCCCCTAGGCAAGTTAAGGACCAGCCGCTTGTGCGGGGGAGTTTCCTACAACCTGGTCTATCGATTAAACCCTTAATTCCAAATCTGGATGGGTAGTTTCTGAGGAAATCGATAATTTCCGAAAAAATAGGCAAAAAAATCAAAAAAGTGACTTTTCCTAAGTCTATAGCTCTTCCCCTAAGCAAATTAGTGACCAGCCGCTTGGGCAGGGGAGTTTCCTACAACCTGGTCTATCGATTAAACTCTTAATCCCAAATCTGGATGGGTAGTTTTTGAAGAAATCGGAAAAGTTTGAAAAAATGGCCTAAAAACCGAAAAATTGACTATTCCTAAGTGTATAGCTCTTCCCCTAGACAAATTAGGGACGAGCCGTTTCTGTTGGGGGGTTCCTACAACCTGGTCTATCGATTAAACCCTTAATCCCAAATCTGGACGGGTAGTTTTTGAGGAAATCGGAAAGATTTGAAAAAAGGCCAAAAAAGTCAAAAAATGACTTTTCCTATGTCTATAGCTCTTCCCCTAGGCAAGTTAAGGACCAGCCGCTTGTGCGGGGGAGTTTCCTACAACCTGGTCTATCGATTAAACCCTTAATTCCAAATCTGGATGGGTAGTTTTTGAGGAAATCGATAATTTCCGAAAAAATAGGCAAAAAAATCAAAAAAGTGACTTTTCCTAAGTCTATAGCTCTTCCCCTAAGCAAATTAGGGACCAGCCGCTTGGGCAGGGGAGTTTTCTACAACCTGGTCTATCGATTATACCCTTAATCCCAAATCTGGATGGGTAGTTTTTGAAGAAATCGAAAAAGTTTGAAAAAATGGCCTAAAAACCGAAAAATTGAATATTCCTAAGTGTATAGCTCTTCCCCTAGACAAATTAGGGACAAGCTGTTTGTGTAGGGGGGGGGGGGGTTCCTACAACCTGGTCTATCGATTAAACCCTTAATCCCAAATCTGGACGGGTAGTTTTTGAGGAAATCGGAAAGATTTGAAAAAAGGCCAAAAAAGTCAAAAAAAGTGACTTTTCCTAAGTCTATAGCTCTTCCCCTAGGCAAGTTAAGGACCAGCCGCTTGTGCGGAGGAGTTTCCTACAACCTGGTCTATCGATTAAACCCTTAATTCCAAATCTGGATGGGTAGTTTCTGAGGAAATCGATAATTTCCGAAAAAATAGGCAAAAAAATCAAAAAAGTGACTTTTCCTAAGTCTATAGCTCTTCCCCTAAGCAAATTAGGGACCAGCCGCTTGGGCAGGGGAGTTTCCTACAACCTGGTCTATCGATTAAACTCTTAATCCCAAATCTGGATGGGTAGTTTTTGAAGAAATCGGAAAAGTTTGAAAAAATGGCCTAAAAACCGAAAAATTGACTATTCCTAAGTGTATAGCTCTTCCCCTAGACAAATTAGGGACGAGCCGTTTGTGTAGGGGGGTTCCTACAACCTGGTCTATCGATTAAACCCTTAATCCCAAATCTGGACGGGTAGTTTTTGAGGAAATCGGAAAGATTTGAAAAAAGGCCAAAAAAGTCAAAAAATGACTTTTCCTAAGTCTATAGCTCTTCCCCTAGGCAAGTTAAGGACCAGCCGCTTGTGCGGGGGAGTTTCCTACAACCTGGTCTATCGATTAAACCCTTAATTCCAAATCTGGATGGGTAGTTTTTGAGGAAATTGATAATTTCCGAAAAAATAGGCAAAAAAATCAAAAAAGTGACTTTTCCTAAGTCTATAGCTCTTCCCCTAAGCAAATTAGGGACCAGCCGCTTGGGCAGGGGAGTTTCCTACAACCTGGTATATCGATTAAACCCTTAATTCCAAATCTGGATGGGTAGTTTTTGAGGAAATCGATAATTTCCGAAAAAATAGGCAAAAAAATCAAAAAAGTGACTTTTCCTAAGTCTATAGCTCTTCCCCTAAGCAAATTGGGGACCAGCCGCTTGGGCAGGGGAGTTTCCTACAACCTGGTCTATCGATTAAACCCTTAATCCCAAATCTGGATGGGTAGTTTTTGAAGAAATCGAAAAAGTTTGAAAAAATGGCCTAAAAACCGAAAAATTGAATATTCCTAAGTGTATAGCTCTTCCCCTAGACAAATTAGGGACAAGCTGTTTGTGTAGGGGGGGGGGGGGGTTCCTACAACCTGGTCTATCGATTAAACCCTTAATCCCAAATCTGGACGGGTAGTTTTTGAGGAAATCGGAAAGATTTGAAAAAAGGCCAAAAAAGTCAAAAAAAGTGACTTTTCCTAAGTCTATAGCTCTTCCCCTAGGCAAGTTAAGGACCAGCCGCTTGTGCGGAGGAGTTTCCTACAACCTGGTCTATCGATTAAACCCTTAATTCCAAATCTGGATGGGTAGTTTCTGAGGAAATCGATAATTTCCGAAAAAATAGGCAAAAAAATCAAAAAAGTGACTTTTCCTAAGTCTATAGCTCTTCCCCTAAGCAAATTAGGGACCAGCCGCTTGGGCAGGGGAGTTTCCTACAACCTGGTCTATCGATTAAACTCTTAATCCCAAATCTGGATGGGTAGTTTTTGAAGAAATCGGAAAAGTTTGAAAAAATGGCCTAAAAACCGAAAAATTGACTATTCCTAAGTGTATAGCTCTTCCCCTAGACAAATTAGGGACGAGCCGTTTGTGTAGGGGGGTTCCTACAACCTGGTCTATCGATTAAACCCTTAATCCCAAATCTGGACGGGTAGTTTTTGAGGAAATCGGAAAGATTTGAAAAAAGGCCAAAAAAGTCAAAAAATGACTTTTCCTAAGTCTATAGCTCTTCCCCTAGGCAAGTTAAGGACCAGCCGCTTGTGCGGGGGAGTTTCCTACAACCTGGTCTATCGATTAAACCCTTAATTCCAAATCTGGATGGGTAGTTTTTGAGGAAATTGATAATTTCCGAAAAAATAGGCAAAAAAATCAAAAAAGTGACTTTTCCTAAGTCTATAGCTCTTCCCCTAAGCAAATTAGGGACCAGCCGCTTGGGCAGGGGAGTTTCCTACAACCTGGTCTATCGATTAAACCCTTAATCCCAAATCTGGATGGGTAGTTTTTGAAGAAATCGAAAAAGTTTGAAAAAATGGCCTAAAAACCGAAAAATTGAATATTCCTAAGTGTATAGCTCTTCCCCTAGACAAATTAGGGACAAGCCGTTTGTGTAGGGGGGGGGGGGGGGTTCCTACAACCTGGTCTATCGATTAAACCCTTAATCCCAAATCTGGACGGGTAGTTTTTGAGGAAATCGGAAAGATTTGAAAAAAGGCCAAAAAAGTCAAAAAAAGTGACTTTTCCTAAGTCTATAGCTCTTCCCCTAGGCAAGTTAAGGACCAACCGCTTGGGCGGGGGAGTTTCCTACAACCTGGTCTATCGATTAAACCCTTAATTCCAAATCTGGATGGGTAGTTTTTGAGGAAATCGATAATTTCCGAAAAAATAGGCAAAAAAATCAAAAAAGTGACTTTTCCTAAGTCTATAGCTCTTCCCCTAAGCAAATTAGGGACCAGCCGCTTGGGCAGGGGAGTTTCCTACAACCTGGTCTATCGATTAAACCCTTAATCCCAAATCTGGATGGGTAGTTTTTGAAGAAATCGAAAAAGTTTGAAAAAATGGCCTAAAAACCGAAAAATTGAATATTCCTAAGTGTATAGCTCTTCCCCTAGACAAATTAGGGACAAGCCGTTTGTGTAGGGGGGGGGGGTTCCTACAACCTGGTCTATCGATTAAACCCTTAATCCCAAATCTGGACGGGTAGTTTTTGAGGAAATCGGAAAGATTTGAAAAAAGGCCAAAAAAGTCAAAAAAAGTGACTTTTCCTAAGTCTATAGCTCTTCCCCTAGGCAAGTTAAGGACCAGCCGCTTGGGCGGGGGAGTTTCCTACAACCTGGTCTATCGATTAAACCCTTAATTCCAAATCTGGATGGGTAGTTTTTGAGGAAATCGATAATTTCCGAAAAAATAGGCAAAAAAATCAAAAAAGTGACTTTTCCTAAGTCTATAGCTCTTCCCCTAAGCAAATTAGGGACCAGCCGCTTGGGCAGGGGAGTTTCCTACAACCTGGTCTATCGATTAAACCCTTAATCCCAAATCTGGATGGGTAGTTTTTGAAGAAATCGAAAAAGTTTGAAAAAATGGCCTAAAAACCGAAAAATTGACTATTCCTAAGTGTATAGCTCTTCCCCTAGACAAATTAGGGACAAGCCGTTTGGGTAGGGGGGGGTTCCTACAACCTGGTCTATCGATTAAACCCTTAATCCCAAATCTGGACGGGTAGTTTTTGAGGAAGTCGGAAAGATTTGAAAAAAGGCCAAAAAAGTCAAAAAAGTGAATTTTCCTAAGTCTATAGCTCTTCCCCTAGGCAAGTTAAGGACCAGCCGCTTGTGCGGGGGAGTTTCCTACAACCTGGTCTATCGATTAAACCCTTAATTCCAAATCTGGATGGGTAGTGTTTTTGAGGAAATCGATAATTTCCGAAAAATAGGCAAAAAAATCAAAAAAGTGACTTTTCCTAAGTCTATAGCTCTTCCCCTAAGCAAATTAGGGACCAGCCGCTTGTGCATGGGAGTTTCCTACAACCTGGTCTATCGATTAAACCCTTAATCCCAAATCTGGACGGGTAGTTTTTGAGGAAATCGAAAATTTCCGAAAAAATGGGCAAAAAGTGAAAAAAGTACCGAGTTGTGAAGCTTTTCTAAGACCGTAGGGGGTGGGGTAGGGTAAAAATTGCCCTTAATTTCATGCAGGCAGGTAGGTGAAACGCTACTGAATCCATTGGTACCACCTTTATGAGAATCTGACGGGTAGTTTTTTGGGAAAGCGAATTTTTCGAAAAAGCGTCTCAAAAAAAATAATAAAATAAAAAATTAAAAAAAAACCAGATCTCATCTGGAAAAAAAAAAACGTTTTCATAATACCTGTTTAATAAATCAAACAGGAATTTCGTTTTGCGTTTTAATCTATTGTCAGAACTTGTTCAGTCATTTTATTTAAGTTCGAGTTGTTCTTCAGATGTGTTATTCTAACGTCAAAAAACGTTAGAACAACACATTACCTCCTGTTTGCATAACGCATTAGAATAACTTATTACCTCCTGTGTCCCATCTCTTTAACTCCTATTCTTGCACGAGTGTTCGGGTGACTTGTGTACGAAAACAAACCTCAACTACTTATGCCCTGGTCAAACTGCTGAATGATATTTATTCAATACGCCGATCAACTGACTACATTCCCGTCACAACATTAGACACTCTCAAAGCATTATTATTATTACTGTAACTATTATAACTATTATAATAATTGCATTATTGGCCAGTTTGTGGCTCAACGAATACGAACCTGCATTAAAACAATTCCCCCTTAACAGTTTGAATCCGGTTTTTCTAAGATAATGGGTTGCTTTTTTCTGATCAAACGGAATTTCCCCAATCAGTGCGAGTCAATCTAAAAAACTCAATGTTTACTGTGGTATAGTTGTTCCAATACTTTTTTACGCCTCACAAGTATGGTACCCAACAAAGACAGCTCTGATACGAATAGAACTTGTACAGAAACGAGCTACACGCTGGATTGTCGACACTGAGCTGTCATACGTTGATCGACTTGTCAGACTCAAATTACTACCACTTAGCTTGTATATCGAAATGCACGACATATTATTGTTCCAAGAAATTTAAAATATTAATTCAAACGTTTTCGCACATTTTGTGCATCATCAGGATTAAAATTTTTTAACAATATTTACAAAACGATTAAAGGTGTGAAATGTAACAGTCGCCTACTTCGGTCACATATGAGGCTTAAGAAGAATAGGCCCTATAACGATTGGCTCAAGAGTCAGGGACACTATCTCTTGTGTTTTTCTACCTCAAAACGGTCGGAGCCAATTCGGTTCGCTTGCGACATGAGACTAAAAACCCGTTACAGCTTAAAGGCCACTACCAAAATACCCCCCCCCCCCCACTCTAGAAAATAAGAACGTCCCCATACTTAGGTCTCAAAATACCCAAAACACACGAACGCCGTTAAAAACAGGGTCGGAACAATCCGCACAGTTACTTTTTATTAGACAGTGGAACTTTGATCCATTTCAGATGGATCAACCTAAAACTCTCCTTATCTCAACATAACAATCATAAAACACACTCGAGAAAACTAAATTGGGTACTCACATACCAGCACACTCAAGAATTGGAGTAACTAAATCAGTAAGCAACTCGAGAATTAAGTATGATAACTTTAGAAGTTTGATACTAATTAATTTCAACAAGGGAAATAAGTTTTGACTCAAGAATTGAAGTTTTTGTCTGAACCATTGGGACACCCCAGCTGTCCACCTTTCCACTGAGGGTTCACTCTAGTTCAACTCGAATAAATGTATTCTCCTTCTGTAATCACTCCTTCTCCTATTTCAGGATAGGACGGCTCTACTCGTGTTTATTTCGTATCTGGAAATTGCGAATAGCAATTTCCCGCTGCTTTTTCAATACTTTCCCGCGATTGTAAATCGGATGTTCTGATCTTGTATTTCTGAGATTTTCAGTTTTGCGAGAAAATTGGGCATGACAGGATCAGTTCAAATTTTTGATAAATTAAACTTCATCCCAAAATCACGTAGTTCGTATTCCTCAAGGTCAAACTTCCAAACATGACCGACTGGCACATACTCCCCGGACTCAAGATCGATGTCCTCATCGCGAGTTGTCGCCTGCCAGTGAGTCCCCAGAATACCGAGTGTTGCTCAAGATACAGTGCCAGTGGTCATTTACAGAAGTTTGCAGCAGACTTAAGTTTATCTACATCCCAAAATTCACCACTATATAAAATTGTAACACTATCGCTGAACAGCAATCAAAATTTTCATATACCTGCACCTTAAATATCCGCTTTTGAAGCTTATGATTAAAAAATTTTTTGTCCTATCCAATCAGAAATTTGTCATGCAACATTTTGACTTAAATAATAACTATAGCATATTAATAACAATATTTTGTTTCGTTAAAATTTCTTTTCCGTGACCTCGGATTTTATCCGAGTTCACACTCGAGCCCCTTCCTTTCCCTCTCAAGACTCAAGAAACCCACATTGAGCTCCCTGCTCGCTTCGCATTCCTTGCTTCCTCATCATCAGAGCTGATCACAATTTCTTCCCATGCTCTCAATTGTTCGAAGGATCGCATCCACTCTTTCTGCTCCTGTAACCTCGTTGCCTGATTCGGTAAACCTTTCGTTTTCAATTCCCTGTTAAGCAAAAGGAATTGTGCAGGCTAATGCTCACGTTCTTCGATATTCCTGTCGATATTCCTTCTGGTAATTCTTCATATGATCCTTTGTCGCTATGTACAACCAAGATGTCAACGTCGCTTTAAACCACGGAAAGAACCTAATGCGGCTCCATACATGCCTGATTTCCATTGGTATGGCAAATACCTTGCATACAGTCTCAAACAACTCAAGTCTCCTGCTGTAATCTATAGCGTGTATCGATTCCGCCGTATGTGTCTTCGACTCCCTATACTTCGTTACATTCTCTTCGATCCATCGTAACGCCAACATCGTACTTACTACCAAGATGGTCACCTTCTGCTGAAGATCGGGTAACCCGATTGACTGAATTTCTTCTACATCCCTCACTAAGCAAAGGTTTGTATGCTCCGGGTACCAGACTGTCTGTGCCAAGCAGTGGCATGGGCATTCCCCATGTGTAATTTCTATGCTTCGGAGATTGCGTTCCCCCGAGGCTTCCAGCAGAGGCTCCAGCTCCATCATCTTCTCGTGCACCACATCATCCTCCTCCGGCGCTGGGACATCACTTATCGGCTTCCCGATGGCATTCTGTCTCTCAAAATCACTCCTATTTTCGTCTCCTAAGCTCAAGAGTTCTTCTCCCCAGATTTCACTCAATTCATCTCTTTGTGCCCTTGGCACCGTTCCCAGGATCTTCCTCAACAGTCCGTGTGAATGATGCGACATTCGAGCCAGCCGTACGCACTTGGGTGCCGAGAAGGCCTTATCCACTAGTATCCTCTGGCTGGATACCTCCACCCTTGCCATGTGCAATGGATAATGGCTCCCACATACGTTGGCCACTACTGAGCCCACCAAAGACTTCGCATTCACAGGCAGGTCATAAACTTCGCTCACTGGAAATCCCATCTCCGCCTCTAGACCAATTTTCCATCCTCTGATATGTTTCTGGGTGGTTTGCAACGCCCCTGGCCACGACTCCACGCTCAACGCCGTCACCAAATGGTGTTCAGACTCCAGCATCTCCAGTGATTGCAGACTACAAATTCTAGAGAAGAACCCCAGCGCCGTTGCTACATTCACTGTGAAGTTCGTATAACACTCAGCCATTATCTGCACTTCGCTCTTCTCTCTTTCTGTTATATCGCCAAACCAAGTGACAAGGTCTTCTCCCTGAAAATATTGTATTGTGACACATGATCGTCCATCACAAGTGTGCCCTCCGCCTCCGCACGTCAAGTCAAGACAGCTACCAGGTTCCAACTTCTTCAGTGATCCCAGCTCACTCGTTGTTCCGTCCGACTCTTTACTCTGTGGTAGGATCAATTTGTGTATCACGTCCAACGTTCCCAGATCCTCATCTTTTGTTGGTGTTAGCCTCACTCGTTCCGTGACTTCTTCAATCAAGCTCGCATGGGGATGGGGACACCAGGAAGGTCTCTGCAATTTCCAAACCGTTCCCAAATTCGTAGTCATCATGCCATTCCCATTTCCCATTCTCAATTCTACTCTTTTGCTCGAACGCGGCACGCTTATCACCTTTGGCGTCGGCTCAAGTAGCCGGCCCAGGCTCGGTTTCTCCCTTTCCATTGGATCGACAACGATTATCTTGTCCGTCCAAAATTTTAAGAGCTCCGCCACCTCATGATTCCTGTAAGCGCTCGCAGCTTCTGAATTTAAGAAAGGATTGTACGCTATTCCCATCACTCCAGACACGTATTGATACTCTCCCTTTTTATTGGGTCTCACGTAACCCTCAGCCAAGGCTAAGTTGCGATGCACATCATGCCCCTCTTCAAATTTCTTGTTGTGGAATCTTCGTATCTCATCAAGTTTTCTATGATTCTCTAGGGATTGCCTCGAGTCATCTTCCTTCTCGTTTCCCGTACTCTGGTACACGTTCAGTATGACCGTGGAGACTCTTCTCTCCATGGTTTTGCTCCCCATGGCCTTCTGATGACACGCTTGGACGGTGCTATTGTTCATTACGGACAATATCCACCTCAAGAAACAAGTGGCATCTTTTCTTCTCGCCAGGCTCGGACCGGAGTTGTCCCTCGCGACTTGTTGTACCAGCATCTGATAGACTTCCAGGTTTTTATTGCCCAACTTCAATTTGTCACATGAAGTCAAGACCTCCAACTCTATTCCCACTAGGCTCCACGCGAACATCAGTTGTCCCGCGGTTCTGACGAAGGGATTCGCCATCAGAGGCAAGGCTGATGGAGGTGTTCTCATCGCCTCCTCAAAATAATCCTGCAACAGGCTCTGCCAAGTTCGCTTTAGCTGACTTCCCAATTCCAGCTTGTTGACTTCTGCTTTCTGTTGAGTAGCCCAATTTCAGACAGTCCTCCAATTCCTTCATCGTCTCTAGGGCCACCCACCAAGGTCGAGCCGTATGCCTCGTCGCATTCTTCTCAAGAGGGTCGTTGAACACTTGTTTGCCAACAGCTTGATGTTCGCTCGAGATCCATTCTCTGCCCACATCCACTTCCCAGGTTTCTCCACTCGTCGAACCCTTTTTCGAGCCTGCTTTTTGAGGTTTGAAGTCCTCCTCTGTTACCAGACTTGTCGAGACCTCTATCTCTTTTACTATATCGGTTAGCCTCCATGGTTCGGAGCTACTCTTGTAGGCTGCCGTCTTCCACCGCGCTAAGATCATGGGGGCAGTCTCCCTCAAGTTCTTCTCCGAAACAGCATCCACCGACGGGCTGCTCAACTCCTCCATCTCCCGCTTCCTCTTTCGAGACTTCATACCTTTGCTTGGGGGTGTCGTCACTATCATCACAGATTCGATCTCTCCGTCCCGGTTCCACCCTTCCAACTCTTGCCTCCCCCTGCTCGAGCCTTAAGGATACTAGTACTCTTAATTATATTACTAGTCTTAATCTTATCCTCCCCTTAATTTTATTTATTTTATCATCAGTCTTTTTCTTCAGCGTAGAGCCGTCTCTACATTCATCATCTTTGGTCTTCTGTCGCGTCTCGCTCAACTTGACCATCTTGCTGAGCAACTCCTTTCTTGCTTTTTCATCCACTCCACTGGCCTTCAACACTGGTTCCCCAAACTTGACCACCGTGTTCCACAGTTCTTCCTTGAAGTTATCCAGCGTCGTCTCTTGATCAATTTCACTCAAGAAATCCCGCCAAGCGTTCTCATCCAGAGTCCCCAGAAACATATCCCTGTTCCCCTCAAACGTATTCTTTTGCCTCTCTTCAGCACTCAAAAGTATCGTCCCCATATTGGAAGTCTCACTTGTCAGTGGTAGTTCCAGGTTCTTACGAGGGGATGAGGTTAGTGGTGGCGTGGCAGTGTCTGCCCAATCGTCTCTGATCAGGTCCTGCAGTAGCTCCTGGGCGGTGAAATCCACCTCTGCTGGTTTCGGCTCAGGTGTATTCCCCACTTCCATTTCCTCCCCCGTTTCACTGAGAGTTTCGTCCATGCTCTCTTCTACCGACTCAGCTTGCCTTCTCTCGAGTATCTTCCTAAATCGGTCTTCTACGGGGCCACTTCTCTTGTCTCCAGGAGTGCCCACAGACAGGGGTGAGGGTGTCGCGGGGTCTTGCTTCTTATATTCCGTCAGAGCCACATATAACGAGCCTGCCGCATCCAGCTCTCTCCCTTCTTGCCTCATTTCCACCTGTTCCAATCCGTAAGGCGCCCGATACTTCCTTGTGGCAAACTTCATCTCGTCCTTGAGCGCGATGTGTCCCTCTTCCACGATCATCCTGCCATCATCCCATATCGGTAATTCGTGTACTACTGAATGGCGGTATGCAGCCACTAGAGGGTCCGGAAAGGCGTATGTCACCGCTGGTCCGTAAATGCAAGTCACGACTTCCTCTAGTCCCCTGATTTCTCCCACTGGGTCAGATTTCATCGCCAGGCATAGATCGGTCAGTAGAGGGATACCACCATTCGCCTCCATCCATTCCTCTCTCGTCTTCGGGTTCTTCTCCTCACCGGTCATGTGTCGGTTTTGCATCAGAAGATACTCCACCAGCAATCTCTTCAGTCCCGCCGCGCATTTATACGAATAAGTGTCTATACTCGAGTGGGTTTTTCCCATCGACAGGGTTTCTCCATACTTCATCAGCCGATGGAATGACACCAATTCGCCATGAGTCAGGAGCACCAGTGCCAGATACCCATCAATCCGAAGTGTCTCTACACCCCGACTGAACATGTACGCTGGACCCATGTTAAACAGGTAGCTTGGGTAAACTAAGTATAGGGCTAGCAAGAGGCTTATGGGCATGCTCAATTGTTCTTGTACAAAGGCCCCAAAAATGGTCTCTTTCGCACAAAACACTCCAGCCATGTATTTCCCAACAAGGACTCAAGAGTTTCAGGATCTCTTGATCTTTCCTCGTCCTCAGCTCACCTTTTGCATGTTCCCTCCAGAATCCTCCAATGGTGACCTCGTTCGCTGCCGTGACGAACCTAGCCACCGTCATCTCCCTGCTCTCGGCTGCCTCCAATTGTTCCTCAAGAAATTCCGAGATCTGCTTCACCAGAGGTGGGGCACTTTCCCTTGTCTTGTCAGTAGCATTCTCTAGTCTTGGTATTAGAAACGGCCACCTGCCTCTCTCTAGTGTTAGTCGATACACCATCGACTGCAGTTGCTTTTCGGTCGCAGCCACATTCTTCCTTTCGTTACTTGGTCCCTTAGATTTGCTCGTGGAGCTCGTGATGGTCACGTCCATGCCTCGGAATCATAAGCTGGCTGTCAGAAGACTTAATATCGGGCGGTCATCCCCTACTATCGGACTGAACTTCAGCTGCCTGGCAAGATTCGAGATCTCGAGTAAGAGGGCCTCATCCAGTACAATGAGTATGTCTGCCAATTCATAAAATCCCCTCAACGCATGGGACACATCCGCCCACGCCGCCCACGCCGCCGCCAGTTTTGACTTCCAAAGTCTCAAGTTCGTGGGTTCCAGCACTCGATTGGGAGCTGCCATCAGGATCCGCCATGCGTTCCCTTCGGCTAATTATGATCAAAATAGCATACACAAACTGCAGAGCAGGAGGCATGCTCGCCTATCCGGGCGACGTCGTGAATAACACTTTCGTCTTGGGTCCAAATCGCGAACTGACATTTTCGTGCACCCCGTTCATCGCGGCAAACAACGTCTGGATAGCCTCCCAGATTTTTTTTGGCGTAGGCTCATCCCCTTTCAGCTGCTCTAGAAGCCCAGCCGCATGCAGGTGATCGTTCATTCCTGCGAACAGCAGTAGCTCTGGTTCACAAGGCATCACTGACTTTATCGCCACCACCAAGGTCAATATCTGGTTCAACTCTGCAACTGGCAGCGAGTATACCAGAGTTTCCGGCCAGAACAACTTGGGAGACGTTCCCTCGACATCCGATCCCGTCACGATGATCACCCTCGCGGCTGCTGGATCCGCTCTATCGTATACAATTGGGCACTGCCGCAGGGTTTCCCATATTTTGGGTCGTCTGCCAATTTCGCACCCTCGTAAGCGGCGTCTGCTAGTTCAATCTCTTTTGGTTCCAGTAGCTTGTCTACTACCCTCAACTGCGCAGGAGTTGCCAATCTGATTCTGGCGATACTTGTTCGGTGCTTGGGGGGCTCCACTATTAGTCCCGGACTCCCCAGCAACTTGAGAGGTCTGTAGTTTATCGGTATCATGACTGATCTCATGGGAATCCCAGTCAGATCAGCCGTCTTCATCATTCTTGCTCTTGAGAAATGCGTTTCGTGGGCCTTTAGCCAGTCTACGCACTGCTGCCGACTCAAGTCCTCGTGTGACACATGCTTGAGCCCCAGGAGTTCTGCCAACTCCTGTCTGCACTCCAGATCCTCCAGGTCCAACTCCTTTACTTTCTCCAGATATCGCGTCCGGCTTGCCTCCGCTGGCTTCTCCCCTCTCTTATTCTCTACGGGGGTCTTGTGTCAAGGGGAATTTGGGGGTGGACCGAATGTGAATTGGGCCGTCTCAAGCAGGTCTGCCTCCAACTCGTTTATGTGCCTCTGGAAGACGTCGTTCAACCACTCCACGCCCCTAGGCCTGTCGAAGTGGATTCCATCTGAGGACGCGTCCTCTGGGAAGGACCGCTCCATCTGGCCGGCTACGTCCAACAATCTGACGGGGAGGACACTCCTTTGATGTATCTGCCTGATTATCTCGTTCAGGACCCGCACTTTCTCGTTCATTTCCATCGCGTGTTGGTCGGCCATCATGTTGTAAGGGATGGTGCAAACTGTGAGTATGGCGGGATCCATCTGAATCCGCAACTCCTACAGGATGCAACTCATTTTATCATGTAGCCTCATGACTTTCCTTAATTCCCCTCTGGACACATCATTGGTCCCCATCATTAAAGTCACTGTGTAAATTTTTGCCATCCCTACCATCTCGAGTGATGCCAACATCTGCGGTGTTGCGGCTCCAGAGAAACTCAAGACTCCAGTATGCCAGTGCGACTGGATTCGGGTCAGCACCCGTACCAGGCTTTCCCCTACAATCAGGTGAACTGCACCCTCCGGTATTCGTGGCTGTGTGTAATATTCAGCACAAGACGCGTCATGAAAACAATCCCTTCTCGCCCGCTGCGCCACGTTCCAATCCATGCGGTTGTGCCTGTGGTATCTGCCCTCCGTGTTTTTCTTGTAGCTTGCGATCACCACGCTCCTGACCGGTTGCTCTCTCCAAGTTGGGGGTACCTCCGCTCTAGCTGGACTTTCACCACTTCTCAGCTGTAGCCTCTCGTGTAACTCCTTAAGACGCGACGAGCTCCCGCTCACCTTACTGCTGCTCGGGGTTGAGCTCGGGGTGTATCCAGGCAGTGCCACCTCCATCAACGGGCGTATCGGTTGCGTCGTCTCCGAACCGCGCAGGGAGGACGCTGATTCGGTTGGTATCCATACTTCCAGCCCCTCGTTTATGTGTTCTTGAGCCGCCCGGTCCAAGTTGAATCGTCGCTTCGACCTGGGAGCCTCATCCGCCTCCATGCGCGACTCCGGCTTTGAGCTTGCAAACAGCTCGCTCCGTCGTCCTGGTTTCCTTTTCCTTTTGCCTGTCGAGCTCTCGTTATCGCCGCTGAATTTTTTCAAGTTCCGACTTCAACTGCTCGCAATTCGCCGCGTTATCTCGCACCCTCTGCTCTTGCTGGTATTCTGCTCTCAACATCCCAAGGTCACGACTCGCCTGGTCCCTTTCAAGGATCGCCTGGCCCCTCTCCAGATTCGCTTGATTTCTCTCAAGCTTCGCGCTGACGGTCAAGATTCGCTTTGTTCTTTTCCCTCTGCGCCCTCTCAAGTTCCCTCTTCAAGTTGCTGAGGTCAGGATACGTGTATTCCGTTTGCTGGGCTCTCGTCGTAGAAGGTGGCTTGCTCGTGGACTGGCTAGCTGATCTTGCTGACGGTCTGACCGGCAATGGGAATTCTCCCGCGCCGTACTCAGTGTTGTTGCTTAAGCCAGGCTTCCTCGCCAAGTCGAATCCTCTCACCCCTCCATCCACGTTCCAGGATAGCCACCTGGTCTGTTCCTGATTGGATATGCCTTCCGTAGTGTAGCCGACCATCAAGACAGCTTCGGTCGCGGACTCCCTGCACTCACCTTGCTCCTCTAATTGCAGGATGGCGTTCAACAACAC
This sequence comes from Symsagittifera roscoffensis, assembly GCF_963678635.1. NCBI lineage: Eukaryota > Metazoa > Xenacoelomorpha > Acoela > Convolutidae > Symsagittifera > Symsagittifera roscoffensis. The sequence goes on along the minus strand of NC_087065.1, from coordinate 67,613,412 downwards.
TGCCATCCTCTCGTCCACTTGGGTGTAGTCCAGGTCCCTCAAGCGTCTGTACAACTCATCAAGCGTCGGCCTCTTTAGCGCCGCAGGCATGGACTTCCAAAATCGATCTGCAATTTTTACAATTTCTAGATTATCTCGCGCACCAACCAACTCGAGAATTAGCGTACCAACTTGAGTGTTACCGTACCAACTTGAGTGTTACCGTACCAACTTGAGTGTTTGAGAATTCTCTTCCGAATGTTGCTGCTCCTGAACTTTGTTCAAAACCTTCTGTTCTCTTTCCAATGAGTGTGTTTGAGTCGTCAACTTCGATTTAATCAAATCAATCTGAAAGTAAAATCAACTTTTTAGGTTAAGGTGTCATGTTCCTAACCTAGAACCCCCCCATTTTTGTAGTTAAAACCTTATCCCTTCATTTGTTTTATTAAAATATTTCAAAAGGAAGTTTGTTAAGAGCATGCAGATTCATTTAATGTTTTAGCACCGTCTTTTTTTTAAATTATAATTGTCATACCAGTCACGTTAAAATCCAACTACCTGCCCCGAGGTCCCCACGTACCCTTGCTCAAGATCCACATGTACCCCCAACTCAAGACTTCCGTTGTCCACCCGTAGCTCAGGCGATACTCAAGTAGTATTTCTTGTGTAGGTGTACTATTATCTCCGTTTCTGCGAAGACCACGTGTAGGATGGCATATAACTCCTTTGGGCTCAATTTACCCCTGTTTGGGTCATAAACGGGCATCGAGACCTCCATTATCCCTCTTTCAATCATGAAATACCTCAGTCTCGTTAGTGATAACATCACGTGCTATCGTATTCCTTTCATTGACCCTCGTCACTAGAAAGCACAGGTATTTGCCCGGGACTTGTGCCACTGATGGGGGAAGCGCAGCCATTCCTCCCAGCCCCGGTCTCTGTCTGAATAGAAACTCCACGTTCTGGTACTGTCTTCTGAAGTCGGCTTCTAGTCTTGATCTGAAGCTCATGTCCGCTGTTATACAAATTGCGCTGGTCCTGTCTGACAGGATGGAGTCGCTGTCCGTAATCATGATGTTCTCTGAGTATTCATTCGGAATTTCGAATTTTGTCTTGAAATTCCTTCCTATGGTAGGCTCAGCCTGCTCCTCGCCCAGTTCCAGCTCATTTGTTTCCCTTACTTCCTTGAGCTTTTTTATCATCAAATTTTCGCTGTGGATAAATCCTACCCCCAATCCCCGGACAAAAAAATTTATCGACGTCACCGTCGATGATACTGGGTCTAAATTATCTGGTGATATTTCGAGCAGCCTGTCGGTTGCCGTCCAACCGAAGAGGGGATCTTCCGTTTTCACGTGTTGTTCTGCTGACACGTCGACCTGCTGGATGCTTAGCCCTTCATCTCCTTTGCTCTCGACCTCAAGCATCCACTCTAGTATTCTCAGGTTCGTGTTCTCCCTCCTCTCTATCTCGCTCTGCTCCAGATCTGTTTCTTGTTCTGGTGTGGAGTAGTCCTCCTTTGGGTAATGTTTGCTGTCGTTGATGATTTGCCATTCATTGTCTGCCACCATTTCGCCCACACTCAGTAAATCGTCGCCCAATTCTTCAGGCCGTATCTTGTCAATCAAAAAGTCATCCCCGTAACTATTGTATCTCACGCCTGTCCGTTTACGATTACCGCTCCTGGTTCCTGCCGTTATCGGCAAGTCTGGTTCGGTCCACTTCGGCACCTCGTCCTGCTCCTGATCGTTCCAATCTTCTTCCACAAAGGATTCTGCCTCTGAATCCGCTTCTATTTTTTCATTGTCGTCCAAACTCAAGCCCTCGTTGCCATCGTATTTCTCTCTGGTGCCTTTTTCATTCACCTCACACGCTGGCTCCACCAGTAGGTACTCGAGTCCTTCCATGTTCTGCGGTACGCACCAGTCTTCTGGGGATGGTACATGAGGCTTCAGATTTTCATAATGTGCTGCGCGCCCCGTACTCAAACGGTAGAACCGTCCTTGTTGGTGTACTTCCGTTATCATGAATGGTCCTCTCCGTTTCTTAAGTAGTTTCTTTGTCCCTTTTGGAGGTATGACATTCTGGAAGACCCACTGCATATGGTTTTGCTTGCAATATCTTTTCATCGTATTTCTTGCGCTGTCTCATTTGTGCTTGCGCAGTATTCCTCCTGCAGAGCTCGTTTAGTTCCTGCTGTCTCCTGACCGTTTCTTTCACATAAGCTTGAGGCGACGTCTTTTTCCCTTTGTACTCCGGGTAAAAGAATAATAGAGGCATTGCTCTTTCCTTGCCCGTCAACATCATGAAGGGACTGATTCCTGTTGTTGAGTGTTGCGTACTGTTGTACGCCCCTACCACCTGCGGCAGATATTTATCCCAATCCGTCATGTACCTTGAGCAGTATACCCTCAGCATGTTCACCAACGTTCTATTCTGCCTCTCTACCAACGCGTTGGTCTGGGGATGGTAGGTCGTTGAGTGCGCTTGAGCTATGTGAGACCTCTTCATCAATTCTTTCGTCAGGTCTCCCACGAAGGCTTTGCCGTTGTCCGACTGAAATGTCATGGGACAGCCATAACGTGATATCCAATGTGTTATCAGGTGGTCACAAGTTTCCTCTGCCGAGGTTGTCTGACACGGCACCGCTTCTGCCAGCTTTGTGAAGTGATCTATTATGACTAGTATCTGGTTATATCCCGACTCTGTCATACAGATCTTCTGGTGGTCTATTTGCACGACTTCGTTGAATTCCGAGCTCACAACGGACTTGAGTGGGAACTTCATCTTCCTTGGGTCTTTCACTTGCAGGCATGCTAGGCATGCATTTACCCATCTCTCGCAGGCTTTCCTTAATCTGGTCAATCAAACCTGTGAAGTATTCTATGTTGCACCTTGTCTATCCCCTGGTGCCCATTTGATCGTGCGCTCTGAATAACACTTCGGTCTGATACAACTGTGGCAATATGATGAGGTTATGCTTGTGTAATACCTTCTCCTCATCCTTTCTCTTGCACGCTACCACCCCATCAGCTGTGTGATTGAGTAAATCTTTTCTTTCTTTGTAGAACTGGCTCAAGATCTTGTAGCTGTCTTTTTCCAGGTCCCCCTTCTCTTTGGACCCCGTCCGGATCCATTTGGAGAGGCTACTTGTCATCTTGTCATTCTTTTGGGCCCTTATTAGATCCGACAGCCTATATCTCGCCTTGACATGTTCCTTTAGTGCCATTATCTGACCATTCATTTCCCCAGGGTTGTGGATGTCATCTTTCAGCTTTACGCATACTATCCTTTTCATGATCTTTCTATCTTCTTCTGGCACCAGATTCGTTCTGACATTTGAGTTGCATGATAGTTCCCTGAACGGTTTCCTCGATACCGCAATTTTCTCAAGTTCTTCACCTCGCCGCACTTCTTGCTGATCCAAGTTGTATGTTCTTGATGAGGTATCCGTCTGCAGCTCCCTGTCGCGGTGTCTGATCTTCTCTTCCGCCAGTATCATGCACAAACTATCTTGGTCGTCGCTGCTGCCCTCCGAATCTTTATCCCATTCTTCACACTCCCCGGACAATTTTTTTTCCTCCAGCATCTTCTTCCTCTGTGGGCCACTCCCCGGACTCTTGACCTATTCCAATGTGTTCAGCTTCCTCCTTAAACGCCACTTTCTTTTTCCTAACCCCAGTCCGCTCAATTATGTCATCAGGGATTTTTTCAACCAGTGACTGCACGATTTTTGTCCCATCAGGATTACTCTCTTCTAAGGAGTTTTCGCCGCCGACTGTCTCACTCCTTCGCAGTATCGTGACTTCCGGTCCCTCCTTGCCCTTTCCTTCGATCACAGGTTTATCATCTGCCAGTTTCTCGAGTAATCTCATCAAGTCCTCATCTATCTGTGCTTCTCCCGTTTCTACCTGGTTGAGATCATAGCCTTGAACGTCTCCCTCACAATTTTTGACTTGAGCATTATCCCTATCGGCATCCCTCGGGTCTTCTTCAAGGTTGTTTTCTCTGGAGGCTCTTTTGGTACTTTGGGGTGATCTTCTATCGGTTTGCCTGACTTGTCGAGCCATCTCGTGAGTGGAAGACTATCATACGTTTCCTTATCAATGAAGGAAAAGCCCTCTTTTATTTCTGGCCTATTCGCCTCCCTCTGTTCCTGTCTCTCGTAGAACTCCGTCTTCTTACTCAAGCTATCGGCATTTTGATGTTTGTCTCTTGTTCTGTGCTCAATTATCATGTTGTACCCGTCCAGGCGAACTATCCACCTCCCAATGTAGCTCTGGTCCATTGAGTACGTCTTCAGCCAGCTGAGTGCCCTGTTGTCGACTCGCAGCTTGAATGGCTCACTGCCTAGGTATGCTCTATATTTCTCGACAAAGTTAACCACCGCGAACATCTCTGCTTTCGGCGCCCCAAACTTCATTTCCGTATCACTCAAGACTTTGCTCCCGTACGCTATTGGTCTTAAGACTGTTTTCCCGTTCCATACCTGTTCTTGATGGAGAATTCCAGAAATCGCGACTACCGGCGCATCCGTATCCAGCACGTACATCCCTTTCTCCGTTGGCATCCCTAACACCGGTGTCTCGCACAACTCTTTCTTTATTCTCTGGAATGATTCTTCAGCTGCGTTGTTCCACGTGAACTTCTTGCCTTTGTGTCTCATTAATTGTTGCATCGGGGATACCTTATCCGCGTAGCCCTTGATGAATTCCCTGTAATAGTTCGCAAAGCCCAGGAAGCTCATCAACTGGTGTTCCGTGTTTGGCGATTTCCAAGTTATAACTGCTTCAACTGCATCTGGATCTGGTCTGATGCCGTGCCTGTCCACCATCCTCCCCAAGTATTTTATCGAATCCTTGAGTATCTCACGTTTTGATGGTGTGCACTTTAGCCCCGACCTCTTCATGCATGCAAACACCTCTTCCAGTCGCTCGATGTGATCTTCCAGTGTTGGCGTCGCTATTACCACGTCATCCACGTAGCACATTACCAGATTGCCATACTTCTTTGTCACACCTATCAATGCATGTGCCATCAACCGTTGAAATGTAGCCGTGGCATTGCAAAGACCAAACGGCATCCGTTTCCATTGAAACAGCCCCAACTTGCAGGCGAACCCTGTTTTGTCCCTGTCCTGTTTCCTCAACGGGACCTGCCAAAAAGCCGAACCTAAATCAAGAGTCGTAAAAATTTTTGCATCACCTAACTTCGAGAGGCTCTCATCAATCCTAGGTATGGGATAGGCATCCTTCACCGTGACGGAGTTCAGATACCGAAAGTCACAACAAAACCTCAATTGATCGCCTTTCTTTTTGGCCATCACTACTTCACACGCCCACGGTGATTTGGATGGTTCTATCATATCATACTCTAGTAGTGTCTCTATCTCTTTCCTACACGCATCCGATTTGTGTGGGGTCATGCGCCTCGCCCCCTCCCTGTGCGGTACCGCAGACTCCTCAAGCTCTATTTCATGTTCAACAAAATTACAACATCCAATGTCTGCCTTATGTCTCGAAAAAACTTCCTCGTTCCGCTCTAGTACGTCCTTGATGGCCTCGAGCTGTTCATCCGTTACCTTACCCCTTAAATGCTCTATTTCAGGTAAAACTGGTTTATCCAATTCCATTCCCTCTAATGTTGGTCTTTCTGGGAAATTTGAACAACTCGAGAGTCCATCATCTGTCTCTGACTTAAATGACTTTACAAAACCTGATGAACTTTTTTATTTTATTCAATCGTCTCAAGATGCAAATCTTGTCCCTGTGATTGGGACATTCAAGTACTTCATTCTTTTTTATATTTTCAGTCCTTTCATATCAAGTTTTCACGGGTAAGGCATATCCCAACTTCCTCTCCCTCTGGATTGTTATGGGTATGTCAAGAGTATTCAACAAGAGACCGCTCTTGGTTATCAAGAAGGATCTTCCTAAAACAGCAGCACTTTGACTGTTGGGGACTATATATACTTGCTTACTATCACTTAATTCATTACAATTTTTCATCCGTAAGCCTACAATTGCCGCTTTGTTCGCTTTCAGCCTCACCCTTCTTTTCAAGAACACCGGCGCTTTATTTTCATTTGCCATTATCAGTTTTACCAGTTTAATTACGTACTTCCTATCCGGGTTTCGAATCCTGAACATGGCATTGTTTAGATCATACGTTACGTCGAAGTTCCTGATGAGGTCTCTGCCTAAATTGAACTGGTCAGACTCGTCTAGGTTCTCCACCACAAGAAAGTTCATCCACAGGTTGCGCTCCCGTAGATTTAGGGCTATTATTGGTGTTCTGCCTAGTACCCGCAGCGCCCCTTTGTTCGCAGCTGATAGCCGTATTCTCGAGTCTATCAAGTCATCTTTGTCAAAACCCATTCGTTCCCAAGTTTCGATTGGTATAACACTCAAGACCGCTCCCGTATCAAGTAACCCTCGTAACAGAGTCTTCTTGCCACTTATGTCCAGCACATGTGCTGATACGTCCGCTTCCGTCCCGATGTGCATCGCATCTTCTTCCAGCATGGCGCAGTGTCCAATCGATCTCACTTTTAGTTCTTCTTTGCCCACGTAGATCTGCCCCGCTAGATCTTCATCACTTGTTATCATGGTTTTCGTATAGATGTTTATCCCATCTATAATTAGCATCACCTCATGCGAACCATAAGCTTCTGTATATCTGTTCTCAACACGGACTGACTTGCTGCCACCTCTTATGAGTAGCGCCCTCAAGGCTCTAGAGGTCATCTGTGGACTTATCGCACTCAAGTAATCTGCGTACACATCAATGTGCATTATTGTCTGATCGCTGGGATCGTTCAAGTTCCTCGTTACTTCATGGCCGCCCACAGTGATTATTGACATTATCCTGGCTCCGATCTTTGTTATGCCGAATGGCTTTCCCGTCACCATTTTCAGAGTGTTGCAATTTCCACTCTTTGTCGACCCTGCTACGGCTTCTGGCACCGGCACCGACCAACCTAACGTCTCATTTAACTTCTACTTTTCTATCTCCTGTTTCAATCATTGCTCTATTT
>NC_087065.1:67523343-67606197 GCF_963678635.1 Symsagittifera roscoffensis | reverse complement strand
ATCCATTCGGACTTAAGTGCGGAAGAGTTTGAACTTATTTATGTTGTAATAAACAAAGTAGATGAGACTAATTTTCGAAGAGTTGCGCCCTATATATATATATATATATATATATATATATATATATATATATATATATATATATATATATATATATATATATATATATGGTGATTTAGTATTTTAGTATGTTGTAACCTTGACCTCTACTGTTAATTAAGTACCAGTTAATGTCCACTCTCCGAAGTCCCTTGGACTTCGAGTCACTAGTTGCTCTTTTTAGACTACAGTCAGTTTATTTTCTTACATTACTTTTTATTCAGTTTTAATCTTAGTTAGATCCAATAGTTACCAGTGGTAAACCTAAATCTTTATTATGGCGCAGTCAACAACTTTACCCGCCTTTTGGCCGAACCACACGGTAGAACCTCCCACCCAATGGAACAACTGGATAGAGCAATTCCATTTGGATATCATTGCGAAGGAAAACCTAGACATAGGCAATCTTAAAGAACCAGTGGAAGGGGAGACGACGTTACCGATCCTAAGAGGCGCCCAGGAGTCAGAAACTGACCAACAGAGGAAAGCCAGGGAGGCCAGGAATATAGAAGTAATGCGAGTCTATGAACACGCCGAAGAGAAGAGACTAGCAGAAGAGAAACGGAAATTTGTAGGAATGAGGAGACATGAGGCCAATAAAAAAGTAAGTTCAATCCTATACTTGGCCTTAGGAGCGGAAGCAAAAAGATTATTCGCCCAGAAACATCCAGGGGTAAAAGTCCTAGGAATCTCGATCCAAGAATTTCACGAACTGCCAGAATCGGTTTTTATCAAACCAACTATTATAACGTTTGAACGATATAAATTATTGAGCAGGAAACAAAAGGATAGAGGATCCTGCGAAAAGTTTTGGGGCGCTTTATCAGATTTAGCAAGATGATGTGAAATTGGAATCAATGCAGAACAGAAGTGGATCAGAGATGTATTTATCTTTAACATGAAAAATTGTGACTTGCAATGTAGACTACTTTCGGAAACTCTCAATCGAATGGATGCACTCAACTAAGCAATCATCGACAAAAAAGGCTACTATTACCATCTTAAATTAACAAATATGACTAGATCATTCAACACAACAGGAAGTAGCGGTAGAAAGACCAAAAATTTTAATAATGTAAAAAAGGAACCAAGCTTGAACATAGAAAGATCAAATACTTGTATGAAATGCGGGAATGCGTTTACCAAGGGTCATCTGAATTTGCGTTCGGCGAAAGAAATTTTTTGTAAAATTTATAAATATAAAGGACATTTTGGAAGACTGTGTAAATCGAAAGGAAGAAAACCCGCTGTAAATACTGTAGATGAAACTGTAATTAGTCAGAATTGTTCATATTCCCCAGAAGACCTTCAAGCAAGAAGCAAAGAGAATTTTTGCGGACCGAAGAAGGGTCCGCAAAAGAAGGGCGTGGACCGCGATGACGGAAGAAGGGATAAGCGTGAACGACGACTTTTCCGTTCTTAACATCAGAACAATTTACGATACCAATGGCTTGGAAACCAAGAAATTGGTCAACATCGGATCTGGAGACGATGCGATAGTCAATTTGAACATTCCAGTGGATTCGGCAAGCCCAGTCAGCTTCCTGAAGCAAAACGTCTTACACGAATTGAAGTTGAGAAATCCACAATTGAAAATACACCCAGTAGAGAAGAAAACTAGGGAACTATACTCCAGATTTACCAACGATACAATCAACATCATAGGGAAAGTCGTAGTGAGGTTACAATCCATTGGATGGATCGCGGACGAAACCCCATTTTTTATCACATCTGGACATGAGAAGAACATCCTGGGAAACGATAATCTACCGAGAATTGGAATCGAGATAGCTCAACGACAGCCTCTACTAACCATCAACAACATAACACTCCCAGAGTTGTGTAAGTTAAACAATGATTCAGACACAATTCTTAATCTGTATCATAAGTACAAAAGATTATTTATGAGAGTTGGGAAAATACCATTGGACAAAAAAATTATACATTTTCACTCCACATTCAAACCTATCCAAACCAAAGGTAGAAGAGTTCCCCTGCATTTACTAGATAAAGTAAAGATGGAACTAAATAGAATGGAAAAAGAGGGGCATATCGTGAAGTTAAATAAATGTAATGAAGACTGTTTTATGAGTCCAATAGGGATTACAAGAAAAAAGACGGTAGCATCAACTTGGCAATAGACTCGAAACTATTAATTAACCAGATATTCAAGAACAAATATCAAATGCCAAACATACATGAACTGATCGACTACATAGCACTCCAACTGTCAAGCAAAGAGTCAGGGGAAGTTTTGTTTAGTAGTCTAGATCTAAAAAAATGCGTACAGTCAACTAAAATTATGCACAGACACCAGCAAACAGTGTAATTTTAGTTTTGTGGGGGGGGGGGGGGCTAAACCACTGGGACCTATAGGTTTTTAACGGGATTTTACGGATTGGGCGATATGCCAAACGAATTCCAGAGGGTGATGGATTCTTTATTAAAAGACATTCCTTTTACCAATTGTTATATCGATGACATTTTAATAGCTTCGAAAGGTTCATTAAACGAACACAAAGCGATATTATTAAAAATTTTAAACATTTTGGACAACAAGAATATGGCGGTAAAATGGGAGAAGTGCGCACTTTTCCAAAAAAAAAATGAGTGGCTGGGTTCAAGATATCATATTCGGGCGTGAAATCATATGTGGGAAAATCAGATTCGATAAAAAGCCTACCAAATCCCAAAAACATATCCAAACTAAGGTCTTTCTTTGGGTAGATCAATCAGTGTGTGAAATTCGTCCCAAACTTTCCATCCCTAAGTTCTCCCTTACGACCACTTCTCGTAATTAAATCAGTTTACCAATGGAACGACGAACCTACTAGGGCGTTTGAAGAACTAAAACAACAGATAGTGAAAATAGCAGAGAACAATCATTTTGACATAAAAAGGAGGTCAAGACTAAAGACAGACACTTCTCACAGCGGTCTGTGAGCCACCCTAGAACAATGGGATCGGGAGAATTGGTTAACAACAGCATTCGCTTTCCGATTTTTAAATAATCACGACAGTAAATATTAGACAAATGAACTTGAATTGTTGGGAGTAGTCTGGGCGACAGAGCATTTAAAAAATTACTTGTATGGTGCTTAATTCGAAATCGTAACGAACCATAAGGCATTGTTATCAGCATTAAATGCATATCAGAGTAACAAACTATGCAAAGCAGACTAAACCGTTGGGTAAACCGACTTTTACCATTTAATTTCAAGATCAAACACATACCAGGAAAAGAAATGGGATTTACAGACTTATTGTCGAGATTACCTTGAGGAAAAGCACTCCCAACCTCACACTCTGATAGTGAATTTGTAGTGGATACAGTACAAAAGATTGTAGTAAACTTCTCTGTAAATAGTGACTGTATAAAGAATAATGGTAAAAAGAACAAATTGTACAATCCAGTGGATGTAAATACGACCAGTAAACGGGATTGTAATAATCCAATGGGCGGAAAGAAAAAATTATCGCTAAGCATCCAACGGTCGTTCTTCTCGATAATTCTGAATTACGTAAGCGATACTATTAGAATTTGTAATTCCAATCACTCACGTTCAGAGTCCTGTACAAGCGGTTGCATTCCACTAAGTTTGTCAAAATTTGATTTCAGTTATTTTTATTTATCAGATAAAACTTTTTATTTTTTCTTGCCCATTCAATATTATCAATTAACCAAAAGTTAAATTCAGATAAGAAAAACTGTTAGAAGAGTTCGTTTCATCGGTGAACTTGCTGAAAATTTTCCTCAGGGCAGAAAAGAAAGGATCTATGTTGAATTTTAATAACGAAACAATGTCAGATATATGCAAGCAACTACTGGCCAAAAACAAGGGAGATCTCAAATTACCAGACACGATATTTGAGCCGCTATCCCTTACAGATCATTGCTCAAAAGAGTTAACCAAACTGATGACGGAGGAAGATAAAATCTTCAAGGAAGTGAAGAAGGCGGTAGAGGAAGGCAAACCATTGGATAAGTTCGGAGCCTACCTAAAGAACTTTCAGAGAGACATTCACGTTAAAGAAGGATTGTTACTTAACGATAACAAATTGATAGTGCCAGCAGCCCTAGGATCGCCATTCCTGTCTTTACTACATGAAACACACCCAGGACAATTCGGGATGAAATCTTTGGCAGAGAACATTTGGTGGCCTCATCTATACAGAGAGATCTACTATCACGGGAAAAATTGCGTCCAATGCATCATGGCCGGTAAGAACCTAAAAATCATACTAGGGACGAACAATACGGAGAAATTACCGATTCTGACCGAACCAAATGAAGAAGTAGATTTAGACTTTGCGGGTCCATTGGACAAAAATTGGGGTAACTCGAAATACTTTTTGTTATGCATTGATCGCTTCTCAAAGTTCCGGTCAGCGAAAGTAGTGAACAACACCTCGGCTTGTTCAATTTTAACTTTCATGACAGGTTATTGCCATCTTCACGGATTTCCAAAATCTATTAGAGGCGACAATGGGTCATGCTTTACTTCTTTCGATTTTAGAAAATTCTGTGAGAAAAACAATATTAAATTAATCATATGTACTGTTGGGGATCATAGAACCAACGGAGTCATAGAACGACTCATTTATACTGTGAAAGCTAAGTTACTGGCAATGTCGTTCAACGATCCAAAACCATCTCTAAATACGGCTACTGATAAAACTATCTAGAGTACTCGTTCGACGTAACAATCATCCATTGGATGCTCTCCTTTTCCAAAACAATTTAATAGATGCCCCAACACGTTTTGGAAATCTCTGGTCTCTCACGCGATTAATTTAGATAAGTGGAAGTCAAAACTATCAAAGGATAGAGCGCAAGACTGGGTGGCTGACGACGCGTTTGAGCATGGCTATCTAGAAAACAGAGCAACAGACGAAAGGGGTATGAGAGCGACCCTGCAGACAAAACAGACGGAAACCTCCAGCGAGCCCCACTTTCAAACCCTTTCAGCCAAGGACGTTACTGGTTTAGGAGGACAGTTAACCGGAAGGAAGGCGAACCATACTGTAAACCACTTGGGGGAAGCCACTGTCAGACACGAAGCATACGGTTACATTAGACAACGGTCATGTGATCAGAAAATCTGACTTAGCTTTTAATAAAACCCAACCGTCGGTCCCTAGTAAATTTTCGGCAGTACCGAATACGTTAATTAATAATCATGATTTAGCAGGCAAGCGAAAAAGAAACTCTCCCGCGAAGAGACCAGACTCGTATGTAGGAGGCCCATCGACGAGTTACACACCAACGGGAGGAAAGGCAAATAAAAGGAGGAGAACCAACACCCCGAGCACGAAAGGTTCAAAATTCGCCTTTAATAATCTAGATTCATCGCTAGAGTAAGACCTTTGGGATAAAGTTATCGACGATTACTTGGTTACGGACGCGGAAACTGCATGTAATACAGAGACTGTTAATTTGCATAGTGATTTAGATCAACTAAGAAGTACCGTACCAAGCCAAACAAACACACAGACAACGATCACTATTCCAACGGGCACAAGCGACGATCCAATTAGATTAGACAGCTCTCCGGAGAAGACATTGGAGACGCCCAAAACTGCGGTATCCATCAAACCCCGCTCAAGAAGGAATCCAGGTCCCCCTAAATTTTACGGAGACAGGCGTTTTATCGATCAAGTGACGCTAGGAACGGAGACCAACAGTGTAGTAGACTCCGATTACGAACCTCTAATTATGTTCTCCAGCTCAAAAGAGTCCACGGACTAACACAATTTACTGTGCGGCGTCCCCTTCGGATTATTTGACACCAAATGAAGATATACCACGGCACACAACACTGCTGGCGGAAACCACACAAGGCCCCTCCTCACGTACTTAAACTCCGAAAACTTTAAAACTCTCGTAACATTATAATTCTTTTACTTGCTCAAGCTTTTATCCAGTGGATTACACAATTATATTTAGTTAGTGATTTAGATTAGTTTGTCTTATTTGTATAAATTCCACATATCCCCAATTGTACATATCATTTTGTACATTCAGTGTAGATATCTGTGTAAACTTGTAGGTTTCCTGTATATATTACCATATAATCGCCTGCATTGTAATTTCTACTCTCAGTAATTTTTCATTGGTGCTAAACGCGGTTACATTTTGTTTCAACTTTGGCCCTGGTGGAGTGAGGGGAAAATGGAGTATGTGTGTGATATTGGCTATATCGAGGAGCGGGCAGATACAAATTTTTGTGCAGTGGGGAATGTTGTGATTTAGTATTTTAGTATGTTGTAGCCTTGACCTCTACTGTTAAGTAAGTACCAGTTAATGTACACTCTACGATGTCCATTGGACTTCGAGTCACTAGTTGCTCTTTTTAGACAGTCCGTTTTATTTCACACATTACTTCTTATTCAGTTTTAATCTTAGTTAAATACAATACTTACCAGTGGTACACCTATATCTTTATTAATATACTATCAATTTGGTTCAATTTTCTTTGACATTCGTTTTGCTAGAGAACCTTTTCAAAGAAAAGCTTTACTGTCAAAAAAAGTGTTTGGCTCTGGTTGTCGCTGATTGAAAAAAATTCGTGAATAGCTCAAAATTCAGAAAAAAGTTCTGTGAAATTTTGTAGAAAAAGGTGAGACAGTATGGCTATGAGTTGGAAAAACTAATAAAAGGTAAGAAAACTTTTTACGTTTCCCTACCTACAATTTTAAAATTTGCTGATTTGTTCTGCAGTTGTCTTAAAAACTCAGCAGTCTTTATTTACTATTTCTTAAAAATAAGAGTTTTGCAATAAAATTGGTTTATATGGAAGATATCGGGGACAGCCGAGAAGCCAAAAAATAACATATCATATAAGTCAGGAGCGGATCTAGGATTTTCTCGAGGGGGGGGCGGTTTTTCAAAAAAAAAATCGAAAACTTTGACAACCTTTTTTTTAGGTCGACCAAATTGATTTTTGGAGCTTTTCCAAAGCACTGTTTTGCCCCTATTTTGGCTAAATTTTCTGGGCCTCAGGCAAATTTTTGAAAAAAACAGTCAAAAAAGCCGTTTTTGTGCACTTTTTGAAAAATTTTGACAAAAAATTGCGTTTTTTTTTGGCACGCGCTCCCCCTCAAATTTAGTATATATTGGCGCCAAAGACGCCTTCAGAAAAATTTTAGGGTCGGTCGGCCAAAAATGGATTTCTGAAAAAGTATCAAAGGGGGGACCCTTTGGGTCGCCAGGGGGTCGAATCCCTGAGGGGAGGGTGTCCGCCCCCCTTAAAACCGCCCCTGATATAAGTAGAAGGAGTGCTTCTCTCTCAGAAAAATTACAGATGCTGACTTTCTGCAACAAATAGACGAATTACCTGTAGTTGAAAAAGGGATTAAATTGATTTTAAATTGAGTCATTTTTTTGTGGGAGGTTAAATATGTCAAATTGATTTAAACAATGGTTAAGGGAAGGTTTTATGCAATCAAAATCTCTTAAACTAATTTTTACATAATTTTAGTGCTTTTATGGACCTCCGGCTGCAAAATTGATCATCTTCCAAAAACCATATTTGGAATACAGGACAATAAAAAAGCAAAAAACGGTATTGAAGATGGTATATAAATCTACAACTGAGGGTCTATTAACAATATTTCAACAGAAAAATTTTTAGAGCTTAATTCAGCTTTCTGTCTTTTGTTTTATTTGGCCTTCTCCATACAGTAGAAACCCGGACGCAAGTCCAGAAAAAAATTATGGGCTAATCTTTGAACAAAACTAACTCCACACTTGCAAAACTAACTGCCGAAGTTCCAAGGTTAAAAATTGATTCTGAAGACAAGGTTTTCTCATTATATTTGATGGTTGGTTACTTCGAGAAAAGACCGCAAACTCGAACATATTTTCATTATAAATCTAAGTCGTTTTTCAAAATTTCAAAGAAAAGGACGTAACGTTTGTGTGGGGTGGTTTGTATCATTTTTATATCATCCGAAAGGTATTGATGTCACCTGAGTTCATTTTTCGTAAGTTTTGGGGGTTCAAAGGTAGCTAATTTCGGTAATTGGGAACGCGCGGTATACTGGGCTATTATAGCGTCAGCGGCAGATTAGTCCGTCATATAAATTTCTTCTAAATCGATACTATTTGGTCAAGGCATACTATTTGGTCAATTTGAGAATGGTCATATTCCAAATATATCAGTTTATACTTTACATTGCATGTGTGATGATGCTTTTCAAAAAAGTTCGGAAAAACAACCCTTTGATCAATTTTTCCAAACCAAACACTACTTCATAGACATTAAATGGCAGTCGAAACAGTCAGTATCGCCCGATGCCAAAAGTAGTATTTTAACTTAAAAAATCATTCAATTAAGAAATATTGAAAACGAAAAGTTAAATAAATTGTATGCAACAATAAGTTCCCGAGTAATACACAAAAAGTGCAATAATTGAAATAGGTTGAAAACTAATACCAGACAACTCTTTCTTAGGTAAAGATCATTTGTATTGTGCAGAGGTGTCAGTTTTGAGCTCGTAATATTTTAAGTCAGTAACTTGAAAACTTTGAGCTCTTCTAATGTAAAATTAACTAAGCCGTTCTTTCTGACTTTGGAATATTTATGCTTAAGATGATTTTTTATTCAGTGAAGATTTGACAATTCTACCGATTTGCTTTGACAACTTTTTTTATTAATTGAAAAAAATTTTGTCTGGATTACAAATTTGCAAAAAATAATCACTATTTTAAAAATGAGGGTTTGCAATTTTTTATTTTGACCAATATGGGCTTAATGAGTTCCAAACTGAATTGAGACAAGTCACATTTGGTCTCATTATTAGAAAGCGAGACGCTAAATGCATCTCCTTGTAGTTCAAAATGAAAAAAAAAAACAATTGTTTGTCTTGTTTTTGATTCACTTGTTAATTTCTCAATCTAATTAAAAAACTTTTGATTGGCGTTACAATGCAGTCCGAATAATAAGGGCAATGCCTTGATTTACAAGCAGCATTGTTAAAGAATTAGGAGATGTTATGCTAAAGATAAGTACTCCGTTTTTCCACTCAATCGAGTGATTTTAACATAATAATTTGTCAACGTTCAAAAGTTTTATGACAAAAAAACTTAGTGAACTTCAAGCTTAAATTTTATATAAAAGGTGATCCAATAAATGAACCAGACATTTAAACTGTCTTACTATTTTTTAATAAAAGCGCTTCTCTTCTGTACTTTGCATAATTAGGTAATTTGCGTTCTCTAACTTCGATAATTTCTCAAATCTCATCCACTCCACTCGCACGTTTGCCAACAAAACTACGCTCAAACCATAACCTTCACGTTCAAAAGTGCACCCATCTTTGAAACTAACCCATTAAAAACATCAAACTTCACCCAATTGCTTGCCTCACATCCCAATTGTTGACCGCCTTACCTCACATTTTTAGTCACGCATCCTACATCTTGAAAAAAATATGCTCAAATCAGAGGAGGGCTTTTTCAATCTTTTTCTTAGAAAACTCCACAAAGCTTGCGGGAGTCGGCACATCTTGAATAGCAACTGCTGGGTGTTGATTGTACTCACTTCTTTTGCGTCATTGTCTAGTAAAATTTGGTTGTAAGCGTCCAAGATGTCAATTTAACCGTCAAACTCGGCTCTGTACAACTTTTGGTAAATTGTCTCCTTGTCGAGAAGAGTGTAGTTTTCGTCCATTAGGACCCAAAGTTTAAAAACACCGTTATTCTTTCTGTGACTAAAGTTTAAAAACACTGTCGGCCTAAAGTTTAAAAACACTGTTTTTCTTTCTGTGCCGCAGTTCTGGAAATGATTTTGTAATTCCTCTACATTGCACTGATTCAAGCACAACCTCTCTGACTATGTCGGGTAACTATGTTTTCACTGCTTCTTTAATTGGAATTTTGCGTGCGCGCTTTGCAGAAAAATGATTGAAACCCGTGCTTAATCTTTAACAAGGGCTTCTTAACGTGACTGTCGACATCGTTCCTGGTAGGCCATGTATCACATGTTTGGTTGGCAACAGACCAAGTCCAACGAGCTCGAAATACCTGTTTGATTGTACATTTGCTACAAGTAGATAAGCGTAAACTCGACTATTTGATTTCAAATCAGAAAACCCGACTGTTTGGAGTAGATTTTGTCTTTGTCGGATGCTTCTTAGGTGTGAGCAGAGTTTTTTGTTTTTATTCTAGTTGCTGAAGTAAGATGGCATTGGAGTCTGCTAATTTTTATCCCATGACAATTTTTTTTGTTTTACTTCTTCTCCCCATCAGCGATGTTTTCAAATTTTGAAACATTACGGTATCCAGCAGCTTCCGAAGTTTTTCGAAAAAATCGTTATCAGATTCGCCTTGATTCTGAAATGTTGATCAAAGTTTAATTTGTTCTGCGAAAACCACACTCTTGCTGGGTCTGCAGTAGCTGGCTCCACTGTGTAGATGTCCATGAGTTCACCTAACTGAGAATGATTAGGGAAACAGACTCGCGTCGTCAGGGTTGCTTGAACTTCAAACTGACCGAGGAAGAAATTTGTTGTTTAAAGGTCTGCTGGATTCATTCCGTATGCAGCCTGTTCTTGATTTCTTGCCTTATCTCTCGAAAAAAGCAGTCATCCCTTCCACGGCCTCCTCAGCTTTCGAAATTGAACTGGTCTGGTTCGGAAACCACTGTTATGGATCGGTGAGAAGCAAGAGAATTATTATGATGAATTATATTGAGATCGATGAGATTGATAACTTGCCTCAAGTTTGGCCAGCATCGTTTCTCCTGTATCTTTTTCATGAAAAAAAGTTGTTCACATATTCTCGATTTTGTTATTTTTTTTGTCTAAAATGCGTTTAACATCGACTTCAAATACATACATTCGACTTCATGGGTATGATTGATTAAATCATGTTATACTGTATTGGTTGACAAATTTTGACGTTGGTTAAAATCTAACTGAAAATAGAGAGACAGCAATAAAAAAAAAATTAGGTCATACTAAGTTGAGCTTTATAGATCAGGTAAGTTCGGCTCTTTTTCCTCCCCCCCCCCCCCCCCCACATTTTATATTGCAAAGAGTGGTTTTACAAGGTTAAGTATGAAGAGGTCATACAAGGTTAAGTATGAAGACCAAATTTGTTTGCCATAGCCTAATTAGTCCGCATGTCAGTTTTTGTAGCAATCCGATAATTTGAACAAAATTTTACTAAAAAAATTTTGCTGCTGGGGGGAAAACAAAAAAGAGCCGTAAGTTCATATTTTTATGCTCGCAAAGTTTCAAATAAGAGTTGCAACTTGGACGATTTATCATCTCATCACACTGCACCTTGTAAAACCATTCCTTGTCCGAGAAACTAGATGATTGAACGAGGCTAGGTAAAAAAAAATCCGTTTTGTTAAGTACTTGGGAAATTACCGTCATTAGTTGTCGTCTAACTTGAATAGTCGCCTGGAATGAGAAGAATAGTTAGAAATAGAACCATGCCATATGTGATACCAAAAAGTGCCCCACAATGAAACGCGCTCTGACACTAAGCAAAACTAATCAGCAACATATATTTCAAAAAAATAATCAAAACCAGAGGAAAAAGCGTTTTTAGGTAGAAAATTATGTCAAAAATTGTCTCGTTCATTGTTTCAAAGCGTCAACAATTTTTTTGCTGCAAAACATGAACATTTTTCAGCACAAATAAAACAAACATTTTCATATCAAGACGATGCCCTGAATGTTCCAATGTTTACTTTTTAAGGTCAATGGAGCATTGCTCCCTTAAAAAAAACGATAAACATTTCAAAAAAATAAGTTTAAAAAATATTTTTTTCTTGCTGAAAAGAATTTCCGCCCACGCTATGAAAAGAACAATATGGTACATATCGCACAAGTATGTTTTGCGTATCGCAAAAATTTAATTACACTAAATCGCATACCTCAAATCAGTATCAAATCAGTACCATGAAAATGTTAACTGCCCTTTTGTAGTTTAGCAAAAAAATTTACAAAAATGGGAAAAATAACAGAAGAGTTATAAATTTGATAACCTCAAACTCAGTTGGTTGCAGAGTGATATTTTTCTCATATAGAAGCAGAGGCGGATCTAGGATTTTTTTAAGGTTGACCGAATTGATTTTCGAGCTCTCCCTAAGCTCGGTTTAGTCCCTGTTTTGGCCAAAGTTTCTGCGCCGCAGGCAAAATTTTGTTAAAACAGTCAACAACAATTCCGAGTTATAGAGAAAAGGAGGGAAATAAATCCTTGTGCGTGGGAAAGATTATTTATCCAAACCATTTTCCGCCCAAATCAAACCGCCAATAAATTAACAGAATGATCACAAATCATTTTTTGATTTTTACTGATTTAATTTGATTTACTCGCAATTTTTCAATAATTAAGTCGCGCTTTGATTCAGTTTTCTATTAACGCGTGGTGTAAAGCTAAATCAAAGCTAAATCAGAAATTGTGAATTAACGCAAATGGACTGTTCCAAATAATATACTTCTATTATAGAAGTATAATATTTGGAACAGTCCGTTTGCGTTAATTCGCAATTTCTGATTTAACTTGATTGGCACTTACACCAGTCGTTAATAGAAAACTGATTCAAAGCGCGAATTAACTATTGAAAAATTTTTGATTGCTCCTTACACCACGCGTTAACAGACAACTGGTTCAAAGCGCGATTTAATTTTTGAAAGAATGCCACTAAATCAAATCAAATCACTAATACTCAAAAAAATGATTTTGTGGTCATTCTGTTAATTTATTTGCGGTTTGATTTGGACGCCAAAATTGTTTGGATAAATAATCTTTCCCACACAAAAGGATTCCGTCGTTTTTTCTATAACTGAAAGTTTGTCATTTATCTTATTTTTTTTCTAATTGATCAATCCCGATAGTTTGTTGGTCCAGAATCAAAGTGACCCACATATCTCAGTCATTAGATCAGCAAGAATTATAATTGAAGATGATGACAAGTTGGGTAACGTTGAAAACGTGAATGAGATATCTCTTTTCCGCATGACTCACTTGATAAATGCTGAAACTCTTGCAAAATTTTGCACGACGCGCAAAACCAAAATGAAATCAAAAAAAATCCATTTTAATGTGATTTCCTACTTATTATAAAATCCATCATAATGGATTCCAAACTTGTTATAATGCACTTTTTTTGGCGAAAAAAAGGGATTTAAACCCATTTTAGTCCAATTTTGTTGTCTGCACGTAACATGGGAATCGATTATATTTACAACATTATAGACCACGAAAATCCATTAAAGTCGATTTGTTTTCACTTTTCTCAATGCGTGCGGGATGCGTTTGCCTTGAAATCATTTTTGAGTGTTTCATGTTTCAAGTGTTTATCCAGGCATAATATTTCAATTATATATAGGGTGAATCATTTGTTGAAAATCTTTTAGCTGATCAAACATTTTTTTTTTTCAAAAATGTGATATCACTTTCACGCGCTTGTGCTTATATCGTTTTGAATTATTTATCAAAAGAAATAATTTTGTTCGACAAACACTGATGGCGGGGACCGATCGTTTAGCAGACCAATCTTTAAGCATAAAAAGTGGAAAATGAGTCTTTTAGCAGACCAACGTGAAAAAGTGATGGATGATTTATTGACAGATTCAAAAAGGTGCTCAGTCTGGGGCCAAGTTTCCCCAATTAAGTCAATTATCTCATGAGTTGTCAACAAAACTATCAACTTCAAAAACACAACAGTCTGAATTTGCGGCAAAACAAATAGTTAGACGCACAATAACACTCGTGTTGAATTGAAACATAACGGAGCAAGCGGTCGTTAATCACCAATGCTGCGTTTGAAGTTAGCTATCACACTTTTTAATTGTTCTGAGTCTGCTAAAAAAAAACCGTTCTGCTCAAAAAACGGTCTGCTAAAATCCCTAGCACCACTGATGGCGTACGCTGATTTACTCGCTAACACCCTTCTGTCGATTTTAACCACTGCTGAGCGATGCAAAGCAAGTTTTTGCTACACCTACCGGTCAACTTCCAAAACAAATTCCATTGTACTCGACTTTTTGTGGCTGTTAAGCATTTATTTCTCATGACGCTTTTGAGTTAGGTTTGGGGTTCTAACTCTTAGAGTAATTTTGGATAGGGTACATCGTCTGCTCGTCACGCTATCTTATTTTCGGCAGGATAGATTCGTGCAACTTCTTAGTCTAAAACCGATCCTAATCTTACTCTTATATCTACTAGTCTCAGGTTGTTTAACTAGTCTCTGCTAGGCTCAATAGATCTAGAGTAGACTGGTTTATTGCGGCTGTTGAATATCTCGAGGAGAGGCAACTAATTTCAAAGTTAAATTCAAATCTCTCTTCAAATACCACGTATACAAATAAGTGGGTTGTTAGTTGGATGGATTGTGATTGGTTAATATTGAATATTTTACAGTGGTTAAATGTCTAAATTATAAATAATAAAATGTAGTTTAGATCAGGTTCCACCCATCCGAGGTTTACAGAGTTTTTGAGTTTTATCTCTTTTATTCTGCAATTGAAGGATGGATGATGAACGTTGGTATTTGGTGAACATCATTTTCTTAATCTTGTTACTTGGAGAAGAGAGGTCCAGGAAACTAGAATTATCGACAAAATTTATCTTCGAGAGAAACGTTCCAAAACGCTGGATTGATTGACAGGAAGTTATCTTCTTGTCCTTCGACAACGAATGCGATCCCCAATGAAATCGTTCAGATTCCAAAATCCAAAATGCTTTGCTATGTCAGTTTGGTTTGCATTTGTGGAGAACTGTTTGTGTTCAGCCTCGTTTGGGAATGGCGTGAAGTCCGTGTTTGGAAAGAATGCCTTGTAACTCGGATCTGTGCGTATACTTGAGCATCGAGGTGGTCATTGGTCAGGTTCAATGAAGTCCTTTTCTGCGAAGTCAAGTCGTACCTCAAATCCTTTGAGTCGCGATTGTGGGCGGCATGTCGGTTGTGTTTTAGCCATTCTTTCGTTCAAATTGTGATGGGATCGTCTAGTCTTTGGATATTCGTCTTTGTTGTGGATGATCTATGTGATGCATATTATGATTTATATTTATAATTTTTTGTTAATTTGGTTTTTAGTTATGATCTTAGTTAGTTGTTTTCACAAAAGCTTTTTATTTTAGTTCAGTTATTTTGAAGAATTACTCACCGTTGAGTACCTCTTATTAAAAATAGTACTGTGGTCACAAAGCGTGGGTGTAGCGCGGTGGGTTAGGCCGGCTATAAGCATGCTCAGGACGTCCTCTCTGGTGGGTTAGGCCAGGAAAGGGAGTATGTTTTCGTGCTGTTCCTTTGAGGGGTCCTGTTTTGTGATAACCATTTATGTTGGTTTTTTTCTGGTGTTTCTTATGTTACTTTTGGTTGTGTCCTTTTTTCAAAAATCAAATTGTTTTTGGTTTGGGTTTGTCTTTCGACTTTTTTGTGTTTTATTATTTCTTTCTTAGACTTTGTAATAGTCTTCAAAAGAATATATTATCCAGTTTTTAACTGGGTTATTCCGGTTTGCGTACCGTTGGTTTTCTTTTCTTAGTCATGCTGTTATTTTATGATTTGTGGTGTTTAGTAAAGCTGCGTTAGTTAGTTTGAATTAGTGTATAACTCCATTCTAACCGGGTTAAAGGAAAGTTGGAAACTTGTTATCGTTAGTTTGAGTTGTTGTTATTGAAAACTTGAAACATAAAATAATTATTTTAAATAATTGTTCGTGGGCGAGCTGTGCGAGTGTGCATAGAATTCTTGTGCGAATGAGTTGAAACACAGAAAAGGTTAGTACTGCTTTCTCATTTTATTGAATTTGTTGCTTGAGAATTTGAAATTTACTGCATTTGGGGAAATTTTAAGTTATAAATTTTCAGCGTATTTAATTTTACTGCTTCTTGAGGAAATAATTTATAGATTAAATTACTACATTTGCTGTTAATTTTACTACATTATTCATTGCGAAAGCTTTAGTAAGGTAAAATAGTTGTAGCAATTGAGTTTTAGCAAAAGAGATTACTAAAATTATTTTATAAATTAACAAGTTTGGATTTTTATTTTTCTTTTTCTGTATTTTGTAGGTGATGATGGTGAGAAGACTAAAAGAAAATTTTAAACATTTATATAAAAAATGATTAGTACAATTTGAATTTATTAATTGAATATATTGTAATTATACCTACCGTAGTCGTCGGGGAAAAATCCATGGGGGAAGATTTCTTGAATTAATTCGGATGTTGTTAATAAATTAGCTAGTATGCGAAAGAAATTTTTAGTTTGTAGCAGTGGCCAAAGCAATTGAAATGCGTGGTTAGTGTTTAGTTCTTCGGTGCCTACTGCGAACTCTTGAGGTGTGTTTTGGATTAGGTTGTAAAGTTTGTGATTATATTTAGTATTGTGAATAAATTCTAATATGGGGATTTCAATAGGTTTGATGAATTCATGCGGGATGATGAAGGGTCTTGATTCTTTGTCTTGGAAGATCTTTGTGATGGGACAGAATATATACATTTGTGTAATGAGATCGTAGTTACGGAGGATGCCGTGGAGGTTAGTATTTTTATGCAATATTAGAAATTGAGAAAAAATGGTGATGTGTATTTTGAGTTAATAAACTGATAGCGATGATAGGGTTTTCGTGATGGTGTGTGTAAATCAAAATGATTTTGTATAAAACGATAATAAGTGTATATATGGGTTTGTTTAGTGCGTAACATGATGTCATGTGAACAGTGCAAATCTCGTTCCTGTGGTGAAAGAAAGTGAAAGGTTAGTGAAAATAACTGAATTTTTTCATAGAAACTTTCGTATGCTTGGGTGTCATTGAGTGCTTCAGAAATTATATGATCATGCTTTTTATCAAATATGCTAAGTGTGAAAATGTATGGTGTTAGGATAAAAAAACTTTCTATTAGTTGCGGGTTTGCAAAGCGATCGTCATCTAAAATTGATCTTTGTTAGGGCGTATGATGTTGTTATCGTATTATTCGATTGTAAAATCGTAAGCTCGGGGTGCAGTGAATGTTTTTAGTAGCTTTTTAAATCCTACATACGTAAATTGTCGAGGTGTTAGTGGTGTTGTGAGTTTGTACACTAGATTTTTGCTTTTTCATTATCCATGTGTTTTGTTAAGTTGTATAGAAAGAGGGTTAGTGTAGTGATAATACGTGGTCCAAGGGAGTGTTGGCATTAAAACGTGCTCATCAAAAAAATTTCTTGTGTCATTAGTAGTGATGGTAGATGTATTTAAGGTGTATTGTGGAAATGAGGGTAAGGTGATATTACGGTAGTTCCTTGTATTCGTGTGATCTGGGTGATTTATATATTCTTTAGCTGTTCCGGTTTGACTGTAAAGGGGTGGTTTGGGATTTTTCGTTTGAAAGTGCGGTATTTTCGGTTAGCACTAGTGGATGTTTCAGGTGATGTGGATGATTGGGCTAATGATGGGGTATAATCTGATAGCGGTGTAGGCGTTGGCGGATTTGATGATGTTGCTGTGGATGACAAGTGGTGAATGTTAAGAGGGTGTGGGTATGTTAATTGTTGTTGTAGTGTAATGAAATTATGTAGCTCTTCGGAGATTTGGATAGTATCTGGGGAGTTATTATTGGATCTTTCAGAAGTGAATGGGGAATAGGTTGGGGTTACTTGGGAAGCATAAGAGGAAGGAGTTGAAAGGGATGGGAGTGGTTGACTGGTTTGGATAGGTTGAAAGGGGGTTTGTGAAAAAACTGAGGAAGAGGTCTGGGTATGGGTAGAGTTAGTTGGTTCGGAGTTGGCGAATTCGTCGGAAGTTTCGATGTCGGGGTTGTTAAACTGTGAGATAGTATGAAAAACTGAAATATCTGAGTTAGTGTTTGAATTCGTGCTTGATGGTATATTAATGACTGGGGAATCGGTTGGCGGGAAAGCGAAAAGTGGAATAACTGGGATGGGGTTTTGGAGGTTGGCTGGGTGGGAATTTGAGCGATGGAGGGCTCCAATTTGTCGGCTCATCGTGGACTAAAAAAATGATTATGTTGAGACTGAAAAGTGGTGGTATGGGGCTGTTCAATAATTTGTTCATATGTATTATTATCTTGTGAATGATTTGTCGTTATGTGTTGAATGGGGCTTTGTGTTAAATTTTGTCTGAAATTCGGGTTATTTGTGATTGCTAAGTTTCGAAAATTTCGGGGAACTAATGATAGTGGGTGATTATGTGGTAGGGTTGTTAATTGTGGTGCTGTAGGTGCTGTGCCTACATTATTATGTTCTTCGTCGTATGTATTTGGTGATGTGGCTAATATTGTGTTATATTTTTTGATTTGTGCATCTAAAAGTGTTTTACTTATTGATGATGAAAATATTCCAAGAAATCCTGCAAATAATATGCGTGCTACGCGTGCTTGGCGGTTTACTTGAGTGTGTATAGCACATGTATTATAGATTCCTTTTAGTAGTGAGAAAAGAAATCCAATAAAATTAAACATAGCGTATAAAATAGTCAATTTTTCTAAGATGTAATAGAGCCATCCTAGAAAGGCGAGAATTTCATTTTTTAGTGTTACAAAGCTAAAAATATTTATTGGTGAAATATCTTGGGGTCTGTATTTTTCACCGTTCAAGTATATGTAATCTTTAATATCCTTAAAATATCCACTGTAATCTTGTGTGTAGATGTCTGCAAATCCTGCGGCTTCGGCAAGTTTTCTTAAATTTTAGTCTATTGATTGTCGTTGTATTATGTCCATTTGTGTTAATAATTCCTGAAATTGTTGTGTTCTAATGTGATGTTGTATATCAGATTTGGAGTATATTCCAATTGATTGTAAACCAATGTTTGGGTTACGAGCGATAGCTCGAATATTTTCTGGTGAACATTTTTTCAGTGGTTGCATTAGTGTAGGGTATGGTGTGAGTAGATAGTATTTATCTTCGTCAGGGTTTAATTGTACGACATTGTAGCTATTTTCTGATCCACATGGGACTGCGGTATCCCAAAAATATGTACGTCTTGAAAGTGTATCGACAAAATGTAATTTATTTTTGTAGAATATGGGGATTCTTTTATAACAACGTTTATCTTCAAAAACATATAAAGGTGATACTTTTTTAGTACAAGTATAAAACCATAATATGTTTCCTTCGTAAAAAAGAAAATTTGATCTATTTCCTGATAATAAATATCCTGCATAGGGCATTTTTAAAACTGCTAGTGCTAGTGATTGTAAAATTTGTGTTCTTTCTAGTTCGTATAGTTGATGAAGTGTTTCTAATTCGGAGAGTGACATTTCTTGAAACATTGTAACTTGAGACATTTCTTGAAACTTTAGACATTCTACTAATGTGTAGTCTAATTTCATGTCTAAGTGAATATCGTAATGTATGTTTCCAAAATATGTATTATTCATAAGTGTTAATTCCTGTAAACGTGTGCTTTTACTATCGGATGGTTGTAGTTTTCCACCAGGTTGACCATTATACTTATAGAAGTTGACTGGGACGTAGGGTGTGCCGTCGTTTTTATGATGACCGGTTGCACACGGGTCAAACTTAACTTTTCCAGTGATCATGTCGAAACCTTGTCGTATTCGACAAGTATTTCTGAATATTGCGTTTTGTGGAGTGGGTTTGCATATTTACAAGCGAATTCTGTTTCTTGATATATTTGAAAACGTGTTAATTTATTTTCTATATCGTGTGAATTTTTGAAATTATTGCTTTATTTGTGAGATGGGTTGCTTTATTCGTATGGGATTGATTCGATGGAATATTTTTCATGAAATTTTATCATTCGAGCGTGTATTTTTGCTACTTGAAATGTTGTGCATGTATCTTCGAGAAACCAAACTATTGTTGCTTGGGTTCTAGTTTTCGGGTCACAATATCCTTGATCGTTTTTACAAGGTAATCTAATTCCTTGATAAATCATTGTGTTATCAGATAACTCTCGTGTGAGTTGTTGTTTTTCAAGTTGTATTTTCCAATCAAAAAACATTATTTCTTGATATCCTTTATTTTTTGTGTCTGCTTTGCAGTTTGAAGGATTATTTATTCCAATGTGTGGTATCCAATGTTTATCGTGTATGTCATAAGTTAAACGTCCATGTGCGCCATTATATGGGTATTTTTCGTCTAATTGAATATGTCCTTGATATCTTTCAAGTTCTGCCTGGTGTACAGAATCGGCAAAGACTTGAAAATTTATATTTTTCTGTCTGAGTGTTTGTTTTTTGTTAGGTTCAATCTGAGTAACTCGTTTTTACAATCATCGGGATTGAGATGTAAAAGTCTTTCTATATTGCTTTGGTATAATGATTCGTGATCAAGTCTCTTTTTTTTCCGTTTGAAACTTGTGAACAATGTACTTTCTTTTCGGAAAATGTTGCTGTAAATTTATATCCTGTAATTGTCGTTGCTCCGGCTTTTGAGTACAATGTACAATGTTGTTCGAGTAGGGGTAGGGGTGTTGTACAATATTATCAAGTTTTACTGTGATTTCAAACTTTAATTGAAGGCTGTTTTGTTGAAATATTTGAACGTTGTGTTCTCGGATATCTTCGTGGATATCTTGTCTATATTGGAATCTGTTAAGTGCCCAACTGTGTAGTCGGTGGCTTTTGTTATGTTGTCCAAATAAAGGAGGAGGTGCTACAAATGTGTTCCAATCTAATCTTAGAGGTATATTTGTAGATTGTTCACTGTATCGAGTATCAATATCGTTTTAAATCGTCTGATTCGGTTTAAATCTTGTTGTAATGTAGGGTACAAGTTATATGTTGGTTCACTTAGTGATGCTTGTCGCTGAACTGGCTCTAGTGGTTCAGATAAGCGGGCTAGTCGCTCAAAGGTATATGGATTGTCTTGAAATGAATTACGTGTGGATGTTTGAGGGTTTTGGGTAGTTGTAGGTGTTGTTGGGTTTTCTTGGGGAGGTGTCGGTGAAGACTGTGTTGGTGTTGGTTAGCAATTTTGTAAAGAGTTTGATGTATAGATTCTTTTTAGTGGGAAGATTTATGTTTATTGTAAAAATCTTCGATGAAAAGGATTAAAAGGATTGTTGCTAGGGCGAATGTGACTATTGCCTTTTTCATACATTTGAATGTTGTCATAATTAGGGATATTAAAAATGTGGTGAAAATTAAAAATAGTAAATAAATATCTGTTCTAATAAAAAAAATTGTTCGTATCATTTAGATAGATTTTAAATTATCGTACCTGTAGACGTGGTCAAAGATTTGGGAAAGATGGGAATATATTGCGAATAGGGTGTACAAAAATAAAAATAAATTGCAAGGAATTATTAAAATGACTATACGAGCTTCAAAAAACTCAGTAAAAAATGTTATCAAAAGTTTAAGTACCAAGAAAAGATTTAAGAAAATAGTTTAAGATTAAGTTTGTAAGAGTGGCGACTGTTGAGGAGAAAAGCATTTAAGAAATGATTCGTTCGTCGAATTTTTGTTGTTTTTCTGGGACGAAATTCAAGTGTGGACGGATTATTTATTGATTTTTTGACAAGTGGGTTGAGCTACTTGAAAAATTGTTGGGGGTTTATTTTATCGTGCTCGGGGGTCTTCTTTGCTTTAGTTTTTATTGTGGGTAATCTGGGATATTTTTGAAATATTTGTAGTTTAGGCTAAATGTTCATGGTCTTTTTCTTCTTTAGGCTAATTTGCCATTTTTGGTTGGAGGGTTTTTGAGGTCTAAGTTGGGAAAATATTGTTGATCTTTACTTAATTAGATAGGGGAGGGTTGTAATATTACCGTGATTTTTATTTTAGTTGTCAAATTTTAGAGAGTTGCCTATTTTGGACCTGGAGGTTGTAAAGTTATAGTTATAGATATGCCTGGAGATTAATATCGGTCGGCTAGTAGGTTGGTGTTAGAGATACTAAAGATGTCTGTCTTAAGCGAATTCTATTGGCTGAATTTGAACTAAATTTTTTGCGTATGTTTCAGCATGTTATTTTGAAAATGTGAAAAGTATTCTTTCGGGTAATAGGGTAATAAGTTGTTACGAGGTTGAACAATTCTTTTTTAATTGAATCTGTAAGTTTATATGTGACTTCAGTGGGTTGAGAAATTATTTGGTATGGTCCTTTTCGAAGTGGTTGTAATTTTTTAGAGATTCCTTTTTGGATTTGGAAATTTGGTGTAAACAAATGTTCCGATTTTTAAGTCTGTGGCTGGCATAAAAACGTGAATTGATTTGATTGTTAATGTTTTGACTTTGTAACAATTTCTTTGTTACTTTTTGGTAGATTTCGTTATGTTTTTTTATCTCTAATCAAAATCCATTCGGTATGTGTACCGGAGGCTAGTTTGAGAATTTGTGGGTGATGAAAATGATCTTCATCATGTGTGTGTAATGGCAAGTTATAGCATATTGAATGTTTATTTGGTTTGCAATGTCCTTGTGCATTTTTGTGTGCATTTGCTGTAAACATAATTGGTTTTCTTGGTTTTTGATTAAAAACCATTTCAGATTCTGACATTCTTAAGGTTGTCGTTATTTGCGAATTATACGATAAGAGAAATAATTTTACATCCGCTGACCATTCTGTGTATGGTGTATCATTTCCATTTTTGATACATCTAAGGTGTTCTTGTAATGAACGGTTCATCGTTCGACTAATCCATTTGTCCAAGGTGCATGAGATGTACGTGGTTTGTGCTTTATGTTGTATAAATGACATAGTGTGGCGATTTCGTTATTAATGAAATCTGTACCATTGTCTGTTACTAAAATTTCGGGTAGTACAAATTTAGCTTTCCAGTGTTCGTAAAGTGTTGTGTAAGCGTAATAAGCATTGCAGTGTGGTACTGGGTTGAGTGCTAGATAGTGCGTGAATGCATCAACAATAACCATAATGTATGAATTTCCTTCAGAGGATGGTGAAATTGGTCCTTTTGTGTCGAATGAAATTCTATGGTTGAAGTATAAACTTTGTCCTTTAAAATCTTGTTTTTGTAATATTTGTTTTTGATTTGGATAAGGTTTATTTAATTGGCATATTATACAATCATTGCATAATACTTTTATCCAAATTGGGATGTTTGGAGAATAAAAATTTGGTGTGAAGTTTGAGTATGTTTGTTCTGAACCGGAGTGTCCTTTTGTATTTTGTGTATGAGAAAAGTTGAATGCTATTAATATCATACTTAGGGGGAGACAGGGGACTTTAGAATCATCGAATTGATACTCTAAAAGTTCTGTATTTTCATTTATTCATGTATTATTAAATTTGCGAAAATATATGAGGAGTGTTTTGTTTCCTAAAATTGTTGTATCG
This sequence comes from Symsagittifera roscoffensis, assembly GCF_963678635.1. NCBI lineage: Eukaryota > Metazoa > Xenacoelomorpha > Acoela > Convolutidae > Symsagittifera > Symsagittifera roscoffensis. The sequence goes on along the minus strand of NC_087065.1, from coordinate 67,582,862 downwards.
GCTTTTACTGGTTTTGTTCTGTAATTGTGCCATGATTTTAGTTGTCTAATTGCTGGGTCAAGATTTTGGTATCGTTTTAAAAGTTCAAGTGTGTAATTTATTCTGTTGGTGGGAGAAAAATGTTGTCAATTTCTAGTTTTGATAGTGGGATTGTATCAAGAGGGTCATGGAGATTAAATACTTGACTATCGTGTATTTTGAATCATTTGTTTGTGGTCTTGATAAATTTATTTTATCGGTTAAGTTTCTTTTTCAATTAAAGGGAAAAGGTCTTTTTTATGTGGTTGTTGTTTTACTTTCTTTTGTTGGGTGTTATTTTTGATCCAATGTGAGTATGGAATTGGTTTAAACGTAGATGTACCTAATAAATCTACTTCATAGTGGTTATTTTGGCAATCGAGATAAAGTGGGAAATGTTGTAGATTATTTATTTGTGACTGATCTATATCAGTTTTTACTGCGTATTTGCATTCTAATCGGGGTGATGTTTCGTCTTTTGCGAGATAGAATTTAATATTCTTTGGTATTTCAACTGTAGTTTTTCGTGTAAGTAGTTCGGTGGTGTGTTTCTACTTAAGGTATCTGGTAATGCAAGGTTTTTTCCTGCTGTTCAAACTATTTGTAAGTTTGACAATTTCATTAAAATTAGTTGAAATCCATCAACTCTATGATTTGGGTTTGATTTTTGTGTAAAAATAAAGACAATTGGTTTATGATCTGTAAATAAAAATGTTGGGTGTTTTGATCCAAGTATCAGAAATTCATATTCTATAAGAGTGTATATTATAGCGGTACATTCTCTCATTAGGGTGGATAGTCTTAACTCAGCTTGTGTAAATAATCGTGAATTTGCTGATATAAGATTCATTTTGTTTGTTCCACTATGTGATTGTAATAATGCTGCGCCGATGCCAAAATTTGAAGCATCGCACATTGCATAGAATGGTTGATTTGGATCTGGAATGGTGTTTGAAATTTGTTCTGTTAAATGTTTTTTAATTTCGTCAAATCGTGTTTGGTGTTCAGTGGTCCATTCAAAATTTTTTTTTTGTTGTCTAAGGATGTTTTAGAAAGGTCTTAAGTATAGTTGCATTTTGTAAACATATTTACTTAAGAAGTTCAACATTCCAAGGAATTCATGGATTTTCTTTTTATTCGTTGGTGGTTGGAGTTTTTGAATTGCATCAATGCGTGATTTTAATGGAGTGATAGTATTTTGTTCAATGTTATGTCCTAAAAATTTTACGCGTGTTAAGAAAAAATGTGATTTATCTGGGGCTGCTTTTAGATTTTCGTTGTGGAGTATTTTGTGGTATTGTTCTAAAACTTTAAACATTTCGTCTTTAGTTTGTGATTGCATGAAAACGTCATCTAAGTATGTGATTGCATTTTTCTTGAGTATTAGTGTTCGAAAAATTTTACTCATGAATGCTGAAAAAGCTGCTGGTCCTATGGAAATTCCATAGAATAACCGATTGAATTCATAGTGTTGATTTCCAATTACAAATTGTGTTAATCATCTTGATTAGCCATTTAGTGGTATTTGGTTGTAAGCACTATGTTGTGAAGTATTTACCGTTTATCTTTGTTAAGATAACCTGTATTGGTTCAATGGGCCAATTAAATTTTGATTCATCAATTAGTGAATTAAGATATCTAGCGTCTAAAACTATTTTTAGTGATTCACCTTATGCTAGAACATTGACAGGGTTGATGAAGGTGTTACTTTTTGGTTGTTCTTCCTTGTTTACTGTTGATATGATTTCGTATTGTACTAAAATACTTAGTAATCTATTGACTTTATCGTGTAAGAGGATTGGTACTTTACTTGCTCTTTGTTTTTTGAAAACTGCGTCAGGTTTTAATTGAAGATTTAGGGATGAACTAACTTTTACAACGTCAAATTTGATGTTGCATAAACTGATGATTATTTTATTAATTGTTTAGCTAATTTATCAAATTCATCTTGTGTTAGTTGTGAATGTTGAAAATTAAACATTGTTAAAAACTTTTGTTGTTCATTAGTATACTTTGTTATTTTGAATGTTGGTTTGAAATATGGAGTTTTTGTGAAATAATCTGTATTTCTTTTTTTATTGCTTATTATATTATTTATGGACAATTCTTCATCAAGAATTGTTGATTGACAAATGTCTAATAACTGTAATATAGTATTCACTCTGTATGCTATTTCTTTGATAGGTGAGGTTGTGGCGTTTGTTTCACAATATCCTAAAAGTCCTAAGTGTAGTGTAATTCTATTCGGTATATTATTATACACGTGTAGTGAAATAATATCAGAATTTTTTTTTTTTTTCATATTTTATTGATGATATTGTTATTTTAAAGAATTTGTGAATTGGTCGAAATTCGAATTGTGACATAAAAAAAATTGTTGTTTGTTTTGACCTTTGTCATATTGATGAACTTGTTTTATTGAAAAGTTATATATGGTTCCTGATAGTGGTTTCAAGTGTTTTCGTTCTTGGTTATAAATAGGGTAGAATTTTGAAAAGATTGATGGTTGTTTGTTCAATCTTTGAAAAAATGTTAAGGCTGTGTTTTTCATTCTTGTACATTTGACTTTTATATGGAGTTTACTGTTTAAGATATTTATTGTGGGGATAAATATAGTGATAAATGGTATTCCAATAATATTGTGTTTAGTATCAGTAATGTGGAATGTTTGTTTGAATGTTTTATTTAAAATTTTGTTTTGTTCCATTGTTCTTGTGGGAACAAGGGATAGTTGAATTTTTCCCTAATTTACTAATGTTGATCCTTGTGCTGTTGCTAGTTTACTAGATGTTTCGAGAGGTTATAAATTTGGATGTAGTGTTCTAATTTCCTTCTATGTAGGGATGTTAATGATATTTGATTCTGCTACTGAGTCGATTAAAAAATCAATTTCAAGATCTGGTGGTTGAAATTCTTTACTTTTTGGGCTCTCTAAGAGAAATGGGATTGTCCATATTTTTTCTCTTGGTTGTTCTTTTTTTGATGTTTTGATAAATATGATTTGTATTTGAGCATTGTGTTTTATCTTTTTTATCAGGTTTAGTTACAGTGTTTATTTTGTTTACTTCATGATTGACTCGTGAATTATTATTAGTTGGTTCTTTATAATAATTATTTAAAAGTTCTATTTGATTTTCATATATATGTGAGCTGAAGGGTTGTTCATATATGATAGGTTCATAGTCATTTTTAATTGTTATCATATTTACTGATATAGTGTTGTCTGTATCACTTTCAGTATCTGTGGATTCACAATTAATGTGATTTAATTGTATTTCATTAGTTTCTGTGTTATCAATACCTGGAGGGTCTGAAAATGTTTCTTCATTTGCCTGTACTTGATTTATTTGTCTTTGATGCTTCGGTGTATTACTTCTATATCGATATTGAGAATCGGGGTAACGGTTATTATTCCTATGAGGTGAGTGGGAAAAATTTCTATATCTATTGTTATAAATAAAGTTTTGGTTTCTTGAATTCTTTCGTGATCGATTTTGGTAGTTTTCATTTGATCTCTGATAGTTTGATCTATTGTATGAAATATTTCGTGATCTATTGTTTGGATAATTCTGATTTCGATTATTTGAGTAACTTCTATTTCTATTGTCTGATTAGTTTTTATTTTGTTGTATGATGATTTTCGTGATATGTTATCGGAATAGTGTCTATTCCTTGAGTTTGATTGGGAACTTGATCGAATAGATTGTGTTGTGTTTGAATTTGATCGTGGATAGTTATTTTGACTATTCGATCGGCTTTATCTGTTTTGTGAGAAATTTCGTGAATTTCTCTGTTCAGGTGATTTACCTCTATAACTAGAGTTATATGGTGATTGATCTCTAGAATAATTTGGATTGCTTGGAAGTGGTTTTCCAGAGCTATTATTACTGTGTATATTTTTCTTTGGTAGCTTTTGATCTTTTTTCATATATTGATAGAATGACTTATATGGTTCTTTGTGCTTTTGTGGTTTATTCTGATTGTCTTGTTGTTTTTGTCTAAATGCGGAAATACTGTGTCCGTATCGTCGGCAAAAATTAAACCATTTTTTGAAAGATGGTTTACCTTTAAAATTTGGGTTACTTTCATAGATGTTTAGAATTTCAGTGATCTTTTCAAATAAGTCTATATCTGGTTAGAGTACATTATTTATATGTGCAGTATTTGTTTCAATGTGATTAACATATTGTAGTTTTAGATTTTCTGTTTCTTCAAGTTTCATTGTGATTTCTGCTTGTTCTAGTTTATCTACTAGTTTTCTCAAATCTAAATCTGGTTCTCGAAATGAGGAAAGATGAGATGCTCTTTTCTTTATTGCTATTTTTCTTAGTTGAGGTGTTAAGGTCATCATTAAACTTTCTGTCATTTTTGTGTTTTTGTAATCATATGTATTAAGTGAATATGCTTTTCGAACTAGTGTTTCGATTCTAACTGCTAATTGTTTAATTGTTTCATTTGGTAATCTGCGAATTTCATTACATAAAACTCTTTGATGTTGTTTGTTTCTTTCAGAATCAAACAGTTTTGAAAATTCTTGTGTGAATCTTTTCCAATCTGATTTTATATTTATAGGTAGTACTGAAAACCATTTTTGGGCTGCGCCATCTAGTGTTGTTTGTATTGACGCGGTGCTTCTGTGTATCCAATTTTGATGAAGTGGTGTATGAATTGGTTCAGGTCCTATATTCAAGATTAAATTAGCTGTGACTGCATTTAGATAATCTTCTACTGAGTATTCAGTGTCTGTTCCTGTGAAAACCATTAATGGCTTACTGGATGTTATTGATGATCCTCCCATAAGATATGGGTTCATCGTCATTTGTAGTGATTCTGCGGCATTTGGTATTTGTTAGAAGTTTGTAAGTTGATTTTTTGTAATTTCATGTTATTGTAAGTAACATGGTAATGGTATTTCATTTTGCATTTGATTTGGTTGGTAGGAATGCATTGTCATTGGTTTTGGTGATTGTATAGCTTGAAAAGATTGTGTGTTAATTGAGTTTGGTATATGCATTGGTTGTTGATTCTGTATATCTGCTTGATTTTGTGGATAAACTTTTTTTTTTCGGAATGGCTGAGATTGTCGTGGTCTTTGTGTGCGATATCCTTGTGTATACGGTGCAAAAATATTGGGTTGAAAATAGTCATCATCATCTGATGATAAAATATTCGAATAATAGGGTGTTTGTTGCTTATTTTTATTTTGTTGAAAAAATGGATAATTTCCATTGTGATCTTGTGGCGGGTGTGAAATATTTTGAAAATTTACCGAATTGGTTGATGTATTTGGAACATTCCAATTGCGAGAATATTCATGATTATTATTTTTTCGTAGGGGTTGATTTGTTCTTGACGGATTTACGTAATTATAATTACGTTCTGCAAAGTTGCTTCTTGTGAATGTTTTTGGTAGTTTTGGCTGTTTTGTCCTTGGTCTAAATGTTTGGTAATCCATATGTGAATACTTAGGAGCAACCGAGGGTTTAACGGTTGATTGTAGGGTTACTTGTGGTAGTGTTGTATTTGTATTTCTTGGTGTTGTAAGATTCCGATGTTTTGCTGAAATACTTTGTGGTGTAGTTGTTGCTGTTGTATTTACTATTTCTTCATTTATGAAGTGTGATGGTGTTTGAATATCTTGCGGTGTAAGATTTCTAGTTCCATTGAGGTTTTCATGATGTATGACTGTTGAGTTTAAACTGTTGTTTTGTGTGTAAGGTGAAAATGTATTATAATTTAAAGGTGTTGCATCAATTGTTAATGGTATTCTTTTTACGTAATCTGGGTGAATAGATATTGTATTTATTGCTTGACTGGAGATGTCAACTGGGATGTTTAGGAATAGTGGGTGAGACCATTCAGGGTCCCAAATGTAATCTGATTGTTCTGCAATGACAGTGTCGTCATTGGTGCTTTGAGGTCTAAAGTTTTTTCTTGCTTGTTCAATTATATCGATGTTATGTGTAAAATAATAAATTATGAACCATGCTAGTATTTTTCTGTAAATCATGTTTAGTGTTTTGTGAAACATCATTATTGGTAAAGTTTTAGCGAATTGCATTTAAATATGTTGAAAATGCGGCGATTTCGATTCTTACTTTTGTGTGTTTTGACGTTTGGGGTGGTGATGTGCTTTGAGTTTCTGTTCGTTCTAGTATAGATAAATAAGTATATATTATTGCAAAAACTTCGTTGGTGAATATCAAAATTGCTCTCTGTGAGTTATGATATTGTATACTTTTGATGTATTCTGTGAATACAATAGAAAATTCTAAATCAATATCGTCTGTTTGAATAATATATTTATTATATGGTCTTGGTGTGCTGATTTCTATGGTGTAGATTCCGTATTGTTGTGTTAGATTACATATTTCTTTTAAATAATTTTCTATAATTTGTCTTTTGATTTTTACATCTGGTAATTTTGTTTTACATGGACTGATTCCTGGTTCAAACAAATTTATAAGTAAATTTTTGCAAAATCGTGTCTGTCCTCTATCATTTAGTGAATTTATAATAAAGGAAAAAACTGTTTCTTCATCTGGACTTTCGTCACTTTGGGTTTTGCTCATTTTTTTGTTTGAATACTGTCAGTATATATTTGTTAATATGTCTGATTGGTTGATTCCAATTGTATAGATGTACTGGTTTGTGTTTATATTTCTTTTTTATTCTGTTTTTTCCTTTTTTCGATGAAATTGATGTTGTTACTGAATCGGAAAAATATACTGGATCCTGGATTGGGTAAGTTTTTTTTATTGTATCTTCTTTTTTGTATAGTTCATCTAGACTACTGACTTCTGATTCGGAGAATGCATTTCTGTGTTTTGAAAATCTTTTTCGTGTTTTATGTCTTTGTTTACTTATAATTGTTATTTTTAGTGTTTGTCTTTTTGTGTGAATATATTCAACTTTTTGTGTATGTGGGGTTATTACAAGATCGTAATTTTGGTTTTCTATTTCACAGTTCTGTATTACGATTGTCTGTTTATTTCCTAGGTATTTCAATGACATAAGGTTTAGGATGATGGGTGCAAAATTGTTTTTAGTGGTTTTTATTTCCTAGACTGTTAGTCCTTCCGATTTTTTGGTTAGCTTAACCTGGGTCTTTTTAGTCAGGGTTGCAGAGAAAAGTATATCAATTCCGAAGAATGATTTTAATTTCTCATGGCTAGTATAAGCTAAGGTGTTAACTTGCTTAATCTTACTTAGGGGTAGTGATTGTGTTCAAGGGTTGGAGAATAGTAAATCGATCCACAAGTTTCAGGTATAATTAGAACGCGAGTAGTTCGTTAGATACTATTTTAAACTTACTAAGTTTAAGATTTATCCTGGGTCGTATAAGAGGAGGGGTCAAGTGAAGAATGAATAACCGAAGTTCTTCACTGTTTAGCTTAATTTGAATGGTTAGTATTTTAAAAATTTCTATTAGTCCTGGGTCTATTGAAAAGATTGGGTAGTGAATCGACGTTTGAGGTCGTTAGACACTTGATAAGTGTGTGGGGAGAACAAAATTGTTCTTTTTGATCCAAGGATAAGCCTTGATGATCAGAATTAAAAGTATAAAATAGAAAATTAAATGAGATCTAAGGAAGGCCTTGATGACCTGATTTTAAGATTGAATAAAGTTAAGTTTAAGTGATTTAAGATTTAAGATAAACTTTTGTGAAAAATCTAAAATTAATGAAGTCTTAGTGTTGATGAAATTAATTTATTTATGATTGCTCTTATGTTTTAGGTGATGAAGCTGAAACACAGGATGATTTTATATTTACTAACAATTTATTGTCATGCTACTATTTTTTGTTTTTCTTTTCAATAAATATATTTTTTTCAAATATATTTTATAATGTACTGCAGAAGAAACGACTTGAGATGTTTTTATCAATCGTTATTGAACAATAATAAATTGATTTAGCGCCTGTAATTTTCATTGTAGGTTTTCTTCAAGGAATTTGTGTTTGCAAATGAAAATCTAAATTCATTGCTAATAAGATTCTAAATAAAAAAGTTTGTGTTGGCTTTTGCCGTACGACCATGAAACTAAATGGTAAGTTTCTATGTAGTCGTATGTCGTCTCTTGTCCGAGGTCTTTTTCCAATACCGGGAAGTTCTCGTTTTGTACGGAATAGCGGCTCTGATCTATTGAGTCGTAGAGACCATTCAATTAAATTATTGTCGTGTAACATTTTGAAAATGTGTTGTCTGTTTTGCAATCTATTTTTGGTTAATTCTAAGCTAATTTGTTTTTTAAGGTCTTGTTTCGAGGTTTATGGTCGCACCAGATGAGTTAGGTTTGGGGTTCTAACTCATAGAGTAATTTCGGATAGGGTACACCGTCTGCTCGTCACGCTATCTTATTTTCGGCCGGATAGATTCGTGCAAATTCTTTGTCTAATAACGATCCTAATCTTACTCTTATATCTACTAGTCTCAGGTTGTTTAACTAGTCTCTGCTAGGCTCAATAGATCTAGAGTATACTGGTTTTTTGCGGCTGTTGAATATCTCGAGGAGAGGCAATTAATTTCTTTGTTAAATTCAAATCTCTCTGGTGCTGAAATTACAAGTAATTTCAGCACTTACAAATAAGTGGGTTGTTAGTTGGATGGGTTGTGATTGGTTTATATAAAACATTTTACAGTGGTAAAATATCTAATTTATAAATAATAAAATGTAGTCTAGATCAGGTTCCATTTTTGACTCCTTCACAATCATAAAATTTTGCCTGGCAACGATCTCTGTAAACTTTTATGCTTCGTTGATTACTGAAAAAAAATTATTAGATTAATTTGAATTCTCTTTTTCAATTTACAAAGTCTGTCATCAAGCTAATAAAATTACTGTCAAACTCTTATAACGTACTCTGTACATATTCTGTCCCTGAAGGAACTGTGACTGACTTGCTAGCTAATATAAAAATACAGTAAGTGAATACCTCCAAAAACAAAGAGAGGCGAAATCAGATGGAAAGAATTAAGGATTATTAGTCTCTTTGAGTTGAGAGCAATTTCAAACATGTTAAAAGTACAGACCGTTTTTCTTATTTGGCCCAAATAACTCGAATCTGATTTGATAATCATATGATTAACCAACATTCAGTAATCGAATTTCTCCTTTTATTGTTATAATAACATATCTATTGTAAATTTGGACCAAAATTTTCTGGAGACACACATTCTTCCGCCGGTAGCCAAGCTAATGAAAATAAATATTTCTCGCCAGAGAGGTCAATATACTTGATGGATTTCGGCCGCAGTTGATGAGATGAGTTTGAAGTTGAAGTTGACGATTGTGCAGATGTTGTTGCTCTTAATTCTGTATTTGCTGTAGTTTGTTGTTGAGGCAGAGACACCACTGCTAATTTAATTTCTCTCAAATCACAGTTTAGAAGCAGTGTGTTCTCATTCACAAACACAAATGTCTTGAAAACTACCGGTAAAATTGATCTGATATTAAGTAGAACAGTTTGTTGTCGGATGAGACTGCGATACAAAGTCACATTGTTGATTTCCCACTCCTAGGGTTCTTCTTTTCTCCCATCATACACTACCACAGCCACAATCTCGCCGACAGAACACAAACTCCAATATACATCTTCTCCATTGAGGAGTCCTTCAGTGTCGAGTAGTTTTCTATCCTTGATCATTTCATTGTCCGTTATGTCCAGAAGTGCCACTCTGTTTATTTTGCTTTCCCTATTTGCAATCACATCATAGAGACAGTTATTGCTGTCTAGTGCAATATCCCACAAATATTCTTTATTTGATTCTTTCAACTTCATCTGCTTTCTCTTTTCAAACTTCCCATTTGGCACGCTTGGACTAAACACTGTTATTTCACAGGAAAAGTGCAAAATAATATTTTCTTTTGTAGCAGTGTTGCCCTCGTTATAAATTCAATCTTCTCATCTCCAATCGCACTCTGCGTAACTCGCACCAATTCTCTCTTTTGTCGTTTCTTCATCCACTTGATTAAATTGAACTATCCTGTCATTCGCTAACTCTATTTTTGGCGGTTTGATTTGTGCAAAAAATTGTCTGGATAAATAATTTTTCCCACGCACAAGGATTCGGTCGCTTTCTCTATAACTCGGAACAAAACTGAATGTTTGTGTCAGTTATCTTATCTTTTTTCTAATTGATCAATCCCTATAACTTGTTGGTCCAGAATCAAAGTAACTCATATATCTGAATAAATAAGAGCAGCAGGAAAATGAAGATGAAGACAAGTTGGATAACGTTGAAAAGGCGAATGAGATGCGTTTGCCTTGAAATCATTTTTGAACAATTTCAAATGTTTTATCCAGGCAGCTTATTTCAATTTTATAGGGTGAATCATTTGTTGACAATCAATTAACTGAACAACCATTTTTTCTCAAAAATGTGATATCACTTTCATGCGCTTGTGCTTATTTTGTTTTGAATTATTAATCAAAAGAAATAATTTTGTTCGATAAACACTGATGACGGGGACCGATCGTTTAGCACACCAATCTCTTAGCATAAAAAGTGGAAAATGAGTCTTTTAGCAGACCAACGTAATAAGAAGATGAATGATTGATTGACAGACTCAAAAAGACGCTCAGTCTGGAGCCAAGTTTCCCCAATTAAGTCAATTATCTCATGATTTGTCAACAAAACTATCAGCTTCAAAAACACAACAGTCCAAATTTGCGGCAAAACAAAGAGTTAGACGCACAATAACACTCGTGTTGAATTGAAACCAAACGGAGCAAGCGGTCGTTAATCGCCAATGCTGCGTTTGAAGTTAGCTATCACACTTTATAATTGTTCTGAGTCTGCTAAAAAAACTGTTCTGCTCAAAAACCGGTCTGCTAAAATCCCTACCACCACTGATGGCGCACGCGTATTTACTCGCCAAACCCCTTCTGGCAATTTTAACCACTGCTGAGCGATGCAAAGCAAGTTTTTGCTACACGTACCATTCAACTTCCAAAACAAATTCCATTGTACTCGATTTTTTGTGGCTGTTAAGCATTTATTTCTAATGACACTTTTGAGTCCTTCTCAATCATAAGAGCATTTAGAAATTCTGACCATTTCTAGAACCTTTTAAGTTCTACGCTTTTAATAGCCATAGATTCTCTCCAAAGTATAAACGCACTTAGAAATCCTTACCATTTCTAAAATCGATTTGAGCTTTTTGTTAAAGTTTAAGTTTAAAACTTGCCAAATTTTAAGCTTTTTGCCAAGCTTAATTTTACTGAACTTGGGAAAAAGCGAGTAAATAATTCATTTGAGTGTGATTAAAATGTTGCTTGGCAACGATCTCTGTAAACTTTTATGCTTCGTTGATTAGTGAAAAAAAAATGTTATTAGAATAATTTGAATTCTCTTTTTTAATTTACAAAGTCTGTCATCAAGCTAATAAAACTACAGTCAAACTCTTATAACATAATCTGTACATATTCTGTCCCTGAAGGAACTGTGACTGACTTGCTAGCTAATCTAAAAAAAAAACAGTAAATGAATAGCTCCGAAAATAAAGAGAGGCGAAATCAGATGAAAAGGATTAAGGATTAATAGTCTCTTTGATTTGAGAGCAATTTCAAACAGGTTAAAAGCACAAACATATTTTCTTATTTAGCTCAAATATCTCGAAACTGATTTGATAATCATATGATAAACCAACATTCAGTTATCGAAATTCTCCTTTGATTGTTATATAACAACATTGTTATTGTAAATTATGATCAAATAATAGAAAAAACTCAATGTGTCTTGTACTCTAAATGTAGAAGCTTTGGCTTTCCGTCTAGTTTAGTAGATGCGAATAGTGTTGAGCTATCAATGGAACACCATATTACTGTATCATAAACTTTACCTTTTTCTTCGATTGGGTCAATTCTTTTCTTCTCTCCTTCAGCCACCTCCGACATATCTTTTTCAAAATTCATTTTGTAAACAAAAGAGTGTAGGCTATTTGAAGCAAACAAGTAGCCTTCTGCAGTTTCTGGAGACACGCATTCTCCCGACGGTAGCCAAACTAATGGAATTAAACAATCCATGCCAAAGAGGTCAATATACTTGATGGATTTCGGCCGTAGTTGATGAGATGAGTTTGAAGTTGAAGTTGACGATTGTGCAGATGTTTTTGCTCTTAATTCTGTATTTGCTGTAGTTTGTTGTTGAGGCAGAGACACCACTGCTATTTTACTTTCACTCAAAGCACAGTTTAGAAGCAGTGTGTTCTCATTCACAAACACAAATGTCTTGAAAACTACCGGTAAAATTGATCTGATATTAAGTAGAACAGTTTGTTGTCGGATGAGACTGCGATACAAAGTCACATTGTTGATTTCCCACTCCTCGGGTTCTTCTTTTCTCCCATCATACACTACCACAGCCACAATCTCGCCGACAGAACACAAACTCCAATGTACACGTTGTCCATTGAGGAGTCCTTCAGTGTCGAGTAGTTCGTTTCTCTCCTTGATCATTTCATTGTCCGTTATGTCCAGAAGTGCCACTCTGCTCATTTGGCGTTTCCTATTCTTAATCACACCATAGAGACAGTTATTGCTGTCTAGTGCAATATCCCACAAATATTCTTTATTTGATTCTTTCAACTTCATCTGCTTTTTCTTTTCAAACTTCCCATTTGGCACGCTTGGACTAAACACTGTTATTTCACCGGAATGGTGAAAAATAATCACTTCTTTTGTAGCACTGTTGTACACAGCCCTCAATATATAACCAAACTTCTCATCTCCAATCGCACTCTGTGTAACTCGTACCAACTCTCTCTTTTGTCCTCTCTTCGAAGCCACTTTTTCATTCCCTTGAACTGGACTAACCTGTCCATCGCTACCTCCTCCAACTGCGCCCTCTGAACTATCCTCTGAGACTGGACTCTTGCCTCTGCTGAAGTCTCCGCCGTCAAGCGTCGAGGAACTACAAATCGATAATCTATCGATATCGTAGTCAACAGCATCCCCAAATATCCCTCTTTGTTGTCTTTCAAGTTCTTCCAACTCATTCAAAATATTTTCTTTGAACTTGCGCACATCCGTGATGTGATTTTGAACAAAACTGCGGACCTTGCTTGATTTCTGCTCAAGTTGGTTTGCAGTGGTCGCTTTCAAAACATCCTTTTGCATATTTTCGGCCTCCTGTGCTTGTCGAACTATCGCTGTCCAATCTTCTAAAATCCGAGCCAATTTTTGACAGTCTTTCCTGTTTTCAACAACTCTCGTCTGAATCTCTTTCTGCGGCTGAATATTGACTTTGATGTGCCCGACATCATGTTGTTTCCGATTGTCATCTTCGTCGTGTTCGGTCAGCCAGCACTTGTCACATAGCTCCACTTTACAGATGTGGCAATAGTAGCGAATAGTTGAAGTTGGGTGTTTTTCACAGTAAACGATTGAGGCGAATTCATAATGCGACCGGATCGAAGAAGCCACTGTTGAAGCTGTGTTCGGCCTTTCTAAAAGAGAAATAAATTCTAAGAGACTGAGATTATTCAAACTTTTGCCGACTTTCTTAAGGTCAGTCATATCAAAGTTTGTAAGCTCTTGATCGGTACTAAATTGGCGTTTATGAGAGCTTTTCTCAACTTTATGACCAAATTCCCATGTATCTGGAGTGCGCTCCTGGTTTCATCAATAGTTCAAATTCTGAAGGCATTCTTTTCGCTATAGCAATAAATGTTTGCCGAATTCTGATAATACATATGATTCATATGGGTTAGTTCTTTTTTTTGCGTTTTTTTTGCAATTGATCAAACTTTACTGCATGTTGAGATAAAAAAAAGCTAATGCAGTCTCGATTTAAAATAACACAAAACAAAAAAGAATAAAACTCAAAGTACAAACTCGTTTCTCGTACAATGGGTTAACTTTTAACAAAAAAGGAATAAGAAAAAAATGCTTTTCATGATTTATTTTAGATCGAAACTTGATTCCAAAAGTGGTTACAGGAATTGAGTTCCAGAACTAACGCAATTTTAAGAAAATCGGGCTAATTTTTTTTTTCTATGTAGATTTCTTTGAAAACTAATGATTAGTAGTGTTTAACAAATTCCAGTTTTTTTCTTTCAATTAGGATCTAATATCAGGAATTGGTCAGCTGGAATTAGCTGGCCTAGACATAGTGTTTGAGGCTCCCGCTGTCCTAGAGAATTGAAATTCAAGAAACTCATAAAAAATGTCAAAAAATTGTTCCCTTCCCATCACACTCCCCTCACACAGCACCGCCTTGGTACCAAGGGTCCCAATTTAATTGAAATTTTAATTCTCCTTTTAATTTTTTAAGCTTTAGACTATTAATCATTTCTATTCTGAACAAGCGGTTTCATTGTTGCTTTTTGTTTCGACTTTCGAATATTTGTGCTCGGGGTAGGTTTTTTTTTCTTCAGACAAATTTCGGCTTTTTAACTAGCCATTTTTGACGGAATTTTTTATACCATTCGAAAGCTATTGTTGTCGTGAGCCTAAATTGGAAAAGATATTTCACCTGTGATCATTTTTCGTAAAGTTATGAGGGTTTAAAGATTGGCATTTTGGCCATTTTGACCAATTTGGGACAATTAACGCGCGATATAATTCGCGCTATAAACGCGTAAGCGGAGAGTTAATCCGTTTTAGAAGTCGTTTTAAATTGGTTGAAAGAGGCTTATTTGACATAATTGATTTGTTACAAGGAGCAAAATCTATTCTTTTGTACTTTATATGCCGTGTGGGGGGATTGTTTTTATTTAAAAAAATTCAAATTTGAAAAAAAAATTTTTTTTTTCATTTTGTTTTATTTCATTTATTTTTTTATGCTACTACTGCTCCATAAACCTTAAAAGGCAGTCGGAACATTCAGGGCTTCGCCCAGATACGAGCAGTCTTGTATAGTTTTGAACACATACAGCAACTATACTTTGATAAGTTTTTTGTAGAGTAAGCGTAGGGTAAGTGTAATGTAATGGAATAATACCAAAAGACTGACTCTTCATTGAAACTTGGCAAACAAGTTTAAGGGGTATAAAATTTTTCTCACCAAATGATCGATAAATTATAACATGTAGAAGTTTATTGTTCCGACTTTCGATACGATAGTAACGGAATATTTGTGCTCGGGGTGGGTTTTTTTTCTTCAGACAAGTTTCAACGTTTTAACTAGCCATTTTTGACCAAATTTTTAAATATCATTCGAAAGGTATTGTTGTCTTGAGCTCAAATTTGAAAAATTATTTTACCTGTGATCATTTTTCGTAAAGTTACGGTGGTTTAAAGACTGCCATTTTGGCGAACTTGGGACAATTGACGCGCGATATATTTCCCGCAATTAACGCGTAAGCGGAGAGTTAATCCTTCTTAGAAATCGTTCCAAGTTAGTTAAAAGAAGCTTATTTGCCTCAATTGGTTTGTTACAAGGAACGAAATTTATCCTTTTGTACTTTATATGGCGTGTGGGGGATTATTTCAAAAACAATTCAAATTTTAGAAAAAAAAATTCATTTTGTTTTATTTCATTGAATTTTTTAATGTTATTACTGCTCCATAACCCTTAAAAGGCAGTCGGAACATTCAGGGCTTCGCTCTGATACGAGCAGTCTTGTTGTCGTTTTGCTCACCCTTGATGTGAAACTACTTTGGACTAGAGTGAGTTTTTTTAAAGCCAGTCAAGTAACAGAAACAAACTTCATGATTCGTTTATCTGATTTTTTTTAATTTTGATTTGGCTGCCAAAAAGACGCTTTTCAATGTCGAAAAAGTCTGGTATCAATATTAATGTTTCAGATTCTTTTTCAACGAATTTTCCGTATGTCATTCATTTAAAAGTTTTCAAAAGAAATTTTTTGCGCTATATGTAGGCCTTTTTTAACCGCCCACACTAGAGTTTCACGGATAATAAGCGATTGTCATGGATTATATCGGCAAGAAACGTAACCCATCTAATCACTTTTCATGACCAATCTAATCATTAAAATGAAGTTTTAGGGGACTATAAGGTGTTATTTGCAACATCAAAAAATTCATTATAATCCATTAAAATCGATTATTTTGCTTTCAATCGATCGCTTGTTTTTTCATAAAATCCCTGAAAATCGATAATATTTTGCAAATGGGAAGTGCTTGATCTTTTTTTTGCCGCTTTCACCGACGGTCGACATCAGGCCCCTTTATTTTCGGGCCCCTTTATTTTCAGGCCCCTCGCCGATTGGGAGTGTAAGAGTGTGCATGGGGGAAGGGTGTGGTAGCAGTTAGAAGTGTATGTGTGTGTATGTGTAGCTGTGTGAACTACTTGCACTTTCAGCACCAGGACAATTTGAATAATTCTTCGAGTACAGTTATTCTCATTCTGGAGAAAACTCGAGAACTAATACGCAAAAACCAGTAAACACTAGATCTATTGAGACTAGGAGATATAAGACTAAGATTAAGATTGGTATTAGACTAAGAAGTTGCACGAATCTATCCGGCCGAAAATAAAATAGCGTGACAAGCAGACGGTTTATCTCTTCTGAAATTACTCTATGAGTATAACCAAAATGTCATAACTCATCTGGTGCGAGCATAAGTGTTGAAAAAGACCTTAACTAACATAGAATTAGAAAATTAAAAGAAGAATTAGACAATTGCAAAATTGTACAAGTGTTAGATGGAATGGAGAATTTAACAGAGATGTCTCTAATGCTCAAAAAATCTAGCGCCAATATTCCGAACAAAATGAGAATTACCAGGTATTGCGAGAAGATCAAGAACAAGGCGCGAACAAGGAACAAGGCGCGAACAATGAACAAAACTTCACAGCGGGCCAACTTGCACCAAACAACAATTCAAAACTACTAACATAAAAACTTGATTATACTTGACAAAAAAATGAAAGTAAACTTTTTGTCTGAAGTTTTTTTATAACGTCCTCGTTTTTGAAGTGATTTCCCTAGTTGAACCAGTTTGCGGTAAATGCACACCCACCCTTCCCTTTTTTTTCGTCATAATTGATTGTTGGTTTTTTGATGCAATTTGGAGTTTTTCGACACTGCGCGATCAGAAAAGGTGTAATTTATACTACAGTTGTTCTATTTTGTTGCTAATTTAAATTTTAATTTTTAAATTGATGGTTTTTAACTCAAGAGTTGCAGAACAGTTCCATCATTTGTTTGATTGACTTTGTGAGACTTTAGAGTTTTTTTAAAAAATACACAAAACTGTTCAGCGTCAAAAGTATCTGTAGAGCTAGTGAGTATTTCTTACCAAGTGTAGTTTATGAAGGATTTTTTCCCATTTTCTGTGCTTTTTAACCATTTTTGGTAAAAGTGGTTTCTAGATAAACGAAATATAGGTTAAAATAATCTTTACAAAATATTTCTACTAACCAATCATATTCAATCTCTGACATTGACACTTATTCGTAAGTGGTGAAACTACTTGTACTTTCAGCACCAGAACAACTTGAATAAATCTTCGAGTACAGTTATTCTCATTCTGGAGAAAACTCAAGAACTAATACGCAAAAACCAGTAAACACTAGATCTATTGAGACTAGGAGATATAAGAGTAAGATTAGGATTGGTATTAGACTAAGAAGTTGCACGAATCTATCCGGCCGAAAATAAAATAGCGTGACAAACAGACGGTTTATTTCTTCTGAAATTACTCTATGAGTATAACCAAAATGTCATAACTCATCGGGTGCGACCATAAGTGTTGAAAAAGACCTTGACTAACATAGAATTAGAAAATTAAAAGAAGAATTAGACAACTGCAAAATTGTACAAGTGTTAGATGGAATGGAGAATTTAACAGAGATGTCTCTAATACTCAATAAATCTACGCCAATATTCCGAACAATATGAGAATTACCAGGTATTGCGAGAAGATCAAGAACAAGGCGCGAACAAGGAACAGACCAATTCACCATATGCTAGTAAAACGGAGACCGGCGAAGAAGTTTTTAAATTTAGAATCCTTTAGGCACTAAATTTAAATTTTCATTTATTGACATAAAAACAATCTACAGATTAAGCCTTCAACTGAAATGGTGCTAAAATATTATTTAAACAATAACGACTGAAAAAAAGAGCACAAATCGTTCCCCCGAAAATCGGCAGTAAATTAAAACTTCTGAATAAAAATACTTTTTGAATAGAAAATATAAAAATTAGTTAGTATAAAGAATTATTGCTAGTTTCCTTAGTTTGAACACATCATCTTTTCTTCATATAAGCTTCATAATCTAAAACATAACAGCATCAATTAAGAAACTAATATCATTCAAATCCTAAATTAAATCTTCTCTAAACTTGAACTTTTTAATAAATTTTACCAAGGCTTATCCTTGTTTTCTCTTAAATTACCTTTTTTTAAAAAACAGATCATCAAGGCTTTCCTTGTTTCTTTAATTTCAAATAAATCAAAATAATTTCCCTAAATTCTGATCATCAAGGCCTCCCTTGGATCAAGCAGAACAATTTTGTTCTCACAACTTTATTATTTTAAGTGTCTAAAGACCAAAAACGTCGATTCACTCTCCAATCCTTACAAACGACCCATAGAAATTCTTGAAAAAACTAACCATTTTAATTAAGATAGACAGCGAAGAACACCGATTACTCATCCTTCACTTGAACCCATCCTCCTAGATGACCCAGGCTAAAACACTTGAAACCTAATCAGTCATAAAATAGTACCTAACAACCTACTTGCGTTCTATTTCTACCTGAACCTTGTGTGGATTGATTTACATGATCTAAAAGAAAAACAGTCCTAACTTGGTTCATAATTGATTATTTTGTCCATAACATCGATTTCAAAGCACAATCAAGAAAAAGTTTCCGGCCACAAAGCTCAGACGACGAAAATGTATCAGCAGACGAAACAGACTATGTTTGGGACTCTGATTGGTCTCACCCATAATTTATTAATATAACCACAAAATATCAAGTGCAGCAAATACAATTATCTCCGTAAATAGGGAATTTGTTAAAATAACTCCACTTACTATCGATTGAACACGTTTAAACTATAATGCAATGTTCACTGATAGAACAGGGAATAATAGTCTAAACTCCACATTCATTAAAACACAACTAAATATAAATGGAACAAGAAATCTTACGCAACAATAAAGTCAAACTCCATCACATTTTGTTAATGAAGAAATAGTCGAGACAGTGCCAACAACAACACCACCAAGACCAGAAACAAAATCACGTAAAACACAACAAAAAACATTTTACGAGAAGCCCACATTATTCAGAAGATGAATATTATTTTAATCAAAACGAACAACGATTTACAACAAATCAACAAAACAATAACTGGAATATTGATCAACCAGATCCTATTTATCAACCAAATCTTTTTGAACCATATATAAGATATGAACAAACATGACATTCAAGTGAAAATTTTCATCCAAGACAAAACTCAGCATCATACAACAACAATATTTTTTTCAATCACAAAATCCAATAAATACACAAAGTTATCAACCAACACAAATGCAAAATGAAATACCATTGCCATATTTTTTACAACAACACGAAATTACAAAAACACAACTTACAATCTTTTCGCAAAGGCCAAATGCCGCAGAATCATCTCGAATGACTATGAATCCATGCCTTTTGAGTCGTTCTTCCATATCTTCCAATAAACCACTGATGATATTCACAGGAAGTAGAAGATTTTTTAAATGCAGTTACAGCTAACTTAATTTCATAATTAGGACTTGAACAGGTAAACATGCGACTTCATCAAAATTGGATACATAGACGCACAGCTCTAATTCAAACCACACTTGATGGCGCAGCACAAAAATGGTTTTCAGTTCTACCAATAGACATTAAATCAGATTGGAAAAAATTCAAACAAAAGTTTTCAAAATGTTCGACTCTGAACAAGATAAACAACATGAAAGAGTTTTATGTTATGAAATCCGTAGACTCCCTAACGAAACAATTAAACAACTTGCAGTAAGAATCGAAACATTGGTGAGAAAAGCTTGAAATCAAAATATGAAATCTACTGCAATCTTAATGATGACTTTAACACCACAACTACGAAAAATAGCAAAAAAAGAGAGCCTCACATCCAACCCCATTTCGAGAACCCGACATAGACTTCCGAAAACTAGTAGAGAAAAACTAGAACAAGCTAAATTCACAATGAAATTGGAAGAAACAAAAAACATTAAATTACAATTTGTAAACAACATCCATACAAGCACTTCACAAATATATAACATACACGATTTCGACGCTGAACTAGCTGAAAAAAATAAGCAGATTTCAAACATCTGTGAGAAAAATCCAAATTTTTGAAGGTAAACCATCATTCAAAAAATGGTATAACTATTGCCGTAGATAGGAACATAGCATTGCTGAATGTAGACAAGAACAGCAAGACAATCAGAATAGACCTTAAAAATACAGAAAACCAAATATATTTTTTATCAATACATGATAAAAAGATCAAAACCTACCAAACAAGATTTTTCACGGTAATAAGAGTTCAAGGAAACCACTCCCAGATAATTAGAATAACTATAGACGACAATCGCTTGATCGAAATAACTATCGCGGAAGATCTCCAGATTCAAGAAATTCACAAAAATTTTCATAAAACAGACACGGCAGATCAAATAGCCAAAATAGCCAGTATCGAATTAATTACTCAAGGTCAAACTCAAACAGAAGTAATTGCTTGAACTACAACAGAAATCGTTCCAATTCAAACTCTCGAAATAGATATTATTCAAACGACCGATCCAGAAATTCTGCCTTTAAACGAAACAGGAATAACTTAAAACATAGAAATAGACAATAATTAGACAATAGATCACGAAAACACGAAACTATTCAAAAAACAGATCAAACTATAACAACAATTACAATAGATCACGAGATAACCCTAGAAACTATAATTAACCAAATAGACAAAAAAAAATTTCTCAGTCACCACACAGAAAAAATACACAATCCAATACCATCTTCATCATGGATCAAAAACAATTCACCACGAAATCCAATAAAACAAAAAGTATATAAAACAAAGTTATTTCCCTTAAAACAAAGTAGAAAAGGAAAACTTAACCGATAATATAAATTTATCAAGACTTCCAGACTTAGACTCGAAATACACAATAAGTAAAGTTTTCAATCTATATGACCCTCTAGATAATATACCTCTGAGAAAAACAGAAATAAAAAACATATTTCTACCAGCCAGAGAAAGTGACCCAAGATTCATTTTAAAAATAACAAAATTTCGACCCAATTATTCGACACATTAAATCTGGGCACAAATACAAAGCAAAACCTGTAAAAGCAGATATTACAATTTTAGGAAATACAACCATAAATGAAAACACCGAAATCCTGGAATACCAAACACCCGAAGCAAAAGTACCCTGTGTTCCTTCAAGTATGATACTCAAAGCATTTCAAAATTCATAAACATACTTTAATTACAAAAAAAACATACAGGAGGAGAAAAAACATACTCAAATTTTATACCGAATTTTTATTTTCCAAATACACCAATTTGAATTAAAGTATTATGTTACGTGTGTATAACGTGTCAATTAAACAAACCATATCCACATCAGAAACAAATAGCAGAAAAAAAGACAGGAATACAGGAAAATGTTTATATTTCAACCAAAGAATATTATTTGATACAAAAGGACCTATATCATCATCGTCAGAAGGAAACTCATATACAATGGTTATAGTCGACGCATTTACACACTATGTAGCTCTCAACCATGTACCTCATTGCAATGCTTATCATGCATATACGACACTCTACGAACATCTCATGCCCCATGGACTAATGGTTTAGTCGAAGGTATGAATCGATCATTACAAGAATATCTTAGATGTATAATTAATGGAAATGATTCAAAATACACAGAATGGTCACTAGACGTAAACTTGTTTCCCTTGGCCTACAACTCACAAATAACAACAACACTAGGATTATCACCGTTTGAAATGGTTTTCAACCAAAAACCACGGAAACCAATAATGTTTACAGCAAATTCTCCAAAAAATACAAAAGGTTTTTGTCAACGTACCAAGGAATCAGTTTGTTGCAATTTACCACTAGCTAAGCATTATGGAGATATTTTTCATCATCGACAAATCATAAAACTACCCTCCGCAATACATGCCAAATGGATTTTTAACAGAAAAAAAAACATTGAAATTTACCAGAAAGTAGCTAAAAAACTATTACGAAAACAAAATGGTCAATCACAAATAAGTTCATAATTTACACCAGCCACAAAATTAAAAATTGGAACATAAGTAATAATACCAATATATAAGACACAAAAAGTAATATCTAAAAAACTGCAGCCAATCCAAAAAGGACCATTTCAAATTATTGATAAGCTCACTGAAGTAACATATAAGCTTATCAATTCAAATACTAAAGAAATATTTCAACACCGCAATAATTTTTTGCCATATTACCCAAAAAAACACGCATTTTGCAAGTTAACACATTTTTATTCCTTCACAGTACTAAAAATGTCCATGACAACTCAAATGCACAACATCATTAAAAACATGACCTAAATTTTTCAACACAATTATTAGATTTTAAAAAAATAACACACCGATTTCATCCGATAAAATCAAAAAACAAAAACTTCAAAATAAAGAATTAATAGAAATTAGAAGAAAAGTTATACCACAAGAACCAAAAAAAATCACAACGTCAATCATCACGACTCCGAAATCAACCACGAAAAGATTACAAGACTTTCATTCCACAATCTAAAATATTAAAGAAAGTTGAATTTCAAAAGCGCCTCTCCAATCAATTAAAAATTTTAGACATTTTAGAACATGAAAAGATTCTCTACTTTTCATATTTCATGCAACCACCCTTAAATGTCTAGTTCAAATTCAGCCAATGAGAAACTAGCTCAACATCACCCCATTCTGACATCACTTCCTTATCCGACACATTATTTACTTAGAACATATCTGGAACTATAACTAAGAGACCTCCAGGTCAAAACTGAGCAACATGTTCATATTTGACAACTGAAATAAACCAAATCCAAATGTTATAACCCTCCCCTATCAACCAGTACAAAAATTTCGAAAAATTGTCTCATTTTATACTCCAAATTTCCCCCAAAGAGAAATATTGAATAAGCCTTAAGCAAAAATCAGACATGACCATTTAGCCGTAAGTTCATTTAATCCCTAAGTAAACGCAATCATCTCAGAAAAAAATTAAAACTAGAAAACTCATTCCTAGACCTCCACCATTGCCTATATCAAAAATTGCTCATGCCCAGCGCACTTGTCAAAAAATTAACAAACAATCAAACCACACTCAATTTCCAACTCGAAAAATAAAAAAAAAATTGACGAACCGAATCATTTTTTAAATGCTTCTTTCTCAATCAGTTCGACTTTTAATGACAAAAATTTGAAAAAAAATTCATTCTTTTCATTCTTTTTTCAATTTAGTATATTTTTTCTGGTAGACGCCCTCGAAATGTTCCTCCTCCTCTTCATAATTGTTTGCAGCTTTTTCGTAATTTTCCATTCCCTAACCAAAGCCAGCGTCAACTTCTCAAAAATCCTTGACCACCTCCTCAGGTACGATATTTCAACAACTATCTAAACAATAGATCAATTAATTAACAAGAAAGACATACTTCTCCTTTTAGTAATACTTTTAACCTTCTTAGTCCCCTTAAGTCTCACAATATGTAAATGCATTTAAAATGGCAATACTTACCTTTGCATGAGCAACAGTTTTTTTATTCGTTTTCATAGAAAAACATTATAAACAACACACATTTTACACCTAAAAGAAAAAATACAGAGAAATTTTCAAAATTGCTAATCAACAACCATTACAACAATCCCAATCGACTAGGACATCCCAAGAACTCCCAACAGCACCAACGTCTAGTCAACTAAGTCAACCCCAGTCATCAACACGCATTTCATTTCAAGAATTCAAGAAAGTCCATACACTTTTGAAGAAAGACATGCATTATTATCAGAATTTTTGATACCCGTAGTTTGCCATGCACCTCTAAGCGAACCAGAGAAAGGTAAAATATACCCTTCTCTGCAACAAGATCTTGGTAGAACAAGATATCCTAGTCAAAACCAAAATCAGATATCTACCATAGATAGACCAAGAATTCATCCCAGACGAATTAGAAATTTCGCAACACCCAGAGTTGTTTTTATTATACCCTCATCACCATCCACAAATCCTCTAGATCTCTCAAGTAGTATAATTCAAAGTTCTCATCCACCATTAAAAACATTTTCACAATAAACACTCCATCGGATTATATAGGATCAACCCTCACATCCGAACAAGTTCGTGAAAATCCATTTAATCCTCCAACTTCAACACAACGTCTCACCCATTGGATGACACAATCTCTTGCACAAGGTGAACGAAACTTGGTAAGGGACCCCATAAATATCTTATCAGATACATCTTTGTCACTACCAGAAACCCCATCACTACTCTCAACACCTTCAACAATAAGCCAAACTCCAACCACACAAACACTCCAACCAACATTATAAATTAAGACAACAGACACAGAGAATTTTTAAATCATAAAATGCCTCCACGATTAGATTGGAACACATTCGTAGCACCCCCACCCTTATTTGGACAACATCTTGATAGCCACAGATTACACAATTGGGCACTCAACAGCTTACAATACAGAAACGAAATTCACAAAGATATACAAGAACATAACATACAAATTCTAACACAAGACAATTTGACACTCGAATATGAATTTACAGTAAAATTTAAAAAATTATTTTATCACCCTCTATCCTTAGCCTCACCAAATATAACAGCTTAATCTTTACCTCCCCCATTTATAAAAACAGAACTTATCTACAAATACGACAGATAAACAAAAAACAGTTGGATACATAACATTCTACAACCTATATTCCTGACTATCTTACACAAGTATCTTTATTTAGCTTTCTTCGGCAAAACCATCTCCCCGTGTACTTTTAAAGCCTACATCTCATCAAAATCCTTCCCCCGAACAGGACCACGAGACCTCGTTGTTACACCTCGTAGATTGCGAAGAAAATGACCAAAAAAAACTACACATGTACGCAATAAATCAAGTAACTCAATGCGAATCACAACCACAGAAAATAGAAACAACAAACATAAGGTATAAATTCAAAGCAATAATCTCAGCTAAAAAAGTACATTGTTTCCAAGTCTCAAATGGAAACAAAAACCGACTTGATTATGAATTTCTTTCCCCAAAGTTTTATTGAAAGACTCCTACATCTAAACCCTGACTATTGTGAAAATGAATTAATACGATTGAATAATACCGCAAATAAAGGCACAAATCAAACTTAAGTCAATTTTCAAGTACATCCAGTACATCAAGCCGAACTAGAAAGATATCAAGGACATATGAAATAAGACGACAAAGACCCATTCCACGGCGGACACCCATTCCACGGCGTTTACAAAAACTATCACTAATAAAAAATACTTATTTTGGCCCAATTCATTGTGACATCCATTTTAGACATGAAATTAGATTATACAATAAGCATAATTTTTCAAGAAAAGTCACTATCAAAACTAGAAACACTACATCATTTATGCGAACTAGGACGAACACAAATCCTCCAATCACTTACATTAGCAGTACCAAAAGAACCTTATGCAGGATATCTATTATCAAGAAACAGATTAAATTTTTTTGACTTTGTGGGAAATATATTATGGTACCAGACATGCACTAAAAAGTTTTACCGTTAGATGTTTTTGAAGACAAAATGTTTCAAAAGAATTCCTATATTCTACAAAAATAGTACTTTTTGTTGATAAACTTTCCAGACGCACAAACTTTTGGGACACAGCCGTACCCTGGTGATCTGAAAATAGCCACAATGTTGTACAGCTAAATCCAGATGAAGATAAATACTACCTTCTCACCCCATATCCTAGTCTTATGCCACTATTAAAACAATTTTCACCAGAACTCATCAGAGCTTTTGCCCGTAACCCAAATATAGATCTACAATCCATAGGTATATATTCAAGATCACATATACAACATCACATTCGTACACAATAATTTCAGGAACTCCTAATGAAAATGGACACAATCCAAAGACAACCAATGGATCAAAATTTAAGAAAACTTGCCGAAACCGCAGGCTTTTTGACATCCACGCACAAGGAATCTACGCACAAGATAGTCGACAAGGTATTTCCCCCATAAAAATTTTTAGTTTTGTTAACCTAAAAAACAATTTTCTCGCCTTTTCCAGGATGACCCTATTACATCTTAGAAAAATTTACTATTTTTATCCAATTTTCATTTTTTTGGGATTTCTTTTTTCCATGGCTAAAAAGAATATATAACACATGCGCTTTACACACACAAGTAAACAAACGAGCAAGCGTAGCACGCATCTTATTTGCAAGACTTTTTTCAATATTTTCAACCTCGATTAATGAAATATTTTTAGACGCTCAAATAAGTGAATATAACAAAAATTTATCAATCACATCAAATACATATGACAACTCACAAAGCGAATACAACACCCACTGCACCACAATTACAAAACCTCCAAAAAAGCCACTCACTATTTTTAGTATCACGACGAAACTATAGACATACACCGATATCAGGGCACAACTCCTCAAGTCATAGCTACCCAAGAAGCCCAGTTTCTCATATAGTAGTCCCATAACCAAACATAGACGACACATATAAACAGATCGTCGAACAGGCACATACCACTATTTTCCGTTCTCAGAACAACCATTTTTTTAGCCCACGATGAGCCGCCAAGTTGAATCCCTGAACCGCACCCTAACCTAGCCGTCAAACCTTCAACGCCAATATTCCCGTATTTCCCTTTCTGACCTCACCTCTTCCCCCTCGCCATCATTCATCATTAATTCACCACGCATGTATTCTGATGATTCCACAAACACTCTTTTTAACATCATTTCACAATTTAAAAAAAATCAAACATTGAAATCCCGGATGAATTCCAGAACTCTGAGCCCAGCCCGCCCACTTTTTCACAACTCCCCTTCCAACCTCTCCAGACTCAAACTCCCGAAGAAAACTCCCCAGCCCCTTCTCCTACACAAATGTCACTCCTATCTACTCCGCTCTGACGGAAGACCAACCCAACCCTTCTAGCCCTGTCACTGAAGAACTAGAGCACGAGCTTGATAATTTCATAAACTTACAACAGCAGCTTCTAACAAATAACACACTAACAAATCATAATTTAGCACACTCCATATCCTCTTCCGAATCCTCCAACTCAGTCTCCGCAGTAAAAGAAACCGAGCCCAGTGAGTATTTAAAAGAAAACATCCAAATCCCAAACACTTCCTCAGACCCGACCACCCCGATTGTTTGCTCTTCACCGGCAGCACACTAATACGAAAGAATTTCTCTGATATCAATTACGCTTTTTCCCACATTACACAAATACTAGCACTAACGACCACCAACTGAATTACGTAGATGAATATTGCCTGTTCCCATTGCTATCATGGACATCTCACTATCACTACACAAACCCCTTAGCACTCCCTTTGTATAATAATCCAGAAGACAATGGATTCTGTCAATCCCGATTACATCAATTAACTATTGCACGGCATGAAAAGCAATTTACCACCATTGGACTAACACAAACAATGAATAGACTTGTTGCACAAAAAGCTATTAGGTTTTCCATTAACCACTACGATCACGCAATTGCACAATACATGGAAGATACGATTGTTGAAGAAGACAAAGATACTGGCGCTCAATTGACTGAGAATTTTTTTTAAATAATCCGAATATGTATTTGTAATTAATAGCATGAATAAAAATTATGATAATATTATTTCTACAGCACTATAAGACACAAAAGCTTAAGATTCCTATTTCAATGAGTTTAATCATTTCTCACTCACTTTTCATTTCCTAACACCAACAAAAGGTGACTTGCACTTTTCACACGAGATAATGTTACGCACTAAATTAACCCACACATAAAGTTATTATAAATTTATTCAACACCACTAAATAACTAACACACCAGTACGAAACCCACAAAAAAGATTCAGTTTTTTCTAAATTCAAAATAACATCAACTTATTTTCTATATTTCACCTATTGTTTTAACAACACCAACATCCACGGCATCCTCCAAAATTACGACCCCATAAGACAAACGTATATATTCTGCCCACTAACCAAATCCTCTGAGGATGAAAATATTTGCCCACTAATCATTCCCAGTGAATATTTACAGCTCACCGAAGTCCACATTTTAGAATAATTTCACAAAACTAAGTACAATCATAAATTAGATATCCTCATACAAATCACATCATAATAATTCTCACTTTCTAAAGAAGAACTTATTATCATCCGAGCACTCGAGCTTCTATGGCCCCTCCTCCAGAATAAAAACGTCATCCGCATGCTTGCTAAACTCCACAAATCATCACACACAATTAACACTAAACTCCCAACTGGACTTTTTTGCCGACGACGATCCCTTGTGAGTATAATTAAATAGTTCAGTACCAAATTTGAAACACACTAATCATTTTATAAAAATGTTTCACCTTTATATTTTAGTTTTCAACATTCATCTATCTAAAGAAAAAACAAAATTAAAATCAAAACTTATTTGTATAAACATTTCAAATTCATGTTACCAAATTGCAGTATATATTTCAAACAGTAAATTTTTCATTTTCAAATGCAATATGTTCATAAAATTCAAATTCCACTGCAGTAAATTAATGAAAATTTTGTAAATTCATCAAAAAGCGCAAATAAATTGACAGTACTAATTTTTTTCTTGACGCTTCTTTTGTAATTTTGAATTTTTCAATTGCCCATAAATCACACACTCTCTCCAAATCGCACAACTTGCTCCGCTCAGGAAAAATTGTTTAATTGAATAAATTTCAAGTTTTAAACTTTCACTGATAACAACTCTAACTTGTTTTAACTTTCCTGTAACCCGGTTGGGAAGGAATTATAATCTAACCAACGCAGCGATCTAACGCCACAAAATCACAAGCTAACAGCATGACTGAGAAAGAAAATCCAACGGTTCCCGAACCGGAATAAAACCAGATTGAAACTGGATAAAATTTTCGTTCGAAAGCCCCTCTCAAATTTTATTGAAACCAAAGTCAGACGAGTGATAACCACATATAAACCCTATACTTAGAAAGCACAAAGTACATGTAATTTGGGTAGCATAGATTGAGATTTTGAGTCCGATACAGAACAATCTTGTTCAGTCTGGATTGTTTTCTAACAAATTTCTAAATTTTCATAATAATGATATATCGCAATTTAAAAATCCCTTTTTCTACCAAAACTTTTTAAATTTTTCCCTTTGAGTCTTCAGACAAGTTTTCATAAATTGAATATGAAAGAGCGAGCTAAAACTATTTTTTAGTAAAAAATGAACTATCTGATTTTCCATTGTTAGACAACTCCAGTTAATGTTCTAGTACAAACTTTCTCGATATAATTTCGATACCAAAATTAAATTTTATTTCCCAAAAATAATGTTGAGTTAAAGGTTTACTTTTAGAAAAATATTTATATTCGTTGAAAGAGATGGATGAACATGGTGTATGAGAAGGAAATGCAGACAATGAGAAGCTGTGACAATCATCTCACGCTCACAAAAACTATGTATTTTATCTTCTTGATAGTTAACTGTTTTGATCAGAACATCATATCAACATGATCGAGAAAAAAGATGAAACTCCATTCGGATATAAGCAATTAAACACAAAAAAGTTTTCGCTTGAATTTTGCAAGAAAATTTTAATTTTTGTGAAAATTGTTGATTTTTTGTTGAAATCAGATAAAAGTTTGTGACGTTAACATTTAAAAAAAAAGAAACCAAATTCTTAGAATCATCTTCTGTTTCTAAAACGAAAGATAACGTTAAAACCATCATTTTTTGATAGGAACGAGTTAAAAAGTTTTCCAAATCAAAATAAACATTATTATTAAAAAAAAATTTTGATAAAAAATCTGAAAAACTATATTTTTAAAAAGCTAAAAAGAATTCAAAAAAACTTTGATATGAATTTTTCAATTTTTTAGGAAAGTTTTCTAAACTATTTTAACAATAATCTATCTTTTTTTGATGAACATTTTTCATAAAGCTGAAAAAAAACTGATTTTTTTTTAATTTTTCTCGAAAATTTTTGAATCGAAACTATCGATAAAAATTTCAAATCAATCGATAAAAACAAACCAAAAAAATTGTCTTTTTCAATGACTTTTTCCATCAACTTAATATGAAAAGCAAGTTTGAAATGTTTTCGGATAACACTTTATCGTTTTTTTAAAATAGTTTTCTGGCGGAACAAATCAGTTTGACCGGCGACTGGGAACTAGCGCTAACAAAACTCACCTAACCTATTTAATTTGAAATTGACTTAATTGGAATACTTGTGTTTAGTATGTTTGAATCAAAACAAAACAAAGATAAGAAGTTTAATAATCAGTTAACTCGTTTATTTCAAAATAGATAATGAAAAATTGTTGTTATTCTAATTTTGAAAAAAAAAATTGTTATCGCAATAAACAAGACAATAGAAAAAGAATCTATTTTAAATGAGCAAACTTTAACTAGAAACAGAAATATATCCAAACGAAAAACTTTGGAGAGAAGATGTGCAGATAGTTTTCTCAACAGATTCGTCCGATTAATATCAAATGAAATTTTATGGAGAATGTTTTTGTTTGTAGTATAAAATCAAAAATACTACGATCTTTCACAATTATGCAGCGTATCGAAAATAATGCTTTGAGCTCAATACTGATTTTTGAATGAAGAGTTTTGTTATTTCAATTCAAAATTTCAGATTAATGTGTCTGAATCATTTTTAAAATTCTAATTGTTAATTTTATTGAAAAGAAATGTAGAATTTCTTAATAAATCTACTTCATTAAGGTTGTTTTGCCATTCTAGATATAGTGGGAAATGTTGTAAGTTATTTAGTTGTACATTTTTAAGGTCGGTATTTACTGCATGTTTGCATTCTAATCGTGGTGACGTTTCGTCTTTTGCAAGGAAAAAATTTTATATTTAGCGGTAGTTCTGCTGTTGTTTTTCTTGTTATTAACTCGGGCGGTGTTTTTCGACTGAGTGTATCTGGTAAAATAAGATTTTTTCTGCAGTTCAGACTATAAGTAAGTTTGGAAATTTCATAAGGATTTAATGAAATTTGTAAAAGCTGTGGTTTGGATTTGATTTTTGTGTAAATAAGAAAACTATAGGTTGATGGTCTGTAAATAAAAGTGTTGGATGTTTTGATCCAGGGATTAAAAACTCATATTGTGTGAAAGTATATATTATAGCTGTACATTCTCTCATAAGTATAGAGAGTATAAGTTCTGCTTGTGTAAATTGCCTTGAATTTGCTGAGATAAGATTCATTTTTTTGTTCCGTTATGTGACTGCAATAATGCTGAGCCGATGCCAAAGTATGAAGCGTCGCACATAACAGAAAAAAGTTGATCTGGATCGGGAATCGTATTTGATATATAACCAGTAAAAATTCTTTTTATTTCTCCTAATCGTTTTTGGTGTTCTGTTGTCCATTCAAACTTATTTTGTTGTCTTAGGCTAGTATAAAATGGTTTTAAGTATAATTGCTTTTTACTTACGTTTTTGCTTAAAAAAATAGCACTCCAAGAAATTCTTGGATTTTCTTTTTAATTGATGGAGGTTGATGTCTTACGATTGCGTCTATGCGAGATTTTAATGGAGTGATCATGTTTCCTTTGATAATATCCGGGGCTGCTTTCATGTTTTCTTTAAGTAGTATTTGGTGACAATTATTCAATACTTGAAATATTTGCTTTTTATTATTGCTTAAAACATCGTCTAAATAGGTTATAACGTTTTTGCTAAGAATGAGTGGTCGAAAAATTTTACTCTATGCAGAAAAAGCTGCCTTAGAATAATCTATTGAATTCGTATTGCTGATTTCCAATAACGAATTGTGTTAAGCGTGGTGATTGCTCATCTAGTGGCATTTGACCATATGGGCTGTTCATTTCAACTGTTGTAAAGTTAATTCCGTAAAATTTTGTGACGTTTACTTGAATTGGTTATATATGCCAATTGCATTTGGATTCGTCGATGATTGAATTTAAGTATGTAGCATCTAAAAAAATTTTTTATTGATTCTCCTTTAGCGAGATTAATAACGGGGTATATGAATGTATTTCCTTTTGGCTGTTCTTCTTTATTAAATGGGGAAATGATTTAATTTTGTTCCAAGATATCTAGTAGTCTTTTAAGTTTAACCTGTAAATGAATTGAAACTTTAATTGGACATTGCTTTTTGAAACCATTTGGTATTAAAGTAGTAGTTCTGCTAATTTTTCAAATTCTTGCTGTGTGATTTGCGAATGTTGAAAATTGAACATCGTGAGAAATTTCTGCTGTTTTGTGGTATATGTTAAAGTTTGCATTGTTGGTTTGAAATAAAGTGTTTTTGTGAAACAGTTTGTGTTTCGTTTTGAATCACTAGTTATGTTATTATTTGATAATTCTTCATTAAGAATTGTTGATCGACATATGTCCAATATTTTCAAAACATAGTATACTCTATATGCTGTTTCTATTGTGGGAGAAATTGTTGCATTTGTTTCACAATATCCTAATAGACCTAAGGGTAGTGTTATTTTATATGGGGAATTGTTGTAGACAGGTAGAGAGATTATATCTGAACTTTTGTTTTTTCTGTATTTAATAAAAAAAACTGCTACTCGAAAAATTTATGAATCGGTTTAAAATCAAAGCCTGACATATATAGTCGTTGTTTTTTTTTATTAGTAATGTATTGATGTAATTGACCTATTGAGTAAATGTATACATATCCTGATAATGATTTCAGGTGTTCTCGTTCTTGGTTATATATGGAGTAGAATTTAGAGAAAAAGGAGGTTGTTTTTTTTAATCTTTGAAAGAATGTTAGTGATGTATCATTTGTTCTTGTATTAAACTTTCATATGTAATTTACTATTTAGAATATTTGTAGGGCGTATATTTTTAGTAATAAATGGAAATTCAACATTGTTGTGTTTTGTGTCTGTGATATAAAATGTTTGCTTAAAATGTTTATTTAATAGCTTGTTTTGTTCGATTGTTCGAGTGGGAACGAGGAATCATTGGATTTTTCCATAGTTTGTTAAACTAGATCATTTTGCTGTAGCTAGTGTGCTTGAGGTTTTTAATGGCGATAAATTTGTATGTAAAGTTTGTGTGTCCAAATGTTTTCTTTAGGTGGTTGTACTTTATTTGTTGCATTTTGATATATGTTATTCGAATTTGAACTACCGTCGAATCCTTGTTTAGTATAGTCTGTCTTATTTTGTGTAATTTGTTGTTCATCAGAATTA
The DNA here is from genome assembly GCF_963678635.1 of Symsagittifera roscoffensis. NCBI lineage: Eukaryota > Metazoa > Xenacoelomorpha > Acoela > Convolutidae > Symsagittifera > Symsagittifera roscoffensis. The sequence continues at coordinate 67,549,406 of NC_087065.1, read as the reverse complement.
TTAAAATCTAGTAATTCGATTCAATTGGTGTTTCGTATTCTTCTTCAATGTGAAGCATGTTCATTGCAAGCGTATTTTTTGTTTCGCTCTCGTCATCTGTGAATTCACAACTTATGTGGTTTCACTGTAATTCTGAACTTTTTGTCCTGTCAATACCGGGAAGGTCTGGTTGAGTTTGTTGACTTGATTGTACCTGATTTTTCTGCCTTTAGTGTTTAGGCTTACTGCTTCTTCCGGCAAAATGAAAATAAAACTTCCACGAGTTTTTCAATTTTGCTGAGTCGCCTGGTTACCTATAGGTTTTCATTGACTAGCTGCCAGATGTGATTGAACATTTGGATACAAACAAAACTGGTTTCGATACAAAGGGCCATGAAAAAACTTGTTATTCTCTCTTGCAATCTTTATCTAAGGTCAACCTGGAGCATGTTTGATTGTGTTGACTATTCGAGACTTGTTTGCATAAGAAAACAATATGTTTGCATTTATTTGAGTTTCATTTGAGAAAACATGCCAATGACTTTTCCAGAGAATAGTTATCCATGTTTGAAAACGTTGCCGTTTTGATCAAATGAAACTGTTAACAGTCGCTCTTCTATAGCCAACACTTCAATACGTTCTTCTGTCTCTCGAGAAATTGCAAGTTCAAGTCTTAGAGGTGCACCAAAACATTCGGGAAAGTACATTTTTCCTGCCTTATCTTGTAGATTATATGCTGGTGGTGAAATTGAAAAATTTTGACATTTTTATAAATCTCGTCACTGAGTTGCTGATGGTAGCATTTACGAAAATATTTGTTCATTGATGCAATACTTACTTGGTCTATCAGCTGGAATTTTGGGTTGGTGTGGGGATTTTTCATTTTTGTTTGGTTATCAAACTCAAAATATGCTGCTTTGTCACCTCTGAAGGTGCCATCCCAATGCCTCTGTTGACTCAATCATTAATTGTCTGAACGAGATCTTTAACGAGAAAACTTTAACACACCAAATTATTTTCCAAAAAAAATGATTTCAAGGATCATCTGATAGCTCTTTCTGCCAAATGTGCTTTGTATCTCCACTGAAAAGGTGATACTTTTTAATTTTCATAGCTCTGCCAAAAATTTTGGATCTGTCCACACTTTGTCAGGTGGGTTGGGTGATTCAATAATAATTCCAGCCAAAGTTTTTTTGCCTGCTTTTGAGTTTTGTGTTTGAGTTTATAGTCTGTACACGACCAAAGCGAGATAAAACGTCTACGCAAACTAAAAGCAATTTTGTTCCATTATTTGAGAGAGCAATTTTATTACGTCTTTACACCAAACTTCAAATATATGAAGAGCAAGCACAAATAATTGATAATTTGCATGTCTTTTTGGGCATGATATTTTATGTAAGCCACTTTACTTATTAAAAACCTTTCTACATTACGCTCGTTCAATTTTTTTTTAGCTTGTCTTAAGTTTTTTTGGATCCATAATCTGCTGGGCCAGTAGTCCAATGCTTCTTCAATATGTTTCCTCTAGTTTCTTAAAAATTTTTATTTGAGGAGTCAGAACTTCGTCCGCGAATGACTCCGCCCTAAGGACTCTTCAGAATTTTCGACACCACCACTAATATTATTACTTTTTAAAAAATCTAATTTCTGTTTCAATTTCTTCTTCTGATGGCATATCGGGATCATCAAAGGCTTCTCTGGTTTTGTGAAGTGGCTTTCAGTTTTGCTGAGCACTGTTTTGGATTTTGCATACAAAAATTTTCAACACGAAACGAAAGTTTTGAGCGTTTTTGAAAAAAGCGTTAAGAAAAACAATAGAATAATCCAAGTTTTTTGTATGCTGGACTACTTTGTGCACACAAAAAAAAAGTTTGCATGCATATTTTTGAAAATGATTGTTTGAGTACAAAACTTGTTTTGCGCATGACAAAAAAAAACAGCCAAAAGTTTTGAAACGGGCATTCTATTTTCTTTTGATGGTGGCAGTGAGCGTTTTTGGGCAATAGAAAAAGTATGATTAAAAATTTTTATGACGACACAACGCATTTGTAGGACAAAACAAGAAAATCAAAGAACCATTAGATTCGATGGCAGCAAAACTGTATGAAGTTCGTGTGATTGGCAGTTTCTTCATGCACGTTAATTATGGAATTGCAAACTATGGAAGTCAACCGGGTACAATGAGATCCTGCTCCATAATACTTGGAGTTGATTCACTGTCTTTGCGTGTACCAAGTTTCCTGAACTTAAAAGAAGTATGATTAAGATTGCAGATGGGACTGCTTGAAGTATAAGTTATAAGGATTGATACTATTCTGGATCATCGATTATGTAATGTACACTTTTCGTGTCCGTCGTCAGTGCTGTATAACGTTTTCATCATAGTGCTTATCTTACACTCAGTCGAAACGTATTTTAACGGTCAACTACGCTCGCAATATTTATTTGATCTAAAAGTTTCTTGGGAAAAGAAAGAAAGTTCAAAAAAAGGGGAAGCAAAAGTTTGCATCCTTAAGATAAAGAAAAAATCGAAGCGACTAAAATTGATCAGAGCTACACAAACTGATCATTGCACAACCTGATTTCCTGCTTTTTCCAAAATATTGTATTGTGTAGTGTTCAAAAAGCTCGTTTCCACCGTCTGCTATAATTAAACTTCACTCAACTTAGGTAAAGTTTCACCCTGATCAATTGTCCCGTTGAGATTTTTCACTACGCTTGTTTGAGAAAACCTTCACTCCGATGAAAAACTCAAGGCAAGTGGCAAAAACTGGAACTATCGGTCCTTAAAAGCAAAATTTTTGTTTTAATACACGTTATCTGTAAATTTTTTCCCAAAATCAGAACTAAATTTTTTCAAAAATAAACTTTAAAAACAAGTACTTTGGAGGGTATCAACCTAAAATTGCGGTTACTTTTGACCGTTATTGTAATTTTTGTAATGGTGACCAATTATTAATTCCGTAAGAATCTATTTTTTAAACCGCACTGTTCAATAATTCAAGATGAAATAAATCAAACATATATCGTTTAGTTTATTTCTGTAAAAACTTTTTTTTCCAGGGACCTTTTCTAAAACCTGTGAACATCAAATTGCTGGTCTTAGTTATACGAAAAGATTTGTGTTTTCTTGACAAACTTGCTCCAAAAAGTCGCTGTTGATATATCATATTTTGTTTACTGGAATGCATTTGTATAATTTTATTAATGTTCCGACTTTTGAAAAAAACAGGAACAATTATTTTGGGAGTTTTTTATTCGGACCAGTTTCTTAAAAACTTCTTAAAAATCTTTCGAGGGATCAATCCCTGGATGTATGTTGTTTCAACATATTTACATCGTAAAGAATACTCTTCGCCTTCTCGAATGCATCTTTTGCCATTTCAGCCATATCCACGCCGGGTACGCACATCTCTGTTTTCACCTGCCTCGATACTATCTAATTTTCACGCTTCATAATTTGATGCTGTAAATATACTCCGAAATATTTACGCGGGGCAAAAACAATTTTTTTTCGGCAATCTTTTTTCTTGTTAATTCAATGCGCTACTAAACTTTGATATTTTCAGCCTTAAATTCAGCCTTTTTTTCAAAAGTTTAATTGTCAAAATTTTTTTGCACAGTTTAGTATTTGCAGGTCACTGGTATCCAGAGACAAGTTATTGATAATGATCCAAATTGTAGATGGATTCAACTAACAAGAATTCCTTGAGTTATGCGCACAAATAATTGTAAAAGAAGTTTTGTCAGCACATTAGTTTTATTGCGGATTCCGCTATGAGCGAACATCGCTGGTTGTTCCGGATTCCGCAAAGGTAAGTAGATTCCGCAAATTCAAATGGGATCATCATTTTTCTGTAGACTTCACCTACAACTTGCCGGTAGTGCTTACAGCTTGCAGATTTCGCTTACAGTTGCCGATTCCGCAACAGCTCACTTTAACTATATACACGTCTTATTGTTTGTTTGCTGCTTCCATAAACTGGTCCGGATTCCGCATATACTGTTGCGGATTCCGCAAAATTGCCTTTTTTGTGGAGCGATTTTGAGCGCTACAGTGTTTTATCTCTTTGTGTCTGGAAACCAAAAAAAAATAGAAAATCAAAGAAAACAGCAATGTTACGGATTCCGCGACAAATTTGATTTTGGCTTGTTGCGGAATCCACTCAAAATGCACAGAATGCACAGTTTGGTCTCGTAATTGGTCGCGCAATTGCTTCACGCAACTCCTTCACTCTGTAGTCTAGCCCGTGTGGTGTCTGGATCTTCTTGATTTGATGTTAATGAGGTGGTTAGTTTTATACCGACAAGACTCTAGCGGAAAATCAAAAGTTGATGCAGTATGCAATCTGTGAGTATGTAACAAAATTTTTTCACTCTTATCATCGGATATTTCAAAAACAAAATGGTTTTGGACGAAAACTCTCAGTTTTGACTATGCTTTCAGTTTTGCTGAGCTATGTTTTGGATTTGGAGGGACTCCAATGATGTTGAACTACTAAATGGGGTTTTTCCTCAATTGTTACAAACCATAATTTTAGGACACCCCGTACAACCGAGAACCCTTTCTATCATTTTTAGTGCATCAGTTGTCAGTCAATTGAATTTCTCCAAAACACGAGTAGCTTCTTCAAGTGGGAGGAGCCGATAATCCAGGGACAAATGAATTGAGTGTCAGCGAACACCTCAGCGATAACACTCACGAGTTGAAATTAACTCAGCTCAGTTTCTCCGAAACAAAATTACGGAGAATGTACAATGCTAGGGTGACGGTCGTCTAAGAAACGCATGCGCTCGAGAAACGTTAACGAGCACTGAGAACTATAGAGTAAAAAGACCGGATTGTAATGACAATGAGTTTTATGACTTTAGCTTCAAACAGCCCTTGTAAAACTGTTGATGTGAGTTACGCTTTCCGAGGCAAAAACGCCACTCGGGAAGCAAATTCGAATTTAAGACATAATTGAGTTAGATCCTTTGTCTGTAACTCATAGAGTAATTTCGGATAGGGTACACCGTCTGCTTGTCACGCTATCTTATTTTCGGCCGGATAGATTCGTGCAACTTCTTAGTCTAATACCGATCCTAATCTTACTCTTATATCTACTAGTCTCAGGGTGTTTAACTAGTCTCTGCTATGCTCAATAGATCTAGAGTGTACTGGCTTATTGCGATTGCTGAAGTTCTCTTGGAGAGGTAACTAATTTCTAAGTTAAATTCAAATCTCTCTGGTGCTGAAACTACAAGTAATTTCAGCACTTACAAATAAGTGGGTTGTTAGTTAGATGGATCATGATTGGTTAATATTAAACATTTTATAGTGATAAAATATCTAAATTATGTCCAATAATAAAATGTAGTTTAGATCAGGTTCCACCATTGCGAAAACAAACCTTTAAATTTGCTTTTAATGATAAAAATTTGACCCTACTGGAAAATGCGATTTGAAGATACAGTCAGACATTTGTAAGTTATTTCTCAAAACTCTAACAAGGGTTTTGAGCTTATAAGTTTTTTTTGGTGCTTTGAGGGATTCATTTATTTAGTCTCGTTTAAATCTTCAATATGGAACAAAAAAATTCTTTACGGCCAAACAACGTAATCTGTTGTTGGAAGTTTTGGTTGGAACTTTAAAACTGATGAACAATTTTCGGACAGCTTTCTTGTCCGAAATCTAACTTTCAATAATTTTTAAAACTCAAAAAGTTTCAGCTGCAAAACGAAATATTGTAAAAACTTTGGTATTCTTACGATGAGATTTCAGAAAATGGATAGCTATTTCCTAAAATTTTGTCATTGTTTTTGAAAACTGAGCTTGTTGTTTTTCAAGTCCCTCTTTGACCTGATCATTGACCCCTTTTGATCTGATGAAAAACATCATCCGATTAATGGAACGTTTTGGCTCAACTCGGAGGTACGGAGGTAATTCTTTTCTATCTTCGACTTACAATTTTTTTGTAAAATAAATAAACACCATGTCCATGATCCACAAAAATTATGTCCCTAATTTTTTAAGAATTCATTCCCCAAAGGCCATGCTCGATGGTTAGACGAAGCTGATGCTTTTTTTTATCAGAAGCTATTTTAGTCAGAACGTGATTCTTCCGAATTTTGCAATTAAATTTAATTTTTCGATCAATTTTAGAATTCAAGAATCACCTAACAAAAAAACGTAGAATGATAGCAAAAAAAGGATGTAAAACCAAAAAAATTGGAATAATTATTGAGTCGTAATACGTGAGTATTCTTTATTTAAAAGCAACTTCTTTTTTTTAATAAAAAAAAGACCCAAAACATTGATTATCTAATGCAGTTCAAAAGAATCGCGCTACCGGATCTTTTGTAGAGAAACAAGCTTAGTTTAATTGTATCGCGGCTAAAATGGGTTAATTGATTACAATGAATTGAAATCGTTTTATTGTGCAGCAATGATGGATCATTATGAAAATATATAAGACATCAATTTTCCGTTAGAATGAATTTTATCAGTAAAACTCCGGTGCATGATTGCATGAAAAAATATAAAATGAGGGAAAGCAAAAAAAATGCTCAAACTTTAAAAAAGAACTAACCTTGTTCTGGAGGTGGCAAAACCATTGCGTTGTTGTCCAGAGCAAATCCGGGTCTGATTGGGTAGTCCGTGAATTTGAGTTTAATTGCAGCACGTTGACTTGGCCGCAACTTACGACTTAAGCAATGCTCGTCTGGGCATTGCTGATTCGTCTTTGAAGCGAGCTGTATTGCACATTTCCTACAAAGACAATGCCCACATGGAATCTCAAATGTGTCCTCCGTGTAATGGAAAGTATTAGTGCACCCGCGACACTCAACTGAAGTGTCATCGTCCACACCACATAGAGGTATGCGTCTAAGTGTCTCCATAGTAGTTAAACGACAGCAGTGACACTAATTCTCTTCTGGTATGGGGACTTTGCGAGCAGAAGATTCAATTTGGTCCAGCTTCTGACAGATGCTTTGGCCTTATGGGCTGGGATTTGGAAAAGGACCTAAACAAAACATCACGACGAGTTAAGAGTTAAAGCATGCATTTCATTAAAAAAATAGCTGCTGGAATTGAACGTAAACTTATCATTCTACCCTTTACGAGTCGCGTTGCAAAAAATTTTAGGAAAAAACAAAAAAAATTGGGTAGGATTGCGCGCGACAAAAATTACTGTTCATAAATTATAAATCTTTTGTTAAGCCAGTAAAAAATGTACATTCATACAACTCATTCCACAACCCTATCATTCTACCCTTTACGAGTCGCGCTGCAAAAAATTTTAGGAAAAAACAAAAAAAATTGGGTAGGATTGCGCGCGACAAAAATTACTGTTCATAAATTATAAATCTTTTGTTAAGCCAGTAAAAAATGTACATTCATACAACTCATTCCACAACCCTGTTCAAATATCTTTCAAAATCTGAAATTTAACTAGTTAATTTCTTTTAGATTCTCATCATTTAATTTTCCTATTATAGAATTTATCATATACTTCAAACAAACTAGATTATATTAGGACTTGTTTGTATATCAGAGTAAAACCTTGAATGCTCCTCTTGTCTTTAGTATTGAGTAGTTCTTGATAAGAAAATGAGTAGTAATAAATCAACCTAAGTATAAATCATTAACGTTAGATGAATGAAAACTGCATGACTTACGTAACTGTTAAATGTTACTTAATTGTTATATAAAAATTAAGGATTTTTGGCCGGCTGATATGGTAGCTGGCTTTTACTTCGGTTGGCTTATGTACTAACCAGACTGCTCATATCAGGGAAAAGCACTGAATGTTCGGACTGCCCTTTTAAGAAGTGTTCCAAAATCATTTTAAAAAGTTTTTTTGATTTTTTTTTTGCGAAAATCATAATCCGATACACAATGTAAAGTACAAAGTAATGTTTACTCTGATTGAAGTATGAATGTAAGTTAGAACTATAAAAGCATATAAATTAGCTATAAAAGCTATAAATTAAAAAGAGCTATAAATTAAAAAGAGCTTTAAATTAAAAACAGAGAGGAGCGTTGGCCGAAAGGATAGCGCAACTGCGCATAGTGCGCATAGATAGGTTTTAATTGACTATAAAAAGTCCTTCGGCGCGGGTATGAGGATCTCGCGGCGGAAAGTGTTTTACAATTTTTATAAAATGATTAAGCAATAAAAAACTTATACATTGTAAAACCAATTGGTGTTGACCATTTCTCACCTCTGAAAGAAAAAACGTTGACTCCAAACTGATGTATTTGCTGTCAATCATTGATGCTAAATTTACGTACCATTACAGCAATTTATAGAGTGTTCGTTGAGGATCTGACCCCAAACGAATAGAGGTAGAAACATAGTCGAATGCTAAGTTATTTAGACAAAAATCAGTAAAAGTTTGACAGCAACCCGATAATTCTTGACAAATGTATCGAGGCAAAGTTGCAACTGCGCGAAAACCAATCGTAATCCGTCAAACCTATTAACTCATCGAGTAGGACAACGAGTCACATTGGCTTAATTCTGATCACAAACTGAAGACATGTCAGCTTTTACGTCAGGTTTTGAGTTAGCTTCAAACAGAGGCATGTTCAGGTGTTTTGGGACTGGGAGAGGCCTATTCAATATTTGTGCCGAAGTGGCAAAAAATACCATTTTACAGGTATCGCGTAAGACCTAATACAGTTATTGCGATAGTGGAAGCAGACAGTCGGAGGTGTCCCCAGCAAGAAGTGTAACAGCTTTGGTAAGAATTATGACTGCTCATCAGAAAGAGGGACACGGTAGTTGGAGTTTACAATGGTGTCACGCCATCTACCAAAAAAGTGCAAAGTGCGGAACAAAAAAAGTTCACAGAAAAAACTCTGTATGCTACTTTCAATACTGAGCTGTACAAAAGGTATTGATTGTTGCCAACCTGCCTTGAATCATATGTGCTCAATTATCAAATTTAATGTGTTCGAGAGCTTTCACAAAATGTGACCACTAACTGAACGCAAAAAATTATCAATAAAAACCTATAAAAAAAATTCATATAATTTTTTGTAAGGTAGCAAAAAAGGGCTGCTAAAATTCGGCATAATCAAAATTTTTTCACGCAGTTTGAATATGAGTACCGGAATTCAAGCAGTCTGAATATGAGTATCGGAAGTCAACTCCAAGGATGTTTAAAAAATTAGAAAACCTTTTGGAAACATTTTGGATGATCAACGCTGAATTTTTCAAAATTTAGACGAAAAGCAGAGATAACGTAAGCGTTTCGTAACTTAACTTTCTGATAGACCCGTAGCCATATATCAATTCTATCTCTTTGAAAATTCCAACTACTCTTTTTTCCGCGCAGCGGTTGAATTCTCAAAATCTGTTCAACTTGATTTTCATCTTTTTTCAATTTCTTTGTCGAATGAATCCATAAATTTACATCCAAGCCGCTTGTTAGTAATATCTCCCACTCCGAAATCGCAATCCAAAACCGCAACCTCCTAAATCGCAAAAATCATTTTCTGGTTTTTGTCTTGCTATTCTTGTTTTGAGTTTCAATTACAAAGCAGTAAAATGAAAAAAGGCTCAATTTCACTTTATCTAAAATTTTTTATCTAAAAGGAACGATATAGTAACCTGGCAACATTTGCCTAGTATTTCTGTCAGCCAACATGCTTGTAATAAAAACAGATCTCTCTCGCAGAAAACAAATAAACATGATATAACTGCTGTTATAAACTGTCATTGTATTATTACCCCGAGCTTCTACCTTTTCCTATGTTCATCTAGTATATTGTTATTAAGTGTAACGACCGGTATAATATCAAGATGAAAAGCGAAAGATGAGCTATTATTGTGCCTATCTTGAAATTCATCAGCAAGTTCACCTTGAACTAAAAATATTTACGACAGTCAGGAGCTATTATTAAATCCTTCTCAAAATTAAAAAAGCAAAAGCTGTTGTTGAATTTATGACTATATCTTTTTTACCTATCGACAGAATCTGAAAGCTGGACTATTTTTCCCTTAAAACTAAATTAAAGTGTGACGATCATCTTGCAACTCCGTTTTTTTTTCTGTGAAAATCTGAGGAGTGACATAACACTTGACTTGAACACCCTTTTCTTCGGAAAGTCAACATTCACACATTCTGCACCTGAGTTCAGTTTGTAGTAATGTCAAACACGCCCAGTCAAGTAAAAATGGATGAGAGACGTAGTCTCTTGAGAGGCGTAGGAAAAATGAGGAGCAATTTTATCAACATCCTTTTGATTTCGGAGGCTCTCTCCCGTCAAATGAAAGGCAAGTTAAAGTTGTTAAGCTGATCAATCAATGTGAGGCAGTATAAGAAAACGCTACAAGAAAAAAAAATGATGAATTAGGCCTGCTCACTAATTATAAAGATGAGCCAATTAAAAAGCTCGCAAAATTTGAACTGTGGTTAAAAAAAAATAGCCGACGTCCACAACAAACTGCTGAAAGAAACACAGAAATACCTAAACTTGAATGAAACTGAGCGTTTGAATTTAAGAGATGAACAATCTCAAGAATCTAAACATTCTACTATCTTCAGCAGATCAAACCATTGCAGCTTAGCACAATCTAGGTTTGACACGACGTGAACTTGAAGTCAGAAAAGTGCATCGCGAGGCAATTTAAACGGTAGAAAAAGTCTGATAATTGCCTTGAATAAAAGACAAACGAGTCGCAACAAGAACAGTTTGTCCAACACAATCATAAGTAAAATTGTCGAAATTGATCTTAGAGACGACAAATCAGGGATGGATTTTAAAATTAACAAGATAATTCTGCCATCCAGCGTAACTCGAAATGTTTTTCCACGGAAGACTGGGTGGATGTCTTCATCGTTAATTAGGTACCTTATCTCAAGCAACGAATGAAATGGATGTTGCTCCTCGAGATGGCTTACAGCCATTTAACCGTTTCAATTTCTTTGACTCATCTTACTTACCGGTAGCAATTTATCCGGAGTGTATTTCCTTCGCTGTTCCAACATGTTTCAAAACAAAAACTGCTCTCTCATCAGCATCAATTAAGCCCATCAACTCTGGCAGTTAATTACGTCAACGTAATTTTCACAAACAATTGTCTAGTCGACATACCTTATATACGTCATCTCAATTGTTAAACTCAAGTTTTAGCCTCCCTCCGCTTTCGATTCTTGCTCAACCTACATGCTTTTCATCGGTACAAACGACATTTATTCATCTTCAATTGCATAATTATTCACAGATCATGCTTTTAGGAGGCTTGCAACCTCAACACGGTGGTATTATTGTTAAATTTTTTGCACTACAGTTGGGATCTTCTGCATATGTCACAAACATAATGCAACCATTTGGTTCTTATAGCTGATAATAGGCGTTTGACCTGCTTACTACAGCCCACAAATGCAAGGCTAACACAGCTAAGAAACACAGCAACATAAACATACCGAAAAAGTTTTCTGGCCGTTAAATTTTAAAGTTGTATGAAAATGCTTCGAAAAAACAGAAACACTTTAAGAGTAGTGTCCAAAAACTTTCAAGATGATTTTGACAACGTTATACTCAAGAGGCAAACCACAGAGTATCTTCCTCGCCATCCGGTGACAACAAGCCGGAAAAATTTTGGCGCGTCCTCAATGGATGATCTATATTTCACGGATCCTCCCTCAACAAATCTCTTCTGGTTGGTCCAGAAGTGCATCAAAAACTTCGGTCAGCGTCAATATGCAGTATCTGCTGATATGTCAGAAATGTTCTTACAGCTTGGCGTTCTACAGCTGCGGATTATCAACAATCATAATCACTGCGATTCAAGTGGCGAAAGAAAACCACAAACGATCTGACATTTTACCAAAACAACCGATACATATCCGAAGCTCGGGAATCCATGCATGTGCTTGCTTCGCAATTCAAGAAATCAAGCCGTGACAATAAAGCCTGTTTTTCAGAAACAGCTTCTGCAGTAGTGCAAAACTTATGTATGGGCAATTATCTTGTCTTGTCGAAACGCCTGATGAAGCTTTGAAACTAAAGAATGACCACATAGAAATTCCTAAACTAAAAACATCTAAATTGACAAAGTTTGTAGGTAATGAAATGATATACAAAACCAGTTAAGCACTTCAAACAACAAATTAAGTCACGTCAAAAACCTTAGACAGTCAAGATAAGACATCACATGTATTAGGTTTAAAGTGGGACCGCATACATGACATATTAGTTCCCAGTCGAGGTGTAAATAGAAAACTGAAAAACATAAATTTACGTACAAAACGCAAGATTCCAAGGTTTTGAGTCCTCAGTTTTTAATTTTTTCACGGTTTTCTTCAGTTTTCTATTGGGTTGGGAGCTTCATACACTTTGAAAGCAGTCTCCTCTTAAAAAAGTTTAAAATAATCAGTGGTTAACAGTGGGATGACCCCTTCCGGAAAACTCAACTGATACGTTTCCGAATGGTTTTCGGGCATACCCATCTGAGGTCAGCTAACATTTACGTGCTGCTATTTTCCATCTGCAAAAGACAAAAAATATATATGCATAAGTTTGGCAATAGCTTTCAAGAAGAATTCTATGCAGTTGGATTTCTTCGTTGAATATTCCCGAGATCTTCTTTTATTCCCGAAATTTTCTTCTATTCTGGCTAAAACCCGACTAGCGCCAGCGATTGCAATGTAAATCTCGAATTGTAAGCTTCCCTGTTGGCCACGCGCCGTAAACGGTAAACGGTGTCTTTATGTGGACAAACAGCATAACCGTTCTCCAGTGGCTCCATTCCATTCGTCATCGAAGCAACCATTTTTCGTCGCTTACCAAGTAAGCAAAATACTGGTAAGCAAAGTCACCACCGTAGACAATTGATATCATGTCGATACGGGCTCAATCCGGGTGAGTACAGGTACTCCAGTCAATGCCACCGACTTTTTAGAAATCAGCAACTGAATGCAAGATCCAAGCTTTTCAAGAACCCGTGACTGACCATTCTGTCTAATTGTTGACTTAGTAACAAAAAAAAGTTTCCAAGGTCCCGTTGATGATGTTATTGTTACCGCCTCTAATTTTGTCGCATATCGGTCGACCATCAAACCCGTTATAATTTGGCCTCAATCCAGCTCATTTATCAAGCTGTTACGCATGGTAGCGTTCATCTCCCGATTAAATCCAAAATTGCATCATTACACTGATGCAATACTTGGATATCAATTGTGACACCTTGATGGTCACCTTTTAGCGAAGTCATTTGTAGCTTATCTGCACAACCATCATGAGCATTATTCTATGGACTATCTACGTTGTTTAATCTAGTTGGTTTATGACATCTGAATATTAAAGTCCTTACTTTGCAACATTGAAATCAACTGCGTAATTTGCGCTTGAGAGTGGAAGGACCTTACCCGCCCTTCTTGTACAGGAATGTATAGAAGAGACATACAACCATTCAACAACGCCACACCATCGGGGCTAGTGAAAAAGGATTGTACATACTTGCAAAACAGTGTTCTACTCAATTCTCAAGCAATTTTCTGGCAAGAAATTTTCAAGCAAGGTGTTCACGCAACTTTCTGGCTCGAGGAACAGTCTTTAAACTCGCAGATACTAAAGACTTTAATTGAACAGAAAGTCTTTAGTATCTGCGCGTTTAAAGACTGTTCCACGAGCCAGAAAGTTGCGTGAATATTTCTTAGTGGGACATAGCATTCCGTGAGTTATCCTTCAGTCCTTACGGGCGATCAATTGATCACCGCAAGCTCTACTTGCGTGCACAATCTTATAACAACGCCATCTTGACTTGATGATTACGAGAGCACATGTTTTATCTCAAAAACACCATTAGTGGCACAAACCCGCTGAACACGACTGTTTGTAGATCTTGCTGAAGTATCGATTAAAGTTGACCCAGTGGGTACTATATCCTAGCCCATATCCTAGGTCACAACTATGGCAAAGATGCGATCAACAGCTCCGCACTCCTGAAAACTGCTGCAGAGATTTATATCATCCTCATGCAAAACTCTTGTTTGTCCTCGCTCCTTTGGGGCCGGATGATGTTTAATTGAAATACGAATATAAAGCTTGAACTTTAAAAACATTAAGTTAGACACAGTCAAGGCGCAATGGCCGAAAGCTACAGCAACTGGGCATAGGTAACAATTAACTATACGAGATGTTCTTCGACGCGAGCTCGAGACTCTCTTGGTTCAAATTATTTTTTTATTTTTTTTTCAAACTTAGTAATAACGTAAAATCAAGTTCTTAAAAGGTAAAGATAATCAATTTCGACCTTTTCGGCCCCCGAAAAGAGAAATTTTTAGCTGCAAATTTATAGTGTCACGCAATCTTAATTCATTATGTTGCTTGCTTATATCTTTTGTTGAATTAACCGAGTTTTGGCTTTTGAAATGATGACTGTGGACCATTCGAAGTTTATCAGTAAATTACGAACAACCCCCGGTTCGATCTAACCCACAAACCCCAAACTAATTGCGTTTGAAACTGTTAATTCGACAAACTGGGTGTTAACTATTTTTTCTATTCTCAAAACTTGTCTTGATAAAGACCGAAGCTTCTATATTCCGCATTTCTTCAAAATTTTGTTCATGTATTTGTTACTGTTAGTAGTCCTCGACAGCATAAAGCATCAAAACTTTCGAACAAAATTCTTAAGTTAACCATTTGTTTCGACCATGTTCCATTCAATTTATTTCATACAGCAATTTTCTGAGCTTGAGAGATAACATGGATGCAATAGAGCTTGGTATTATATTAAAAATCAACCGAAGCTGATATGCAATCTAAAATAATTCGAAAAAAATTACACTAGTATCTTGATTTTACCCCAAATTTTAAGAAGTACTCGCTTGGTTGAAAAATTCGATCGTAATTGACGGCGTTGAATAGTGCCGATCTACAACAGCATTAAAAACGAAAAAACTTCAGCAGTGCAGAAATTTGATGATTATCGGCACTGCTCAACAACATTTTCTTTTGTTAACATTGTACTCCGACACTGTTTTATTGCCTCCCGCAATCTTTGTGGGAAAATAGTTTCGCGTTATTAGAATATTTTGACATTTATTGCAAAAAAATGCGAAATTTGCTTTCGTATCCCACTTGGTCACAAGAAAAAGGCAGAAAAAAAACTTTTGATAAATTTTGCAACACGAATTCAAATTTTTTTGACTTGACTTCCAAAATGACATTCAGTTTTTGATTTTGAAGACGTATCAATTTATTCAAGATTTCCCCTTCTAGGTAGACGTAAACGACATTGTCTACCCAGCTTATGCAAGAGGACTAAAATTGAATGGCTGCCATTGGGAAACATTTTTATCAGTTTCTAATCAAAAGAAAGAGTCAGTTCATTAGCCGCCATTTTAAGAGCAGCTCGAGATAAACAGTGAAACAATCAAAAAATCTTTGCAAAATAATTTGCAACAATTTTAATTGAAACAAACAACTCACAACTTGCGCCGATGATATATGCTGACAATTTTTGTCAAGCACTTGAGCAGGGGCGGATCTGGGATTTTCTCGAGGGGAGGGGGGATTTTCAAAAAAATTTGACGACTGTTTTTAGGTTGAGCAAATTGATTTTCTGAGCTCACCTAAAGCACTACAAAGACCCTGTTTTTACCAAAATTTCTGCGCCGCAGACAAAATTTTGAAAAACCGGGCCAAAAAAGGCGTTTTCAGGCACTTTTTGGAAAATTTTAACCAAAAAATCGCGTTTTTTTGGCGCGCGCTCCCCCCTCAAAATTAATATAGATTGGCGCCCAAGGCGCCTTTAGAAAAATTTTAGGGTCCGTCACCAAAAATGGATATCTCAAAATAGTACAGAGGGGGACCCTTTGGGTCGGCAGGGGGTCGAATTCCTGAGGAGGAGGGGGAACGTCCAACCCCCCGCCCCCCCTAAATCCGCCCCTGAACTTGAGTAATCATGTAAGACACTGACTATCGGGTTTTAAAAAAGTAAATTTTTGCTTTCATGTATAGCTTGATTTCCCCCATACAAGCCACAAACTAAATACAGATGACTCCATTTCTCAAGCGTTGTTTGGATCAACAAATTGGATTATTTTTTCTTTGCGACAAACGATTTAAGAAAATAGCTATTCACTTGGTAAATAGTTAATTCAAAACATAAAAAGTGGTCATTTTCAAACACTTCAAAAAACAGGTAACAACTGAAAAATATCATTTTTTTATTTTAACCGAAACAGCACAGCGTCTTGGAAAAAAATGAAAACGGCATTGGATAAAATGGAAAACTAATTTTCAGATACGCTTCCACGACAATTTGCGAAATGAAGCCAAAATAGAATCTTTTCTAATACACGCCCAAGTTGATAACCGGTACGTCATGAAAAGTATAAATAAACTAAAACCGAAAGTTTGAAGGCTGCGATTTTTTAAAATAGAAATGTCGACAGCTCAAGTCATCCAAAATGGTTATGATTTTGAAACTGATCATGAAAACTTTACCTGGCAAAAGAAGCTTTAATATCTTGTTAATAACTAAAAGTAGTTAATAACTAAAACTTGTTGATTCGAAATTATTCTAATGACTGAAAGAAAAATCTTTGATTTTCTGCAGGTTAAAGTTAAATAAAATCGACATTTGAAAAAACTATGCGTGTTTGCGAGCTAGTGATAGTAATTTGAACAAGTTATCAAAAATGGTTTCACTTTTGTTTACGTATATTATGAAGTTAGAAACATCAAAAAAACACACTGCACATTGTTAGAAACTATTTTTGCACGTTCAACTATTTTAAATATAGAAAAAAAAACAATTGCTGCAAATAAAATCAAACTAAGTTATGCTAGCTAAAGTCTGGTGATATATTCAAGCGGTCGTTGCGTGAAAGATTGTTGTAGAACTTTCAATCAGAAATGTTTTTGTAGCATGGATTTATTTGTGGCACGGGCGTACCAACTTTCAAATATATATTTGGCATAAAGTTTAGAATCCAAAACATTATAATTCTGGTAAAAGTCCGCGTTTTATGTCCATGATGGTTCTGTTTCTTTGTTGACAGCTTTCTTCGGTGGAATTTTTTTTTCAAACCACGACCCGAACCGCATAATCTCGGTCGGATTTCATAGTGCGAAAGCCTAGATATAAAGTTGCATATAAAGCCTAAAAAGTAGATATAACGCCTTATTCCAAGATTTTAACCGAATTCGCAAAGGTCGCGACCTATTTATACACTTTCGCTACTTATGTTTAGACTCTCACCACTTTCACAGTCTGGGCAGAAAGTCGCGTACCTACAAGACTGATTTATATTAAGCTGATTTAAACTAAATATTGAATTAAGACTAGACATAAATCAAAGAGACCAAAAGTCGCTCAAAAATACCAAAATTATAGTGGTTCAAGTTAATTTGTGAAATTCGGAACCAAATTTTCACCTCAAAAAGGGAATTTATAAAAGAATTACGATAAAACTACAAAAGGTGATAAAAATTAATGAATTATATCAAATGAAGCTTCTTACACTGCCCAGCAAAGTTCTAGAGTAGTACAACCTCCATAAATCTGCATAAGAGAATAATATATTTTTGCTTGAAAGCCAAAAAGTATCATATTTACTATATGTAACGATTTGAAAGATTTCAACCTCGTTTGTTTTGTCCGGATAATTCAAATCAGTAGAAGAAGAAAAATTACGAGAAAAAAAATAAGTATCTGCGTTGCCCATACGCATCAAAGTCATGGCCTGAATGACCTGGTTGTTTACAAATAACGACAGGCCATGTTGTTTTCCAAACTTGTATTAAGCTTAATCAATACATTCCTTGTGGACGTTCTGTCAGTGAATGAGGATCGTGAAAATGAAAATGTCATCACCAGAAAGAAGCTTTGAGTTTCTTGTAGCCGTTTAGATTTTCTAAACTTTTCGGCAAGGAAGTTTAAAAACTACAGGGTCTTTCAGTTAGAATGGTTTTTTTGAAGCGTCTATAACTTTTAAATGGAACATTGGATTTAACTGATTCTTTTTACATTTATTATATAACAGATTAAGATTCTTGAACACGTACATAAGAGTTATAATAACTGCTGGAAATGTCCGCCATTTTCTTGAATACAAAGCAGTAATCGCTTCTCAAAATTTGTTGCTGCTTGCACTGCCTGCGCCAGAGTTATTGTTCCACAAGCGTTCTCCACAGTTTGCATAAGATTTGGGACTGTCTGGGGGTTGGCATCAAAAGTCAATTTACCCAAATGACCCCATAGCCAAAACTTCAATGGATACAAAATTTGGCGCGAGGATTATAAGCAGGAGGAGTGCAATTCCTTGGCCTCCCAAAGCCCGGACTTGAATCCATTGAATCTTTGGCTATGGTGTCATTTGGGTAAAATGATTTTTGATGCCAACCCTCAGACAGTCCCAAATCTTATACAAACTGTGGAGAACGCTTGTGGAACAATAACTCTGGCGCAGCCAGTGCAAGCAGCGACAAATTTTGAGAAGCGGTTACAGCTTTGTATTCAAGAAAATGGTGGACATTTCCAGCAGTTATTTTAACTCTTATGTTCGTGTTCAAAAATTTTAATCTGTTATATAATAAATGTAAAAAGAATCAGTTATATCCAATGTTCCATTTAAAAGTTATAGATGTTTCAAAAAAACCAATCTAACTGAAAGACCCTGTATCTTTCATTGAAAAAAAAAATTGGCCACATGCAATGACAGAAACTGAATTATTAGTTTACGCCATTGACGCTTTGTTTGGCTATTTTTTTACCTTCAAATAATTATATAACGACAGGGCAAACATTTAGTTTCTTCCAAATTATTTGAGGCTCATGTGACAAAGTTGAAACAGCACTCGCATTTTTAGTAGTTTTTTAACCTGCAAAAAGTTCACACCCACACTGCCCGAATATAAATATTTACAAAAATTGTTTAAAAATCAAGACTTTTGCTGAGAAATAAAAACAACTGGTTTTAGAAATTAGTAATTAGGACAAAAAATAGTTAATCATCTTCATTATAGCTACTCAGAGAAGTTTGGACTACCATAGAACTGTAGTAGGATGGAAACAAATCTCAGCAGGCTGGAAGCTACGGTAGGATAAGAAAAAAAATGCAGCTATTTTTCAGCTGATGAGTTTTGTAAAAAATGCAAAGATATGCAAACTTGGCTTCCCCTTTTGATACTTTTTGAGAAATCCGTTTTTGGCCGACTGACCCTAAAATTTTTCTGAATGTGCCTTTGGCGCCAATATATACTAACTTTGAGGGGGAGTGCGCGCCAAAACAAACGCGATTTTTTTGTAAAAATTTTCCAAAAAGTGCCCAAAAACGGCTTTTTTGACCTGTTTTTTCAAAAACTCGCCTGCGGCGCAGAAAATTTGCCCTAAACATGGTCTTTTTAGTGCTCGAGGAGTGCTCGGAAAATCAACTTGGTCCACCCAGAAAAAGGTCGTCAAAATTCTAGATCCGCCCCTGCAGTAAAATATAATGTTATTAAAGCCATTTGAATCAAAATCAATATATTATTTGTCGTCACTTATCATGTTTTGCATTAAATAATTTTATTTTGATATCTGAACCTAACCTAAGTCAATCAATCAATTTGAACTGGGCAAAACTGTAAACAAGAAATACAAAAAATTGTTTCATAAAGACGATTTTAGCGCTGATGGCAAAACGACAAGCACTGTCGCAATAAAATATCGCAAAAATTACTGCTCTATCGGCCCTTTAAAACAATTTTATCTCAGCCCAATATCTGTTTCAGGTTGGTTCTAACAATAAACAGGACTGCTCGTATCAGGGCGAAACCCTGAATGTTCCGACTGCCATTTAAGGTTTATGGGGCAATAAGAGCGTCAGAAGTTATGTGTAAAAAAATGAAAAAAACTTGTTTTTCTAAAATTTGAAATTTTCAGGAAAATCATCCCCCCATACTCCATATAAAGTACAAAAGGATAAATTTTGCTCCTTGTAACAAATCAATTATGGCAAATAAGCTTCTTTCAACCAATTAGGAACGATTTCTAAGACGGATTAAATCTCCGCTTACGCGTTAATAGCGCGAAATATATCGCATCGCGCGTTAATTTTCCCAAATTGGCCAAAATGACAATGTTTAAACCCCCAAAACTTTAAGAAAAACGGTCACAAGTGAAATATTTTTTCAAATTTGAGCTCAGGACAACAATATTTTTCGAAGGATATATAAAAAAAATTTCATCAAAAATGGCTAGTTAAAAAGTCGAAATTTGTCTGAAGAAAAAAAACCCACCCCGATCACAAACATTCCGTTACTTTCGTACCGAAAGTCGGAACAACACGCCTTTTCGAATGAGAGCAATAAATTTAACGTACAATCAAACAAATACTTAGGCAGAAAAGCTGCAATTCAAATCCTTAGCACGCTATTTCAAGAAGAGAATGATATATTTACATCAAGTAATGTACCGATGTTATAGAACCAAATTGCTTATCTAAATCAGGTCGGAAAAAGACTGTTCATTTCATGGCAAAGCCCTGACGTTTTAAACTACCACTAAAAAGCTATGAATTAGTTTTGATAATTTCTTTCGTTTTTTTGAAAACCTTTTCATTTTTTTGAAAACTTTTCCACGGCACATTATGTTTGGCATAAAATTAATCAAATATTGCTTAGCAACGCACTGTGGCGTGCCCAAAATTTTTTTTTGGAGGGGTGGTTTTTCAATCAAGGTTGAAATTTTTGTCAAGTTTTTTTTAAATCGATCAGTTTGATTTTCAGAGCTCTCTGAAGTTATTAGAATGACCCTATTTTATAAAAATTTTCTTCGCTGCACGCAATTTTTTGAAAAAAAAAAGCTAAAATTGCAATTCTTCCGCGCGCTACTCCTTCAATTTAAGTTAAATTGGCACCAACGGCGCCTTTAGAAAACTTTTGAGGTTGGTCAGCCAAAAATCGATGTCATAAAATTATACCAAAGGGGTCGCTTCGGATCCCCCTTCTCTCGTTACGTTACTGGCAACGCAAAACCTAGAAAAACTTGTTACAAATTAGAAATATTTTAAACCTTCATAAGTTCGCGGCAATTTGTCACAATCAAAAAATGAATATCTTTCTAAATTTGAGCTCAGGGCATTGTTACCTTTCAGATGACAAGCCAAAAATGATGCGAAGAAAAAAAAACACGAGCAAAAAAAACTTTTCATTTCTTATTAAACTGTGCTAATCAAAAAAATTAATCAAGGCGACAACTAATCAAAACACAGCTGGGGCAAATGAAAACAAATTTTAATTCTTTTCCTCATTTTTCTGACTTTCTATTTTTCAAAAAAGTGGCAGAGGCTATCGAATTTTATGTTTTTCTATTTTTGTCAACTTCTAAGAGAGGCAGCTCACAACTTCTAAAGAATTAACGCATAAAGTTTATATCTTCTAACCGTTAACAACAAGAAGGATGAAAACTAGCTACACTAAGGAGCGCCAGAAATGTAACTTCAAAGGTAGCTGCATCGCGCCATTGCGTGTAAGGGAAAAACTCATACGCAATATTTCATAAGTTTTTCTAGACACTAAAGGGCATTTTCTAGACAGTAACATTCTAGTCTTCGTATTGAGACAAGAATTTTGATGTCCTTCTCAATAAATTTTACTGCAAAAAAAATTTCAACATTTTTTTTTGGGTACAAGGAAAATATCAATCAAATGTTTTGCTCTCCTCGACTCAAATCCACATACCACGCTGTAGGTTTATTCTTGTAATGAAATCTATCATTCGAAGTAGTATAAATATGATTTAGCACTCCACCCAATCCAATGATTACTTGTGGAAAACAAAAAAGGAAAAAACTAAATAACAGTCGAAAAGTTTCGCCTCATTTTCAAAAGTCGGAACAAAAATGTCATTTTGATTCATTTTGAAAAGCGATATATGCTCTGATTAGTTGTTGACACGTGAATAGCAATTTTTTGACAAATTAATTTTAAAAAACTACGATGAGAAGTGTCCACAGATGCCTAATTTATTCACGCGTTCAATTTTCAAAACCTTTTTTTTGGATTTCCCGCATTTTTTATGCCACTTTGGAAACAATTGATTTTTACGCCATTTAAAGACTATGCCATTCGGAAAATTTGCAAAGAAGTATACCTTCGTGAAACTTATGATGTTTTTTATGATAAACTGAAACAATCTGGGCTTTCTCATTGAACAACCGACGGTACCCTGGTAACTAAGTGAACAATAGTTTTCATTCATATTTTCTCGAAGAGACAGTTGTTGTTTTATTGAACTTCTGGCTCTCTGAAGATTTAATTTTAGCAATTGTTAGAAACAAACTCCCATTACCGCGCGCCTAAATTTGACTGACCTTGCTCGGCTGTGACGTTTTTTAGCTTGAAGGCATTTTTGGTCTTGTTGAGTTTTAGTTTTTGATTGTTTTCCGATTGTTTTCTGCAATTTTTCTGATTTCATTTTAACATCCTAGAGGTAAACAATTTGGCGAAAAGAAAAATTCGAAAACATTTATTGCACAAATTCATTTTAAGTAACACGAAACTAATAATTAATACTTCACATTTCTACAACATTATTTTGTAAATAACAGAACAATATATACACGAAAAATACTTTTAATGAACAGCAAAATATCGAATATAATTGGGCAACTAAAAGTGGCTCTATTATTTCTATCTAGAATGTTGCATTAGATTAAGAGTAGGCAAGAGGTTAAAACACTGAGACGGAACTAGTTCGTTAGTGAGGAGTAGCCATCGAATCAGATTTGCGTCCAGAATACAGATTATGTGTGAGTTGTTTGTTCAATCTGAAACAAAAAAATGTCTTCAAAAAAGATTTTATCTATCTCTTCTTTCTCAAGATATTCGGACGCCTTCTTCACTCTCAAGGATTCGACCTTCTGCCGACCCAAGAGGTCCCCTTCTGCACTATTTTGAGATATCCATTTTGACTGACTGAGCGTAAAGTTTTTTTAGAGGTGAAAATATAATTTAATTTTGAGGGCCGCGCGCAAAAAACAACGCAATATTTTTTCATCAAAATATTCCCAAGAAGTTCCTCGCCAAGCCTTTTTCGCATGTTTTTTGTTCAAAAATTTGGTAAGAACATGGAGAGGTAGAAAATTTGGTAAGAACATGGAGAGCTCTGAAAACGAGAAAATCCTGGTCTGCCCCTGCGGGGACCAAATATAGACTTCTTCTACCAGAAAATCAATACCAGCTTTTAAAAACGATTTTTTTGTTGTAACGGTCTGATATTTAAAAAAATTAAAAATCCAAACGGATCGCTGAATAAAAAAGCATAAAATTATTATTAGTAGAAAAATATACTTGTGTTTAATTTGCATACCTTAATTGATCAGATGGATTCACTTGGCATCATGGCCTTCGGGAGGCCATACCAGATACCATTGGACAGGTACCCACATTCCAGCAGAGTCACACGAAATTGTCCATGGCTATGGCTCTTTTCCAGTGGACGTTGCAGTGCCTCGTGGTGCGTCTCCGGGCTGGACACTTTTATCACTTTCCCGCCTTTTCCAGACTCAAGGTCCAGGTCGACATCCATCGCTTTTCTCAGCAGGCTCAAAATTATTTTTAGTACTATAATACCCACGACAATGGCTGAAAATGTAATCAGCGCTGAGTAAACCATAAAATCGGACATATTGTTTTAGATTATGATTGATTTTGTTTATTAAAAGTGTTTTTTAAAACTTTGTTTATGTTTTGTGTTTGTTAATTCAAGCGTGACAATAAAAAGCCTTCGATATTTGAATCTTGAAAAGACAGCAATGAAAATGAGCGAAAGTAAGTTTAACAAGGAAGTTTTCCCTAATTTTGATGACGATAGTGTAAAGAAATGAATCCCCTTCTTACTGATACTGGCGCACAGTGTCAACTGACAGAAAGGTTTTAATGACGAAGGCAAGATCGAAAAACCCTGCAAACGGGTTACGCACTCAACGTTTTTATTAACGATCATTTTGCAGTTGCGAGTGACTCATTGGAAGATGATTAACTTAAAAATCAAAACCGATACAAATAAAAATTAAAAGTGTATTTGTCTAATCTATATTCAATTAGCATAAAAATGGACGCGTTAGTATTAGTTTAGCAGTGTCGGCTATATGAAAAAAAAAGTAATTTCGATCAAGTGAAAACTACCTTGTAGAACATACGCAAAGTAGGCCTGCCTTCATTAAACTTAAGTTATCTAATGCATTCGTTCAAAAATGACTGCCACATTTAATTTTTTTTGTTGAAAAACTGTTAATTTTAATTACAAAATCATCAATGTTAATTGTCAAAAGCACTGTTCTAACGCTAAGCTGATCCAAACTGCGAACTAATGCATTTGCACACACTGATTAACTCTCTTTCTCTACATTCGCCTTAAATGTAGATAAGGAGCTTTTAGTTTTAATCAAAGTCAAGATACTTTGATTGACAAATCACAAGGAAAAAATTCTGACGCGAAAAACTGCGACAAAATAATCCACAAACTGCGTCAATTATTCGTGACTGCGTCATACCGGGTCTAGGACAGTTATGATTCAGACCCTCTGTCATTGGAAATTTTTACTATCTTAAACCTCCTTTTCTGGTTCAAAATTGAAATTTTTTTTTGCTATACCTGCAAGAATGACCATGAATCATTACTTATCTAACCCAATATGACCAAGAGTCATGACCTATCTAACCCAATATGATCAAGAGTCATGACCTATCTAACCCAAAACGACCAAGAGTCAAGACCTATCTGACCCAAATTGACCAAGAATCATGTTTCATCTGACCCAGAGTGACAACGAAACTGACCCAGTGTGATACTCTAAGGAACTCTGGGATAAAAAGAAAAACAAGTTTACTAAATTTTTAATTCAAGTAGTTCTTAGAACGTGTATTTGTTCTCTTAGAGATTTAGCTGCTCAGTCACGCTCTAGCATAGTGAACTCTGCCAACTACGGTTGGCGGTAAGGTTAGATCCAGTTTAACCTTGACCTGATATTATAAAACATTAATCATTGAATGACATTAGCATAGCATCAAAGTTACTGTTTGCACAGTACCACACTCCCCTTGCTAGGGGAAAAATTTCAACACTCATAGCAGATAAAATTTTATTGGTAAAAAAATCGGAGTTTCTACCTCAGTTTTTATACCAATTGTCAACTTGATTAAGCGAATTCAATTTGAGTGTCAATTTGATTAAGTGATTAAGCGGGTCTAAGATACTGTATCAAACTTCCTTCGGAATAAATGCCGCTCCAGTGGAGTTAGTCTTGATTCAATCGGTCGGTCGTTTCTGTGCTTGAAAATGGCTGGCTTCGTTTTATAGTTAGTTAGTTCCTCCGTTAATCGGCTCCCGTGTGTCTCCGTAATCTCTGAATCTGTGGCAACTTCTTTAACGGGATGTTTAACTGCGTCTCCGAATCTCAATGGTTCTCTGTTCTTGGTTAGTCGTGCACTCTTGCTCGCGTTGACATCCTCCTGACTTGACTAGTCGAAAAACCCCGGCGGCGGGTCAAATTTTTCATATCCTTTATCGTTTGAGTTATTTCATAGGCATATTTTGTCCGCCGCCTTCTGGACTACTCTTTGTAGTAGTTGATCTGTCAATTAATTGTCCCATTCATCAGGTGCTAAGTTGTGGTTCTGGAATGTATCCAGGATGTCTTCCGGTCTCCTCTTGGAGTCGATTCTTTTTAGTTCTTTGACGATTTAATTTTGTTTTAGTTTCACTCAGCGAGGAAGTTGTTGATCCCCGTTCACTATCCTTAATCACAGACTCTTCAGGGTTCGTTGTATCTGTCTTAGGTTTTTGTGCAGCTTTGTTTCTTCTTGCCGCTGGCGCCGTCCCCTTTTTCTTTGTTAACTCAACACGACTTGGTCTTGTGCTTTCGGATCAGGAATTTTAGTCCCTCTTTGTTCGTTTTGGCTCGCTTCACTGCCAAGTTTAGAACTCCCTCAGAGCTTGCCTTTTTCGACATGATGTACGTTGGGTTTTCTGGAAATTTTCCTTCTCTATTCCCCTCGCTCTACTTTATTATTATGTTGCCAGTGAAATTGTAGGTTTTCAACACCTTCGACCTCGCTGTCCTCGGATCTCGATGTTTTATTTTTGAGT